>NC_134120.1:24267500-24567500 GCF_040939455.1 Microcebus murinus
TGGGCTCAAGCAATCCTGCCTCAGCCTCCTGAGTAGCTGGGACTACAGGCATGCGCCACCATGCCTGGCTAATTTTTTCTATATATATTAGTTGGCCAATTAATTTCTTTCTATTTATAGTAGAGATGGGGTCTTGCCCTTGCTCAGGCTGGTTTCGAACTCCTGACCTTGAGCGATCCGCCCATCTCAGCCTCCCAGAGTGCTAGGATTACAGGCGTGAGCCACTGTGCCCGGCCCTATCATAATTTTTGATTGGATGGTGAACATTTATATAAAACAATAGAGATTGATATAAATATTATTTTCCTAGAGAAATGGCCCATCATTTCTTGAGTCAGTCATTGTGGGCCTAAGTCAATATGATGTAGGATGTGTAGTTGAGCTAGTCCTGGGCTTTGCAACTTTAGTTTGATGTAGTTCAAGTGTTTTGAGAAAAAAGTAAAATGTTTTTTTTGCAAGGTGTGTTGTCTGACAGCAATTTTGGATATCTCTTTTTTGTTTTGTATCTGAATCACCAGCTTTCTGAACTATGGGAGATTTCTGTATAGCACAGCTGTCAGTTTCTTGGTCATTTTGGAGGTTTTTTGTTTTTGCCTCTCCAGTCAGTCCTGCCCCAGGCTATTGTGCCTGGTGAGATCTTCTTCTGCTAGTAATACCGTCTAGAAGTTTCTCTTAGCATTTCTGCCCTTCAGCCTTGGTAGTTCAATATCCAGAATATCTGGGTGGAAGTCTCTCTCATATTTCTAGTCCCACCCTCAGCCCTTGACAGCTGAATGTCTGGAATTTCTTGGATTGTTTTCTCTTGCTTCTCCTGCCTAGTGGCAGTTCTACCCCTGCAGAGGGTAGATTCCTTGCGTTTGAGGGAGATCTTCAGCTTCTTAGATCTGCTTTAGCTTCCCAGCCCTGTTCCCCAACCTTTGACATATTAATACTTTGGCAAGCACTTTAAGACCTACAGAATGAGTCATTGGGTGGATGCAGATTTGCTCTATAAGATCCTTGGAATTCTAATATGTCATGTCACTGTACATGTTACTGTTAAAATTCATTACAATTTAACCTGGTTTTTTTCTTACTCTCACCTATGGCAAGATTTTTCCTCTTTAGCTACTCCACCAGGAAGGAGACTATCTGTGGGCCTCTCTTCTATCAAGGCTCAACACTTTTGGAAATTAGTTCTACTTAGGTTACTTTGCATCCTTAGCTTTCTGATAGTTCAGAAAAACCTTAAATTTATAGCTTATCCTGGCTAGTTTTGATTGTTAGGATGAAGGCAGTGGTCTGCTGTGACTTTCTACATCCTAATCAGAAGTGGAATTCTTCCTAGGAGATCCTTTTTAATATATAGACTGATAATACTATATACCTGATAAAATTTCTGTTGTTTCACCCTTGTTGATTTTCTGTAGTATTTCTCAGAGCTGGGTTTCTAAATCTTTTCCTTTTTCTCAAATCTTAACTCTCTAGTTCTATTTTCAAGTTGTAAGTGATTTTGTCTCTTATTTTGGAATTAAAGCCATCCACATTAATTTGAACTCATAGATTCGGGGGGAAATTTACCATTGAAAGAGAATGAGGATTTTTTTTTTTTTTTTTGGCTACAATGGAGTAGTTCTCTGTAATACAAGAGTCTTTACTAGAAAAGGTAAGTAACTTACAAAATTCATATATTTAGAAATAAGAGAACTGTGGAGTAAAAATGATTAAATAAAGTAAAATTTTGGATCTGGGGGAAATACCTTTTACTAGTGAGCTGAGAGGGTCTGCAGCTGAGGATGAGGTGTAGTTTCATGGACACAGACTAGAGGAGGGAGGCCTTTGGGCTGGAGGCTGAGTGGCAACTTGGAGAAGTGAAAGACCTTTAAACACAAAGAAAGGACCCCCTCAATATATTTGCTAAATTCCATAGTTCAGCTGGGCGGAAGAGATAAACCAAAATTTTAGAAAAGAAGATTGGGATTTCTTCTAGTTCTGTAGTGTTGAGATAAAGATTTTCTAGGGGAGGGGACTTGAGAACAATAGGTGAGAGTTGAAAGCCTTTGAGGAAGTGGTGAATACACACTGAAGATTTTCAACACACCCAGTTTCTTCCTTCTCTAGACATTTGCCAAATTCTAAAGCTGCATAGGCTAAAGAGCTAAGATATTTTTAAAACAAAGCAATTCTTACAGTATCTAGGAATCTAGAAGATAAAGATCTACTTGCCAGCTAGCCTTTCACATGTCCCTTGGAACAGGGACAAACCAGAGGTAGTCTTGTTTATAACAAAACACTACTTAGTAGTGTTCTGTAATTCTGGCATTATGGAGGAAGTAGTAAAAGTATATGTATGAGATGGTAATAAGTAAAGGATGAATAAGGAACTATCTAGGGTAACCACTAAAAGTAAAAGAATATATAACAAATGAATAGAGAGAAAAATTGAAATAATAGAGTATGATAAATTCAAAAGAAGGCAACAAAGAAAAAGGTATCATAAAATAGGTGGTGAAATTAGTAATTATATTAAATAGAAATGGACTCAATATTCTAAATAAATGGCAGAATTATCAGACAGGACAAATAATAATCCTTCAACTATTTGCTTCTTACAAGAAACACCTTAAATGTAAGTACCCACCAAGGTTGAGAGAAATAGTGGGAAAAGTTATACCATCAGAAAGTTAACTGAAAGAAAGGATTTGTAGCTATGCTAATCAGGCAAAGTAGATTTTGATACACTAAGCATTAGTATAAAAAGGGAACTACATTTTATAATGTAAAGGGATTGATCCACCAGATATCACAATCCTAAATATGTACTCAGTAAAACATAGCTTGAACACCTATAAATCAGTTTTTTAAAATTTTGCATTAAAATAGACAAATACACAGTCGTGGTGGAAACACGTATATAGAGGATATGTACAATCACAACTGACTTGATCTAATTATCACACATAGAACATTGAAAACATTAATGATAGAATTAACCTTTTTCCTTATACGTGGAAGTTGTACCAGATTTTACCATATGCTAGGCCATAAATAAAGCCTCAACAAAATTCACTGGATTTTAATAATTGAGTGTGGTCTTTGACTGTATTATAATAAATAGAAATTAACAAAGGGTGACTAGAAGATCCCCAACTGCCTGGAAATTAAATATTATAAATAAACTATGGCTTAAAGAAGAAATGATGGAACTTAGAGACTATTTTGAACTATTTGAAAATGAAGATGAACTATAATGAACTGGAATGATGGCTAGTGTAATGCTAGGATGAAATTTATAGCTTTAAATCTGTGTATTAGAGTTTCTTAAGGAGGTAGAAAAAGAATATCAAATGAACCATAGATAAAAGTAAGGGAATAGTAAAGACAAGACCACAATTTAGTGAATAGGAAGTAATACAGTAGAGAAAGTCAAATTTAAAAAAAGAGTTGGTTCTTTAAAAAGATTAATGTAATTAATAACCTCTTAGCACTAATCAAAAGGGGAAGGAAAGGAGGAGAGAGAATACAAATTATAAATATTAGGAATGAAAAATAGTGCATCTCTACAGATCTTACAGTCATTAAACGGAGTAAGAGGAATTTATGAACAATTTTATACCAATAATATATGTTAGGGAGAGTGAGGCAGGACTTTTGAAGTTAGGGCTGGACCATTCAATATGGTAGGCATTATCCTTGGGTGGTGGTTGAGTACTTGAAATGTGGCTAGTCTCAGTTGAGTTGTCCTGTATGTCTAAAATACTCAGATTTTGAAGGCTTAGTATGGAAAAACATAATCATTAAATATTTTTAATATCAATTCCATGTTGAAAGGATAATATTTCAGATATTGGTTGAATAAAGTATATCATTAAATTGTTACTTTATTTATTCATTTATTTATTTTAAAGAGAGACTGGTCTTGCCCAGGCTGGAGTGTAGTGATGCTATCATAGCTCACTGCAGCCTCTAACTCCTGGGCTTAAGTAATCCTCCTGCTTCAGCCTCCCAAGTAGCTGGGACAATAGGCAAGAGGCCACCAAGCCTAGCTAATTTGTCTTTTTTTTTTTTTTTTTTTTAGAGACAGGGTCTTGCTCTGTTGCCCAGGCTGGTCTTGAACTTCTGGCCTCAAGCAATCCTCCTGCCTAGTCCTCCCAAAGTTACTAGGATTATAGGTGTGAGCTACTGTGCCCTGCTTTTTTATTATTTAAAATGTAGCCACTAGAAAATTTAAATTACATATGTAGCTCATTACATTTTTATAGAGGTTGTATTAGCTTTATGATAGGTACTATTATTAATATCACCATTTTACAGCTGAGAAAACTGGGGTTTGTCTACATTCATGCAGCTAGTAAGTGGCATCCCTGGTATTTGAACCTGGCTGACTGGCTTCAGAATCTGTTCTCTTAAGCATTACACTGTGTATGTGTTCTTCATATATTAAGAATATTAAGTCATTTTCCTGTTATTTCTTGAAAATATTGAAGGATTTTTTAGTAGTGGGGTGATATGGGATATGTGTTTTAGAAAGATAATTTGAATCAAAGAAGGTAAAAGGTGAAGATTGGGATCCTAGTTAAATGTGTCAATAGTTGAACAGAGAAAGGCATTGGTGCCAAATGCTTCATTCTAATTCTGTTGAATGGACTTACTACTGGTCAGGCACAGATAGCTTTGTTGATTGTATAAGGAGCACAGGCTTTATTGGTGAGTCTTTTTAGGTCTATAGATTAGCACCAAATTGTTGTGTGCAATGTAGTATATTGTCATGATTAAGAACTTGTTCCCTGGCATCATACTGTTTGATTCAAATCCCACCTTTGGCACTTAAAAGTTGTACCGGTATTATCTTATTATGTTGTCCTTTGCATTCATGATACCTTTCTTTCTCCCTAATCACTTACCCCCCACCCCTCAATCTCTCTGGCAATTCCTTCATTTGTATTTCTTAGGCCTTTTGCCTTCTGAACTTGGCTCTACCTGAATTCTCTTACCCCATATACCAGAATTCTGTTACCAGTCAAACATTGGATCTTTCTGCTGGGCTTCAGACCTTTGTTTCCACCTTCTTACTGCATCCCTCTTTCTGAAAGTTTCATAGACACATCACATTTAACTTGACTAAAATGACACTTAAGTTCCTCTAGCGTTTCATACTTTGCCCAGTTGTGTTTTCATTGAACTACTTGTTTAAGCAAGAACATATCATTCATAACTTTTTCTTTATTGTCAGACTCTGTCCATTCTGTCTCTCCAATATCTATTCTTTCCATGTATTATAATTCTCTGATAGTTGATTTCTCTACCCTTAGAAATTTCATCCTCCTTCCCTATCCCTCACTGTTAGTCCCTTGCTACAAAGGATTTCTCTTCTTCCCACTCTTCCCAGCCCAAAACTCAAAAGTATAGTTTAAAGATAAATAACACAGAATGGATTTGAGAGCAAACAGGTAAATACAGGCATGCGAGAAATGCAAAAAAAAAAAATTGTTGAATGCAAGAAGGAATGAATAAATGACAAAAGCTGCCTTACAGAAAGCACAAATGTTTCCTAAGGAAAACCTTCATTGACACCTAAGGCAAAGTTAGGTGTTGTTTCTTTGTGTACCTGTAATTCTCATTACAATTTCTCTTAGGTTATTTGTCATGTGTATTTTAATCATAGCAGTCTTCTTCACTAGTCTTTGACCATCCTGAGAAAAGGTGTTTTTTTTTTTTTATTATTCATTCCTCCCTTCTCTGAGGTTTAGCATAGTGGTGTATGCCTAACAAATATGTTTTTTAAAACTAAACTATTGGCATTACAGAGATATTAGAGTGGGGATGTAGTTTGTGTAGATTAGAAAGGAATCTTAATATGTAATTTATGAAAATTAGCTAGTTCTTTGGAAATTATTTCAGTGCACATAAATTTAAATAATTTTTATCTTAGGATTTTCTTAAACATTAAATTTATATGTAAAATATATTGAATATTTGTATTGTCTGATGGGACCAAACTAATGAAAGTGTAAGCATTGTCATTGTTTTCATAAAGATATACTTTAAAACTACATTTTTAATATTTCGGTTTTTTTTTCTTAATGTAACAACCTCAGACCTCTTTCTATCTAAAAAGAATGTTCTCGGAGACTTTGTTAATTATGGCAGATTGAACCACATATATTTCTTTTTTCCCCCTATCTTACTAAAGTGAAAGCACAGGAAAGAAAAGCATAAGATCTGAAGGAAAGGGAAAGGAAGTAACAGTAGAAGAGAAGTTGTTCATATTTTGGAATTTTAATCACAGAAATGTGTTAACTGACAGAGTATTAGAAAAGCTGAAATCAAATGTCAGAATTTAAGGATCCATTAAGTACCCAGAAACAGTAGGCTAAAAAAAAAAAGGTGAACACCCACTTTTACAACATTTAATGAAATTTCAGAACCACAGATAATGAAGATAATAAAAGCTCTGGAGAGAAAAAAAATTAATCCTAATTAAAGGATTAGGAGTAAAAGTTATATTGACCTTACAGTATCAACAGTGGATTCTAGAAGACTGAGGCAGTGCTTTTTTGAATTCAGTGTGAACTGGTAAGGAATGACCTGTAGGAAATAAAGTTAAATGAAAAAAAAAAAATCAAGGTACACAACATTTTGTGGAACACGCTAATTTTGTGTAGGAATAAGGTGGTGGAATGTGGATAGATATATGTATATGTGTTTGTATTTTTAAAATAATACTGAATAGACAAAAAAGCTTAATAAAAATGGTTCCTAAGGGGGATAGATGACATGGGGTACAGAGAGAGGAGGCTTCTGAATATAGTGTACCTTATTATATAGTTTGACTTTGGGATACATTTATAAGTGTTTTATATAATCAACAGAATTTAATCAAAATGGAAAACCCATAAAAATTGAAGACAGAAATGAACTGACCTAATTATATCCCGTGTGGGTGATGACCATACAGAGAAAACGTATTTCAGGTGGCTTTATAGCACAGTATTTTGATTGTCCATCGTTAATGGCCAGAGCTGCAAGGAAGTTTTAAACTTTATTCAGTAATCTTAGTATTAGAAGTAATATTAATACTGTTTGAAGCTATTTTGTATACATTGTAGGATAATGCACATAAACCACCATACTTTATTTGTACAAAACCAAGATTTTTAGTGTTAGAGAAAAGGAAACAAGAATAAATCACTTTGTAGTGGCATGAATAGTGCCCTCCCCAAAGATAAGTCCATGTCCTAATTCCCAGAACATGTGAATTTATTTGAAATAAGTGTTCTTGAATATGTGATTAAGTTGAGAATCTTAGATGAAATCATTCTGGATGATCTTGGTGGGTCCTACATCCAATGACAGGTGTCCTTATAGAGGACACACAGAGAAGAGACAGAGAAGAGACGGTAATGTGAAGATGGAAGCAGAGATTGGAGTGATGCAGCCACAGCTAAGGGAAGCCAAGGAATGCTGGCAGTTGCCAGAAGCCAGAGGAGGCAAAGAGCCTTCTCCCATAGGAGGAGAGGATGTGGGCTCTGTCAGTATTTTATTTTGGACTTGTGGCCTCAAACTGTGAAAGGATAAGTTTCTGTTGTTTAAGTTGTCAAGTTTGTGATAACTTGTAGCAGAATCAGGAAATGAATACAGACATAAAGTAAATCCCCTGGAATTAAGGAATGAATCGATGAAGGTCATGTTATCTTGTTTTTTTTTTCTTCAGAGACCATACAGTGGTCCCTCAGTGTACATGGAGGATTGGTTGCAGGATCCCCACTTACTCCAAATCCTCACGTACTCAAGTACTGTAGTCAGCCCTGCAGAACCTGCATATAGGAAAAGTCAGCCTTTGGTTGAAAAAAATTCACATATAAGTAACCCTCACAGTTCAAATTTGTGTTGTTCAAGGTTCAACTATATATCCTAGCTCTGCTGAAAAAGCTATGAAGCAGTGAAAACTGTAGCACTGAGCACACTTGATACCGAAATTGTGGTTTCTGCATGCTTCACTAAGAAGCAACAAGCAGGGTTCTTTAGAATCATAGCTATTTAGATCTGGGAGTAGGAAATATATAAGATGAACTTGTAATATTTTGGTGTACTAGAAAACAAGGAAGCTATCAGAGTACTGGCTATCAAAAGATCAAATTTAAAAGACTTCCCATTGGCCAAAGTTTTTATTATCAAAAAGGGCAGTAAAATTTTTTACTGTAATTGATTGAAAATTTTTACTACAATTGATTGAAACACATTGAATATATTAAAAACCCATTAGCTCCTAAATAACATCACCGAACTCCCTCCCCTCAGACCTTATTTAGGTATCATTGGAAGTAGGGCATCGATTTCTTATTCTGAAAATTAACAAAATGAAAGTCTTAAGCATTTAACCTGACTTTGCTTAAATGAACTGTTTTTTAGGATAGACAGCTCAAGTTGGTGAGGAAAAGTTTTATAGCAAATAAATGTAGGTGCAATAGAACTGGAAAACAACCCTAATAAAATAATAGATTCAAGCAGTGATCATTAATGGATGAAAATACAATGGAAGAAGTTTACATTGTATAAACTCATGCTATATATTATCAACTAATGAATCTTAGCTTTGCTGAAGTGGACAGTAAAACATTGTGGGCCTCCTGAATACGAACCAGATGCCATCAATTGTTGATAGTTGAAAACAAATCTAAATATGTAGAGCTAACCTCCATTTATAGGATAGAGGAAGAAGTTAATGATCCTACAAAAAACACGGTTCTAGAATGTAAGGTCATCTATAGAATGGCAGACCTTTTCTTCTGAATTGTTGTAATGAACTGCTCTAGATTAAAAAAGACTTAGGAGACATAATATCCAAATGAAATGTCAACCTTGTGTTGGATCCCTACTGAAACCAATTGTAAAATGAAATTTTTTGAATCAGACAGGTAAATATGAATATGACTGGGGTTATAGGTGATTCCAAGGTATGATAATGATTAGGAAAGAAAGTCTCTGTATTTTTAATAGGTGGATACTGAATTATATAGAGGTGAAATGGCAATATTGAGGACTTGCTCTTTTTGTTTTAAGAAAAATTATGATAGAACCACATTTTAATCATTTTAATAAGTGGAAGAAACAGCTGTTTGAAAAATTAACACGTGTGAAAATGATTTCCAACATAGTCTTCTGTACTAAGTCAGACTATACTATCAGTGAGATCAAGTAAAGATGACTTCAGATCTTTCTCAGGAACAACATACTTCATTGAAATAATAGATTCAGTGAACCAATCAAGGTGAAGACTAGGTATTAAGAAATAGAAGCTTCAGCTCAGAGAAAGGTGAAGGAAGTTCCCAGGACACCAGTAATGGAACAGGTCAAAAGAGTAATGTATTGTTAGTTCAGTCTGGAGTTGGAGGATAAAGGGCGTTAGAATTCAAGGGCTCCATCAATAGAAGAGAACTATTCGATTTCTGATGTTGTGTGGAAAATTTAATTGTGGGACTGGTGGGGAGGGTGGGGAAAATTTGTGGTAGGTATATAGAAAGCTAAGCAAATGAAAAAGTAAGACAGTTAACTCTGGGGAAAACAAAATGCTATGCCAAAAAAATACATAGTAGTTTACTGATCTCATCAGGTAACTATATACACAATTAATTGGGAGATTTTCACAATTGGAGGAAAAGAAGTAAGTGATGTAAGGGAACTAAATCCTCATTTTCCATAGGGAAATCAAAAGATAATACCTAAATTTGATATTTCAAAGGTTACTATTATAAGCCTGTGACTTTGGGGTATAAATACCAAAAATAAAATAAAAGTGAAAAGATTTTAAAGAATTGTACCTCGTTGTGGGAAGAGAAACTATATTGGACTTTACTCACCATGCATATTGTTACTTAGATAACAATATATGTTAAAAAAAGAGACTGAATTAAAGATCCTCTCAAGGGCAAGTGAAAGTGAACCAAACCTTTTCCCCACAGACTCTATTTATTTTATTTCTTTATTCTTGTTTACTTTATACTTAATGCATTGTCCCTTTTTATAATTTAAGATTTTGTTTTTGATACTTAGTTATGAAATTTTAAAACTTTGGAGGGCGCGTGCTTGTTAATTTTTTATGTATTAAGTCTTTTGAGAATAGATTAAAACCTAGAAAGTGGCCGGGCGCTGTGGCTCACGCCTGTAATCCTAGCTCTTGGGAGGCCGAGGCGGGCGGATTGCTCAAGGTCAGGAGTTCAAAACCAGCCTGAGCAAGAGCGAGACCCCGTCTCTACTATAAATAGAAAGAAATTAATTGGCCAACTGATATATATATAAAAACTTAGCCGGGCATAGTGGCGCATGCCTGTAGTCCCAGCTACTCGGGAGGCTGAGGCAGGAGGATCGCTTGAGCCCAGGAGTTTGAGGTTGCTGTGAGCTAGGCTGACGCCACGGCACTCACTCTAGCCTGGGCAACAAAGTGAGACTCTGTCTCAAAAAAAAAAAAAAAAAAACCTAGAAAGTGAGGAAAACTTTCTTTTTGTGAAAGTATTTTAATTATTGACAATATTAAGAGTTTAAAATAGCGTAGTATTGGTAATGAAACATTCAAAGTGGTGCTAAAAATTTTACTTGCAAAATTATATTTGCCAACGAGACTGGGAGTACTTATAGTTTTATTTTTAGAAGAGTTTGTTTCTGTAATTTATAATTTCTATAATTTCTATTATAATTTCTATAATTTAAGTTAGTAACGATAACCTTTTCATGGGTGGAAAAGACTTCATGGGTGGAAAAGAAAGTCTGTTGTTGAAAGTAATACTTTGAATTTCTGTATCATTTTATAGTTTGTTTTCTATAATATGTTGAAATTATTACTTGATGTTAAAGTTGGTCTGTGCATTATCCTTTCACTGTCTTTGCTAGGTTTGGCACAGGAGGCTGTTTTCCTGGTGTGGCTTGCTGCCTTTGGTAAGAACATGTCGTCCATCTTGCCATTCACTCCACCAGTTGTGAAGAGACTGCTGGGATGGAAGAAGTCAGCAGGCGGGTCTGGAGGAGCAGGTGGAGGAGAGCAGAATGGGCAAGAAGAAAAGTGGTGTGAGAAAGCAGTGAAAAGTCTGGTGAAGAAGCTAAAGAAAACAGGACGATTAGATGAGCTTGAGAAAGCCATCACCACTCAAAACTGTAATACTAAATGTGTTACCATACCAAGGTAAGTGTCCTTAGATCCTGAGTTTGATGATCATACTTTTGGAAATTGTGTAAGGGAATCTGAAAGAAAGTTATTGAATTCGTGTTCAAGTCACCTGCAAATAGTGATGATTAAAATATGAATGTTTTTAACCTGTTGTATACATTTTGTTTTACTAGTTGACATGTTTATTTTACTCATTTTCTTGAGCAGTGAGAAGGCTTAAGCAAAATAAGATACTTAGATTTATTGCTTTATCTGCATTGCCTAAATTTGTGTTATCCTCTTTTCTGCAGTTTAATGATATTTGAATAAAGAGTTAAAGCTTTTTCTATCACTAGGATGGTAGTGACTGACAGTGTTCTCCTCCATTGGTCAAAACTTCCATCAGTGAGAAATTAAAAGAGGCTGCTAACTTTTTAATGAATTTTAGATAGTTTTTATTTGAGTTGCAGTATTACTTCTAAGAAAGAACAGTGTATGAGGCAGCTTCTTAAGTGTTGTAGGTAGTAGTCAGCACCTGCTCCAAGACCCACCTCATATTGGAAGGACCTGTTGCTTAAGAGGTTGAAGTTTTCTGGGTATAAATTTAATCATTTATAGGTAAGTAACATTGCCAGAAGTATTGGTTTTTAATAAAGTGACAGGTGGTTTTTAAAAATGTTTTACTACTTTTTTGTGTACATTATAGGTTTTTGGGGGAGTGTCAAAAATAGAGAATTCTCTAAAATGAGTGTTTGCAAAGTCGTACGTGTGGACTGGTATATGGCATGTGAAACCATTCTACTTGTTTCCAGTGAACTTTTGAGAAATACACTCAAATAATAATAGATCCTAGTAACACCAGCCTGTCCATTTGCAAATACTAACAGTAGAATGTTTCCTGCCTTGTTTGGTAGACTGTTTTTCCTTATTTGTTTCATGTAAATCTTAAATAAGGGTTACTTTTCTTGGTGTATTCTTTTGTTTTACAGATGCTTATTGAGTGCCTGATGTATGTGAGGTACTATTTGTAGATACATGGGGGAAAATGATGAACAAAACACAAAGTTCCTGTCTTTTTAAGGGATAGATACAGTAAACAAATGAGCAAAATAATATAACTTGAGATGGTAATGAGTGCTAAGAAGACAACAAGTGCAGTGATACTGACTGAGGAATAAAAAATCTGCTTTGGCTTTGGTTGTGACACTTGAACTGAGCTCCAAGAAGCAGCAGCTAGATGAGGGGAGAGTCTTCGAGGCAAAGAAAGGAGCCAGTGTAAAGACTGAGGTGGGAAGTAGCTTCTTGCACTGGAGGATTTAAAAGGAATGCAGTGCAGATGGAGTACAAAACTTGGAATGGGTTCACTTATGTAGGGCATCGTAGGGCACTGTAAGAGTTTGGATGTTAGTCTAAGTACAAGGGGAAGCAAATAATTATTTATAAATGGATTTTTTAAGTCCATTTTTTTAAAGGATTTTTTAAAATTTACATTTTACAAAGGTCATTCTGGCTGCTGAAGACAAATAACGACGGGATAGCAGTATGTGTGCAGTAGGGTCTATGGAAGCAGGGAAATCAGGAGGCTGTCACAGGAATCTAAATTCAAGGTGACAGAGTCTTGACTGGCATGGTGGCTGTGCTAGTACACGAAGTGAATGGATTTAGCATGTGTTTTAGAAGTAGAACTGACAAAACTTGCTGGTAAATTGGCTAAGAAGTAGTCAGGCTATACTTAATTTTTTATTGTGTAATACATGGCATCTCAGTTCAGTAAACATTTATTAAATGCCCACTACATGCTTTTATGTTCTTCCTCACTGGAGTTAAAATGTAGTCTTTGTCCTTAAGGTGCTTACTTTCTAGTAAGACAGGTAAACTTAAAGAGATAATTTCATAAGGTGTGGTAGGTGAAAAAAGTATGCTCAGGGAGCTATGTACAGAGGAAAATTTCCTTCTGGAGAAATATTGATGCCTGAGTTGAGTTTGGTAGAAAAAAGGAAGAATTAGGAGAAGGTAACATCGCTGGTAACATGGGTTGTGGGGAGATAAAATAATAGTAAAACAACAGTTCAGGATATCTTACCGTCTTGCTTTAAGTCTTCTTTAATTTAAAATTAAGATGTCATTTATGCTCTGTTCTTTGCATTCTTTTTTTTTTATCAGTTTGTATATTTTCTATTGACTTTTCAGTTTACTTTTCCTGTTTTTGTGCTGTATCCAGTCTGCTGTTAAAACCATGTAATAAGTTCTTAATTTCAAGTATTATATTTTTCAGTTTCAGTATATTCCTTTGATATTATAGATCCCAAATCTCTTGAAATAATACATTTTATCTCTTTTTCTTAATATATTTATAATAGTTACTTTAAAGTCTCTGTCGTCTCTAATATCTGGATCATCTAAAGGTCTACTTCTATTATTGTCTGTTCGTTCTTTTATCACTCACATTTTCCTGCCTTATACATGTCATGTAATTTTGATCGTATGCTGTAAATTTCTACATTACATAAAAGTCATATACAAAAGCATGCTTCAATTGATGGATTCCCCAGAACAGTATTTGACCATACCTACCTACCTACCCATGTCAGATAGATAGTGAGAGAAATTGATCACCTTAATCTATACAGGGATTGAGCTGGATTGCCATTTTAGTATGACTTAGTCTACCACTGGTTTCTACCTTTGCAGCAATCAGGGCTCTCCTGGGATTTCGATTGACATTCCCTTAAACACTGTGGGAGATTTACTTCTACTCTTTTGTAGTATGAGGTTAGCTCTTTAGCCTCAGCTTTAATATCTGATAAGCATTTGGGGGGAGGATGCTCTTGTGAGTGTCAAAAGTTCTGCTGTGCTGCTTTTCCTCAGTAACTGAGTTTCTTTTCTCAGACCATGCCTGATCCTCAGCCTACTGTACCTAGAATTTGCAAATGACCCGAGGGGAGAAAATGATGGGACAGTTGTCCTTTCACCTAGAAAGCTTCTTTCTTTTCTACGTCTTTAGTTCATCAGGATGTCATTACTTTGATAGCTGTCCATTGTCTTCAAACAGGTTGTGCCCCTCCCCCCCCCTTTTCCCTCTAGTTGTTGCAGCAGAAGTGTTCGGCTTATATCTTACCTGGAAGCAGAACTGTAGCAGAATGTTAAAATGGGAACTCTTCTGGTATTTATTCAGAGACTCCAAATCTGAGAACAATAGATTACAATTAACCTACATTCAAAATTGAGATTCTACCCCTTTCTTGGGGGATTTGCAGAAAGGATTCCCTGAGGCAAGCATAGCTACAGTTAAACCAATCACTGTCCTCTAGACTGTATAAATCTAGTAAGCTCAGGAGAAGGACCCCATAGTGAGAACTTCTTTGGAGAGAATAGTATATGATATGGCATTTCCCCTTTTAAAGTCCGATTTGAAGGACTTCACAAGAACTTCTCAGTTTGACATGTGTCTGCTGAGGTTTGAGAGATGAATAGACTGGTACCTGACTTCTATCCAAAAAAGTCTAAAAAGTGAGATATCAGCTGGAGCTGCCTCTGTGTCAGTAGAATGAAGAAAGGGCACTACGGGAATGGCCAGCACTTGCAGAGTTCTGTGGGTCAAAGATGCAAGAATTCTCCTGTGGACTGAGTAAAGTAAGATAGTTGAAGCTGTCTTGTCTTGAAAGGATCAAGAGGCCCAACTTGGTCAGAGGGTCACAGTGATTCAGGCAGACCAGCCTGAGTAGTTCCTGCGTCAGGAACTAACTGTAGGTAAGAGTCAGTATTGGGCTTCTGACTGCCACAGGGCCCTACCTCCATGTTATTGCCACATCATATTACAGTCTAGTCAGCCACATAAGCTTGTTCCTCTTCCTGCTATTCCAGAACCTGGAGAGGCCTTTAAAAAAATAGCTGCAGAGTCCTAGAGGAGGAGGAGTGAGTAAAATTAAATGAGATAATAGGGTTTTGGCTTAGATCAGGCTGAATTTTTAATTTAATACATATATCTGGAAATGACTGGAAAAGATTGAGATCTTTTTGAGATTTTGTGCAGAAAGGATGAAAGCTGTTTGAGAAAAGCTTGTTGGAAAGCAATGATATAGGATGGTGGGGGAGGACGCTCACCAAGCCCAGCTTGTTTCATGAGTTGTCTGTATCCTCCTCTTGAAAATTTAGGATTCCAAATTCAGTGGTTGCTGGGGACAGGAAGACTATATGGGGAGAATAGAGAGATGTTCCATCCATCTTCCTGGAATATGTGTTATTTTAACAAAACAAAAACATTTTTCTAAACACAAAATATTTAACCATGATACCTGTGAAATTATCTAGTGATGCTTTATTTTCAAATAAACTATTTTATTTTATAACTGTTATTACAAGAGTTTTCTTCTATTACCATCCTTATATTTTTCCTTGAAGGGATTAGGTTAGTCTTTATTCCCAAAATCCAGCTTTTAATTCTGCCTTTGGGTTATTATGTGAAGCAATGTGAAGTGGTCTTTTTGAGACTCTTACAAAACTGTGATCACTGATAATGCCTAAATTATTAACATTAGAACTGAAATAAAGAGATTGCTTCCTAACTCTTTCACCCAGCCTTTTTTCTTTTAAAATTTTGCTTGTCTTTATGGCTTTATCTTAATGTAAGAGGATATAATTTCTCTCAAGTTTGCTAGGCTAGTGGATGTTGGGGAGGTGAAGGAAGGTTAGATTTATATTGAAGATTAAGCGAAAGTCCAGAGTTAGTGAACAGATATTTATAATGGAAAATGCTGTAAGTAACTTAAAATAGTTTTTCCCCCTAGTTTTTTTTTTTTTTTTTTTTTTTTTTTTTGAGACAGAGTCTCGGTTTGTTTGCAGGCTAGAGTGAGTGCCGTGGCGTCAGCCTAGCTCACAGCAACCTCACACTCCTGGGCTTGAGCGATCCTTCTGCCTCAGCCTCCTGAGTAGCTGGGACTACAGGCATGCACCACCATGCCCGGCTAATTTTTTATATACATATCAGTTGGCCAATTAATTTTTTTCTATTTATAGTAGAGACGGGGTCTCGCTCTTGCTCAGGCTGGTTTTGAACTCCTGACCTTGAGCAATCCGCCCGCCTCGGCCTCCCAGAGAGCTAGGATTACAGGCGTGAGCCACCGCGCCCGGCCATTCCCCCTAGTTTTTATATGATGACTTATATCATTTGAAGTAACAAGTATAAATGTCTTTTCATGTGTTTGTGGTAACCTCGCCAAGAAAGACTTTGCAGGACATGAGTCTCAAATAAATTTTAAAAGATGAAATCTACAGGGTATATTCTCTTCCACTAATAGAATAAATTAGAAACTAATACCAATAAGACATCTGTTGACAATTGGAAATTAAACAACAGAATTCTCTAACTCATGGGTTATTTAGGGGAAAAAAATCACGAAGTAAATTAGAATATATTTCAAATCAAATGATAGTGAAAATACAACATATCAAATATGTGGGTACAGCTAAATCTGTGTTTAGTGAGAAATGTAGAGCTTTAAAGAAAAAAATTACCTAAGATTTCATCTAAGAAACTAGGAGGAAAAAAAGATAAAATGAAAAATAAGTAGAAGAAGAAATAATAAAAATAAGAGCAGAAATCAATGGCCAGAAAAGAGACAATAGAGATAATTTAAAAAGCCAAAAGCTGATTGTTTGGAAAGATAAAGTCCTATTAGACTAATTAAGAAAAAGAGAGTGAGAAGAGTCCATGACCACCGAGTACTTGTATCAGTAATGAAAGAAGGATTATCATAGTAGGTCCTATAGATGTTAAAAGGATCATAAGCAAATACTATAAACTTTACACCATCAAATTTGATGAATACATGTTAGAGGAAATTTAGGTTGTCTTCAACTACTACAAGAAGAAACAGAAAATATGGATAATCCTATAATTAAATAGATGAATTCATAATCAAAATCTTTCCCACAAAGAAAACTCTGCGCCCAAGTGGTTTTACTAGTAAATTCAAACATTTGGGCAAGAAATAGTACCAGCCTCATAGAAACTCAGAAAAAAAGTGCTTGCTTTATGAGGCCCACGTAACCCTCATACCAAAACTGACAAAGATGGCACTAATAGAAGAAAGGGTTACAGATTAATATGTCATGAACATAGATGGAAAAGTGTTAAAATACAGTCTAGTGGTATGCAAAAAGGAGACTGCATCATGATTGAATGGAGTTTATCCTAACAACGCAAGGTTAGTTTTTAAACTTTCAAAAATTAATGTAAGGCCGGACGTGGTGGCTCACACCTGTAATCCTAGCACTCTGGGAGGCCTAGGCAGGAGGATTGCTCAAGGTCAGGAGTTGGAGACCAACCTGAGCAAGAACGAGACCCTGTCTCTACTAAAAATAGAAAAAATTAGCCAGTCAACTAAAAATGAAACAAAAAATTAGCCGACGTGGTGACTCATGCCTGTAGTCCCAGCTATTCGGGAGGCTGAGGCAGGAGGATTCCTTGAGCCCAGGAGTTTGAGCTGCCTTTGAGCTATGCTGACACCATAGCACTCACTCTAGCCTGGGCAACAAAGAGAGACTCTGTCTCAAAAAAAAAAAATTAATGTAATTCAGGCAGGGCACAGTGGCTTATGCCTGTAATCCTAGCACTCTTGAAGGCTGAGATGGGAGGATCGTGCAGGGTCAGGAGTTCGAGACCAGACTGGGCAATAGCCAGACCCTTTCTCTACTAAAAATAGAAATTAATTGGCCAACTAAAAATATATAGAAAAAATTAGCTGGGCATGGTGGCGTGTGCCTGTAGTCCCAGTTACTTGGGAGGCTGAGGCAGAAGGATTGCTTGAGCCCAGGAGTTTGAGGTTTTTTGAACTAGGCTGATGCCACGGCACTCTAGCCCGGGCAACAGAGTTGAGACTGTGTCTCAAAAAAAATTAATGTAATTCATTGCATTAACAAAGGAGAAAAGCCATACCATCACCTCACCTGGTCAAAAGCATTTGACAGAATTCATCATTCATGATAATCACTCCTAGCAATTGATGAATATAAATACTTCCTCTGATAAGGAATACTTAAGAAAAGCTGACAGTTAAGAATATACTTAATGATGAAATATTGTGTTTTCCCTAAGATCAAAAACAAGACAAGAATGTCTGCTCTTATGTCTTCAGTTCATTAATTTAGTGGAAGACCCAGCAAGTGTAGTGAATCAGGAAAACAAAATATAAATGGTATAAAGATCTGAAAGAATGTTTCAAAATTCTATTTGTAGGTGACGTGATTTATGTAGGAAATCCTAAAGAATATATAAATACAGCCACTAGAGCAAATGAGTAAATTTAACAAGGCTGTACTTTACAGGTTTAATGTTTAAAAGTTAATTGTATTTTTCTAAATACTAGCAGCAAACAAATTGAAGTGATATTAAGAAAATTCCATGAATAGTGGTATCAATGAAACAAATCCTTAAGAATACATTTTTAAAAAAGATACATGATCTCTACGTGACCTAAAAGAATATATGCTGTTTAATTCCATTTATATGATGTTCCAGAAGACACTAAACCTATGGTGAAAAAAATCAAGACTAGTGGTTGCCTCTAGGGATGGGGGAATGGATGGCAGAAATTGACTGAGAAAGGGGCATGAGTGATGATCTTGATAGGGTTGAGAGCTCATAGAATTTATGCATTTGATAAATCTCAAATGGTACCATTAAGATTTGTGTTTCATGCTGCATGGATTTTAACTTCAAAAAAACAAGTAAACAGTGAATTCTAATTAATATGCATGCTAAGTGTTTAGAGTTGAACTGTCTGCTACTTCATTTTTAACATATCAAAAAATAAGATAGATTAATGGATAGAGGGAAGGTTAGGTGGGTAGATACATGATAAACCAAATAAGATAATTATTAATTGTAGAATCTAGCTGATGAATATGTATAGGTGCTTTATGGCTTTTTTTTTTTAGCTTTAATGAATGTCTCAGATTTTCTGTAATACAAAAATGAGGAAGGGATAGAATGCATGTTCACTGAGATATCTGAGAAGTTGGAATAGATACTTGGAAATTGGTGGAATTTTTTCTGAGGTCGCCCCCCAAAAAGTATGCTTGTTTCCTATAAATGTATAGATATCAGCTCTACAAGGCTTTACTCAAACTTTTGTAATAGAATGGGTGATTTAAATTGTCCTTATTTCATAAGCATGAAAGACTTTGGACTAAAGCTATTTCTGATATCTCTGGACATAATGCTTGAACTTACATTGTGTTATTGATTAGGAAGACTCAGCATTAGTATATTTTTTAAAATGCTATGTTGTATACATTCTTATAAAATTATACAAATAAGAGTACCATATAGACAGTGCGGTGAGCTCCACTGAGAGCTAAGTACAGCTCAGGTACCTAGAATCTAGATATACTCTGTTTTGAAAGCCTGATATCCTAGGATACACATTTGTTGAAAGAGTTTGCTTTTGAATGGTTACTATTTTATTGCTATAAGATAAAATTGAAAAACATTTTCTGTACAGAGTGAAGGTTTAAGCCAGTTAAGGGCCCTGTTAAACTGTCTCCAGATTTAATTATTGCCCAGTTATGCCTTAATTACGAGGGAATACAAATGTTCATTACTTTTTGAAACAAATTTCCTATTTTTTTTTTACGTTTCTCAATTTTTATTAAAAAATATCCCATTTTCAAGAGATAGTTATTAGTATTTGCAAATGTAGCAACTTAAAAAATTGGATTTCCAACTGTTAATACTTGTTTCTTAGGATTGTCTACATTTTGCAACAAAATATAGAGGGAAAAATTAGATTGTGAGGCAAATAAAAGGTATCATTGTTAATCATCAATTGAGAATTTTGGTTTAATCAGTATTCACATTGTTTTCAGTGATATGATAAGTAAATGACATTTAAACATTTATAATTAAATACTTCAGTCTATTTTTTGTCTTTCAGTAAAGTTTGCATTTCTTTGAAAAAAGTTTCCACTCTTATAAAAGACTGAAACAACTGATTTAAACTATCATTCTACAGAAGTGTACCCTGAAGAACTTAGGCTTTTAAGCTAGCCAGAAGTAGTTATAAATCATGGCTTTTATCACATTAGCTCTATGACCTTTTGAGTTATTTAATTACTCAGGTTTCTTCCCTCCTTTTTTGAAAACAATGGTAATGTTAATTCATGTTGTAGGGTTGATGTGAGTATAAATTAAATAATGTGTGTAAAGTACATAGAAAACGTTTAAGGTAAGTATGGGTAGCTTTTGGGTAAGTTCTGTAGCCAATGAAAGCTTCTTAATTTGTTCATTTGAATCTTTTGGTAATTTGTTAAGGATAACGTGGTTCCTAAAGACCCTTTTTTGGGTGGTAGAGGGAAGGTAAAAAGCTATGGAGGTAGTTGTTTTCCTGTTTTCTATTCCCCATCCAGCAACTTTTGTAGTGATGATGGAGTATTCAGACAGAACATACAATTATGGAGACTTTCTTTTTATTACTGCAATAATTAGCTCTTCATTCCTGAGCTATTTCAAGTACAAATTTTTAGTCTCAAGTCATATATAAAAATGAAAGAATTATCCTGTTGTAAGTAGAAATAATTATGGATGCATAGTTACAAGTTATTCTATAGAAGTCTGTATTACATGATTATACCAGTAATCAAGAGCTGGATACTCAAGTAACTTTTTTTGTTAATACCATTTTATTAATTTATTAACCCCTTTAATTTACTCAGTGTTTAGCACTAGGTTGTCTCTTTCCACAGTGACAACCTAGATTGTTACCCCTTTTGATTTGTGGAAGAAATACACTCTAGGCAAGATCAGGAAAAATAATAAATGAGTAAAGCCGGTTTATTACTTTTGACATTAATTGTTTAACTGAGGCAGGAAATCATGCAAATGTAGCAGAAACAGTAAAAGTAGTTTAAAGATTTAACAGATTCTGTGATATGAGCCCTCTTTTGCCCAAAGTAGGTGTTGTTTTCTTGAACTTGGTTCTCATTGCTTCACTTGTATCTCCCCATAGCGAATATGTGAATAAATATACATGTCCTTAATACAAAAAAATTACATTAATTCACACGAACATGTAATGTCTGGGTGATTGAACCAGAGTGCAAAATGTTAATTTAAACGTGCATAAGTATATAATTTGTAAATCGTACACAAGATTTTTTAAATTTTAACTTCAGTTTTGAAAGCTTAGATTCTTAGATGAAGAAAGTCTTTAGTGTATTAATTTTACTGATACTTACTGTAAAAGTGATTAGGGAAATTTGATGAGGATTTCTGCCAGGTTTACCACCAAGTCATTCTTTTAGTTTAGTGTTCAGCTAATACACTGTATGCCCACAAATGTTGTTGGTATATTAGTATCTTTATGATTTCAGTAGCTATTCCACCTCTCTTCCCCACATCTCTTAATTGAAGTTAGATAAGTAAGAAAGAAAGTTACACAGTTGATAGGGGATAATCTGCCTTTAAGAAATTGGGTTCCATACAAAGAACTTCAGGACTTTGCATGAAGTGAAGAAACACAGGAGTGCCTGCTCATCTCTGTGTATATTGATGCAGGGCCAGCATCGTAGTTGGTTTATAGTCTAGTACATCTTATTTCAACATATTATAATATTTTAATTGTATTAGTAAACAATCAAATTCTGGTTAGGAAGAATTTATCTGAGACCAATCTTTACCTGATATTTTTCAGTATTTAGGAGTTTTAAGAATATCCCAAAGATAGATGGTCAAGTAAAGAGCAGTTTATACTCAGTTATGTAACCAACAAAATTCCAATTAACATCAATTTAATGAATGACGGTTACTGTTTTTACTTAGCTTGCAGGTTACTGTGAGGTCCATAATCTGTTTAAAGTCTTACACAGTGCTTGACATGTAATAGCTAACTTGTGAAGATAATTGTTATTAAATATTTTATTGATTCTGATATACACAATTTTTTTCCACTTTGGGATGCTGCTTATAAATAAAATTGAAAGGTTTTTCCTTTTAAGTGTTACACAAAATAATGTTGCATTTTTAAGTAAACAACATCTTAGATTTATTGAAATTTGTTGAATGTGTAAAATACTCTTATGTACTTATAATCAGTGCTACTTACCTAAAATTTTTTCTGCATTCTGAAAACCTGAGAGATCCAATTTTTCCCCATCGTTATTTAAAATGTCATGATTTAGTGCTATGGTCCCTAACTCTTAGGCGGGAGACCAGTATGGGTTTGTGGCTTGTTAGGAACTGGGCTGCACAGTAGGAGGTGAGCAGTGGGCAAGTCAGGGAAGCTTCATCTGAATTTATAGCCTCCTCCCATTGCTCTCATCACCGCATACGCTCTGCCTTCTGTTGGATCAGCGGCAGCATTAGATTCTCACAGGAGCTTGAACCCTATTGTAAATTGTGCATGTAGGGATCTAGGTTGCTTGTTCCTTATGAGAATAATCTAATGCCTGATGATCTGAGGTGGAGCTGAGGCGGTGATGCTAGTGCTGGGGAGTGGCTGTAAATACATATTATCATTAGTAGAGAGGTTTCACTGCACAATAGATGTAATGTGCTTGAATCATCCTGAAACCATCCCTCACCCCCCATCCAACCTCCAAGTCTGGAAAAATTGTCTTCCATGAAACTGGCCCCTGGTGCCAAAAAAGTTGGGGACTGCTGACTTGGTGTGACTAGGAATGTTATCATCCAGACTTCTGTGCTATGAAAATACTAACTGAGTTATCAAATACCTTGTTTGTTGGGTGTTGGGCACATACACATAGATCTTTGGGAGTTCAGGGTCTTGTAGGGAAATACTATACAATGTGGTTAGAATCAATCTTTTAAGGGAGAGTGGGTGATTAAAACTGCCTGACTTAAATCCCCCAAACAACATCTTAAAAATTGGCCTGGTTTGCTAGGCACATTATAGAATCAGTAGTAAAGTCAAAAGGTAGCTAGGGGCAGTTGACATAAATGCACATGGAAAAAAATGGTACCAAAGGCTCATGTGAGATAGAGAGGACATTGTGTCAGAAAAGAATGAACAGGCTCAGGCTGGCACATTATTATTACTTGTCTCGTATAATAATGCCAAAGTGTGCTTGAAATGATGCGGTATAGAATAACAATGTGCTTCTTATGCTTAGTTATCTAAGGTTAAAAGCATACCTTTTTATAGAAATGTCAAAATAACATTTGCATTTAATTCCATGGTAATATTTTGATTTGTTTAATTTTGGTAAAAGGCAATATATTCACATGGCTTAAAGATACATATGATTATGTATATACACGTTTGCATACATACAAACATATATTGAAAAGTCTTCCTTCCCATCCTCTCCCCACCTTAAAACTACTGTTCATGGGGGGGGGGTGTCTTCATGCATATATAAGCAGATATGTACAGATCTTTTTATCTGTCCTTTTTTAATGTGGATAGTAGCGTACTGTACTTACTGTTCCGTACTTCCTTTTTTCACTGAATATGATATTTTAGAGTCCTTTCCTTGTAAATTCACAGGGTGCCTTCTTTATCATATGTGAAATTACCATATGAACTTTTTTGTAGGGATTTTCTGTTCTGGTTTTATTTGAATTCTTTGTGTTTTTTTTTTTTTTTTTTCAACTAAAATATCCACGTGAAGTGAACAAATCATGCGTTCAGTTCAGTTAGATTTGACAAATGCATATGCCAGTGTATCAAGATACAGAATATTTCCATCACCCAGAAAGATCTTTCATACTCCCAGTGGTTCTTCTGGAGGCAACCACTGTTTAAAATTTTTCACTTTGAATACACTTCTAGAACTTCATATAAGTGGAATCATTCAGCATGTAGTCTTTTATGTTTAGCTTCTCTTGATCAAACGTGATTAAAACTGCCTGATATTTCCAAGATTCATCCATGAGTTAATAATTCTTTTTTTTTCAAGAATGTTCTGCTATTCACGATCTTCAGCATTTCCATATACATTTTGGATCACCTTGTCTATTGCTACAAGAATTTTTTTCCTGAAATCCTGACTGCAATAGATAAGAAACAAATAGGCCATATTACTAGGGGAAAATAAACATCTTAATATTGAGTCATCTATGAATATAGGATATCTCTTTATGTACTTAGGTTTTCAAGAATATCTTACAGCAAGATTTTTTAGTTTGAGTGAGTGGAGATCACAGTCATATTTTGATGTCCCTCCCCCCATGTTGCTCCTTCTAAATTTATAGGATGTATCCCCTTTTTTTCCAGCTCCTCTGGTAGCCCCAAATCTGTCCTCTGATTCCACAGACAAAATTAAAAACTGCAGTTTTCTGCTTGAGTTCTAGTTGCCCTGCATAGTTCTGACTTGGGTACATAGCCACAGAAGTGCAGCCTCATCCAGTGCAGTTTTCCCTGTTTTGCAGGTTGATGTCCCTTCACCTTTTATCTGTTTTTGGTCTTTCTGCTGTTTTCAAATAGCTGATTAACAATATTTTTTTTCACAGTTTTATTATTGTTATCTGAAGGAAAGTTAGCCAAATTGAAGATACTCTGCCATTACTGGAAGCAGAACCTCTGTACTATTTTGTTTGTATAGTATTTTGCTAATTGCATACTGTTTTAATTATTGAGAATTTATGGTGTGTTTCAGAATCTGTCAGGGCCAGTCTTTACTCTTTTGTTAGAGTTGTCCTGGTCATACCTATTTATTTTGGCATTTTATAGTATTTGGAATAATCTCATCTGCCTGCATCTTTAAATGATTTATTTTTATTGAGATTACATCAAATATATAAATTTGGTGGAATTAATATCTTTATGATGTTATCTTCCTGTCTATGGACATACATGTTTTTTCTTTGCTTGATATACTTTTGTCTTCAGTTATGTTCAAAATGTTTCTTTGTATAGTTTTGAAGCATTTATATTTAACTAGAAGCTTTGTATGCGGCCCTCAGTATCCATGGCAAATTGGTTCTAGGATCCCCCGTAGATATCAAAATATGTGGATGCTCAAGTCTCTGATATAAAATGACATAGTATTTGCATATCTTATGCACATCCTCCTGTATACTTTAAATCATCTCTAGATTGCTCATAATACCTAAAACAATGTAAATGCTATGTAAATAGTTGTTACATACTTTTAAGTTTGTCTTTTTTTTTTTTTTATGTTGCATTGTTTTTTAGTCTTTAGGGGTTTTGTTTGTTTGATTTTAACATTTTTGATTCATGGTTGGCTAAATCCAGGGATGTGGACCCTTTGGATATGGAGGGCCAATTGTGTTTTGTTATAAATTGTATTCTTTTTAAAAATGTTTTATTCTTACATACACACAGATTTTACTAGCTAGAAGCAAATTTAACATTAAAAAAAAATACCTTCCAATTCTGTGAGGGAGATAGTATGATAAATGATAGAGCTAAGGCTTAAAAAATACACCCTATCATGGGATTTGGAAAGTGGCTAAGTTAGGGGTGTCTGTTAGCCACTAGACTGATTGCAAGTTCTTAACAATTACTGTTTGTTCTTCTCTGATTCCTTTCAAGGCTTAAATAAAGCACAACTTAAGTTTTTCATGCTGTATTTTAGATTCTGGTACTCACGTCAGTCCCAGAGTAACTTAAGTGAAATGTTCTTTCTGGTTTGATAAGAGCAGAATAGCCTCTTGCTGTTTACATTTCTGTTAATCATCATTTTCAAAGAAAGAAGTATAAGCTGTATAATATTTCTTCCTCTAGAATTAGGTGATTCTCTATAAGTCTCTGGAATTTAGATGATTGTATTGTGCTTTAAACTACATCATGCTACATGTTTCCAATAGAAATTTAATAAGTATCTTTTAAATAAAGGAACCATTTATTTCATTTTTTAAAATCAGTATGTCTTTGGGAAAAAAAGAAAAGGCTAAATTATCCTCTAATTACTTGGCTTTTTCTGACTTTTATAATCTGGTAAATTTTGCAGTCTGGAAAAGCAAGAGAATCTAAAATATTTCAGGGAGGTGCTAGAAATTTTCTGAATTTCTTTTTTTTTACTATGGAGTTACTGTAGCCCCCAAAGCAGGGCATGGCATTTTCCTCAAGCCTGATGGCTGTTCCAGAGAACTTGTAGCTCTGAAACCCAGCATACCAGGTGACTGGGTTGCCTGGCCACAGGAAGCCATCACTTTCTACCATGTTCCTTTGAAATGTTGATCTAGTTAGCTCACTAGCAATGTGTACATTTGGAATTTAATCAGTTTGATCTGTTTTCAAAAGTTGTTTTGAAACATTCCTTCTCCTTGGAATTTTGATGATTTTGTAATATGTGAACTGAGTTAATAAATAGAACTGAATTTCAGAAATTACCTTTTGACTCATTTAAAAACTATAGCTTAGTACCTGAGTGAGTTGGCAGTTCCATTCCAAAACTTCCTTTTAAGCTCTTCTTCCCATCTCCCACTGACCAGAAGTTACTTTGAAATGAAGTAAGTGGCACGGAAAATAGGAAGAATTGTCTCTGGGCTGCCATGTTCTGCAAAGAAATGTGAAGAAAAATTTTAAGATGGTATGCTATATTAGAATGACTTCAAAAATCTACTTCTTTGTCCATACTAGTGATAAGACTGTGTTAATAATTTTCAGTAAAACTAAATATTTAAGTATCATGACCAAATAATGTGAAAACCATAACCGTGGATATGTATCTATCTTACTTGGGATTTTTCCTACATTAAAAATATCAGTTGGCATCTGTGTTCAGATAATTTTTTTAAAAAAAATTGCATTATAAAATGAAGCAGATCCATGGCATAGGTATTAGATCTTTTGTTTTGAGTAGAGGAAATTAGAAAGGGCATTATAGGTATGATTCATTAAACTAGAGAGCATTGGTGTTCACATTTTAAAAACATAATCATAACTTATCTGGAGTCACATGTTCCATTTTATTGGCTTCCTTCATATAGAAAATATAGTAACTAGCACTAAATGCCTGTGAAAAAGTGAAGCAATTTATATTTTCTGGGTGAAGGAAGTATTCTGTACATTCTCCATGTTTTACATCATGGTACTTTGAATAACCATGCTTCCATGTTCACATCAATTTTTTGTTTTTCAATTTATGCACAGCACTTGCTCTGAAATTTGGGGACTGAGTACACCAAATACGATAGATCAGTGGGATACAACAGGCCTTTACAGCTTCTCTGAACAAACCAGGTGAATATTCTGCCCTCTATCAAATCTTAGAGATCTTGTGGGTGGGGGGATGTTTTGGAAGACCTATACTGGGTTGCTAAGTATAATTTTGTCTAGGATGTTTCCTTAATGTAAAAATCAGGCATAGCATTTAAAATATCTCTGCTTGCCAGTATTAAAAATATATTAAATGTTTCAGCTGATGTTTTGATCAATGCAATTCTAGTTTTGAATCTTCTTTAAATTATTGCATCCCCTAAAGAATAAGAACTTTTATAACCATATACTCTTTTTAGTTTGAGATCAGATTATAATCTGTTGTTGGCCTAATTTTTAAGTAGATACATGACCAGTTTTGCTAAATTTCTTGTTACCATCAAAATCTCATCTTTATACTAATAAATACATAATTATTTACTGAAGCCCTTATTCCACAATCAACAGTAGGCTAGCTTGTTTTATGTTACCTTTTTTATCACCTCATTCTCTTTTTTGAGTATATGATATTTGTCCATTTCATCTCATCATATTCATCAACCATCTGCATTTATGTGTGAACTATATAAATATACCTCAGTTTTCAAAGCAGTCACAACTGGGTAATGAGTTACATTAGTCTGAGTAAGTTACTATCACATCATTGTTGGTATTTACCATTCTTCACAAACTAGTTCTGTTTTTGACTGTTTAGTCACCTACAGAATTAATGCCCTTTAGAAGCATCTCTTAAAAGTTTGATATACTAAATGTAGAAGTTGACAAAGTTTTTCAAGTATAATTGTATAATATTCTTTTGTAAAAATCAGTTTCTCCCAAGTAATTAGCCTTTCATTGGCATTTGAGTCATTTATGTAGCATATTTATAAAAAACATCTAGTGCTGCTGCATACTTTTTTTGTCAGATCCATTAAAAAGTACATTTTTCTTCCTGATTCTCACTAAAACTAACTAAATGGCTATCATTTCTTTCTTTATGCTGTTATTGTACTAATTTAGCCCATTTGACTACACCTATTTTTTTTTTAAAGTTCCCTCCTTTTCCCCTTGCTTTTCACTAGGTCTCTTGATGGTCGTCTTCAGGTATCCCACCGAAAAGGATTACCACATGTTATATATTGCCGATTGTGGCGCTGGCCTGATCTTCACAGTCATCATGAACTCAAAGCAATTGAAAACTGCGAATATGCTTTTAATCTTAAAAAGGATGAAGTATGTGTTAACCCTTACCACTATCAGAGAGTTGAGACACCAGGTAGGAAAATAGCAGGGTTTTTCCCTGGTTTCAAATTAAATGCCGAAACTTAAGTATATTTAGGTATTCTTGTGACCCAGGTAAATTTTAGTGTAAAATTCTAATTAATTACTTTAAATTCAGCCTATTATTTGGTGGTAATTAAAAATGCTTTTTATTTTTTGAATTTTTTTTAATGGAAGAACATATCTTAGAGGGAAAGGTATGTCACTTTCTTGGACTAGCATACTACTTGGCATCAAAGTACATATCCAGGAAATCCCACAGATTTGCCGTCTGCTTAGAGCTAAACTGATGCACTGCTATACTTCTCTGCTACAATGACTTGTTTTCAAGCATTTTGTTCTTTGAGTGTTTTTAGAAGTGCTTTAATCACATCATTTGTGTACAAGCAATTTAATAAAGCTTGTAGCAAGACTTCATTTCTTTAGCTGTCTACTTGAAACTTTTTAAAGAAAGCATATAGCTATATTTTTAGAAAATCTCCTGAATCTGATTTTACAAATCAAGATAATCTTTCCTCAACTTTTCCAATGGGGATTTAAGAACTTCTATGATAAAATAATATTACCAAGGTCAACATTATTCCTGAAAGTACGAGATAATTAGAGTGTGGCAATTTAGATGGTGGAGTACACAATAAGTTTAAGCCATAATCAGATTTGTCAGTTTCTCAGTAACTATTATGTACCAAATAGGTGGATCCTAACTTTTAAAAATTGAGCTACTTTCTTCTTTTTCCTCTTCTTCTTGGTGAAAACTTGTATTAAAGTATCCACCTCCCCTTTTGCTTTTTGCCATTAACCTGGATTTCTCATAACTTTTTCAGTTTTGCCTCCAGTATTAGTGCCACGGCACACTGAGATCCTAACAGAACTACCGCCTCTGGATGATTATACCCACTCCATTCCAGAAAACACTAATTTCCCAGCAGGAATTGAACCACAGAGTAATTATATCCCAGGTATTTTTACCTTCTGAATCTCCTAAAACTTGGATAGATACAAATTTTGTTCATAAACATTCAAGTATTAGTAAATTGTTTCACTTTTTAAAAAATGATGCTTCTGGATTTTGAATAGAACAGTCTGATTTGTTGAGTGATTATTTTGTGAAATATATAAGCCTAGTGCATTTAACAGTTTTGTTGGGAGAAAAGTTTTACTTTATATTTCATTTTCTTTTGCAGTGTCTTTAATCAAAGTACTGTGAGAAGCAGAAAAGAAAAGATCTTAGTAAGTTTGTCTTAGTTGTTGAAGCTGAGAGAGATGCAGAATGTAAGCAAAATAAATGATAATAGGAAGAAAGAATTCCTAAAATACATGTAACTAAAAATCTACCAAATAATCACTTTTTCTTAGATAATTTGAAAATGTTTAAGAGAGATGTAACATTTTTATAAGAGATACAATATTGTAGCTCTGTAGATTTAGCAACACTTATGTTATACTGAAAATCACAAAACCTCTATTTTAGTTACATTTTATTTACACCTCAGTAACTCCTGATGAAAAATGAATTAAACTACACAGTTCTCAAATTTTGCTGGAACTGTGGTATTATGTGATACAGTAATATTCCATGTTACCATACCTGCCCTTTTAGTTATTGCTATTTTTTAGGACAACAACTAATATTTTGTTACTTTTCTTTTTATGTTTCCCTTTCTGTATGTTTGGTTTTTCTCCCTAGGACAAACAAAAAATGTGATATTAGGATGAGGATTTTTAGTGTCTCAATTTTTTCTCCTTTCCTAATGTTCTTCTATTGTACTCATATTTTTATTTTTAAAAAGTAAGGAATTAAGAGCTTCAAGGATATAAAATAATTATTTCTTAATGTATCCCATCTAATGTTTGTTCATTGAAGACAGTGTTAGTAATATAAGAAAAGGAAGAAGCTTTTTAAAAATAGCTAGTTTTACAGATGGGAAGTGGTTTTGGAAGTGTTTTAATGCACATTTCTTTGATTACTATTTTATTCCAAAAGAGTATTTAAAACTGCTTTTTGGGTTGCTAGGAAATATAAACCTTTTGAGAAGTTAGGAGGAAAGGGGAGAGAGAGGTATGATTGATTGACTAGGATGCGGATGTGGGACTATAAAACAGGGCATTTCCTAAGTGGTTTGTCTTTTATAAATGTAGCTTGGAGTGGAGTTTTATGTATGTGTGTGGGGACGGAGGAGGCATTTTAAGTCTGATGCAGGAATTACTGTTATTTAGTTAGCAGTAGTAGGAAACTTATGTTGTAAGCATATTGTCTTGTAAGGCACATACCCAGTAATTATTTGGAAGAATGTTAATCAGAATATTTAGTGGATTTTACTTTACTTTTTTATTCTGTTAGTTGCTTAGGGGAATTTTATGAAGTAGAAAATCAGAAATGGATATTGCTTTTTGGAACAATGAGACTTTATCCATCTCCTAGTGATAACAAAACTGAAAGGTTCACTTTTTATTCCACTTCAAATGAAATTTTAACATTTTCTCTAAAATGCTAATAGCTTTATTATTTTATATATAAATGATAATGGAGAAAAGTAAGGAAATACTTTATCCTAAAGTATCTTTTTTTTTTTTTTTTTTTTTTTTGAGACAGAGTCTCGCTTTGTTGTCCAGGCTAGAGTGAGTGCCGTGGCGTCAGCCTAGCTCACAGCAACCTCAAACTCCTGGGCTCTAGCAATCCTTCTGCCTCAGCCTCCCGAGTAGCTGGGACTACAGGCATGAGCCACCATGCCCGGCTAATTTTTTTTATATATATATATCAGTTGGCCAATTAATTTCTTTCTATTTTTAGTAGAGACGGGGTCTCGCTCTTGCTCAGGCTGGTTTTGAACTCCTGACCTTGAGCAATCCGCCCGCCTCGGCCTCCCAAGAGCTAGGATTACAGGCGTGAGCCACCGCGCCCGGCCTATCCTAAAGTATCTTAAGCTTTATTATTTTATATATAAATGGTAATGGAGAAAAGTAAGGAAATACTTTATCTTAAAGTATCTTAAAGTTCAGTATTTCTTTCTGTTTAGATCTTTGAGACATTGGTGGTTAAACTAGCAAAGCTTAGTTCTATTTAAATTTCTTAACTTTAACCAAACATAATGATATGGATTATTATTTTGTGTTCTTTATTGTTTGATTATATGAAGATATTTTATTCTTAGAATTTCAGTATTAAAAATTTGGGGATACTGACACTTAAACAAAAAGTTTGGTACTTAAGAACTTAAAATTTATAGTTAGCTTACTGAAGAGAAATTGTAAAGGATTTATAAAGGAAACCCTTAATGCCCATCTCTCTCTCTCCTTTTTGGTAATTGCAAAGTTCTTTTTAGGCATATGTCTCCATTGTCTTGAATTGCTTAAAACTCTTTAGCAGTATAAATGTTAAACCAGGGGTTCTCAAACTTTTTAAACAGGGGGCCAGTTCACCGTCCCTCAGACTGTTGGAGGGCCGGACTGTAGTTTAAAAAAACTATGAACAAATTCCTATGCACATTGCACATATCTTATTTTGAAGTAAAAAAACAAATGGGCAAAAACACCCGCATGTGGCCCACGGGCTGTAGTTTGAGGACGGCTGTGTTAAACTGTTAAATCTTATGAACCTATTTTTCCTCCTTAAAATTATAGTTGGTGAAATTGTTTAAATGTTTATTTTATGAAAAGCTTATTTAGCTGTTCACATGCCTCCTGAACATAAACATTTTGTTCAGAAAATGTGTTGGAAATGACACATTAGAATCTTAATATTTATTTTTAGGGAGTATTTTACTTCTGTTTTGTGAAGTAGTCTATATTTGAATTTTGAATTTTCTGCTTTAAACACTTAGAATTTACCAGTTAGAAATCCATGGAGAAATACACTTTTTAGGTAGAATTCAGGCTAGACCAGTCCTGAACCATACTATTATATTTTGCCCTATAGAATTTAGTATAAGATGTAAGCCTCTATTACTTTTGTAATCTGAAATCGTGTGTGTGTGTGTGTGTGTGTGTGTCCTTTGATCTTCTAAGTACCCATCCATGCTGTTCATTAGTTTAAAAAAAAATTGTAGTTACTAATGTCTTTGAAGCTGACTAATTCAGAATTGAGGTGTCTTTGAAGTTATATTTTTGGCTCTTGCCCCAGAATATATACATATGGGAATGAGCCAGATATGTAAATAATGTCTGAGGAAATATGTCCAGAGAGCTGGATTGTATAACAAGTAGGTTTTAAGGATTCACCTTTAAGACTTGTTTCAGAACAGGCCATAAGCCCTCAGTATCCAGTATTGCTCAGTCATAAGCCCTCAGTATCCAGTATTGCTTTTTATAATGTTAAATAACATTCTTATTTGTTATTCGGAGTGATTCATTGGTTATCTTTGGTAGTGGTAAGAAAAGGTTGCAATATTACAATTGCAGTTGTACTTGATTTGTTTTTTATAACTTTTGTAGAAACGCCACCTCCTGGATATATCAGTGAAGATGGCGAAACAAGTGATCAACAGTTGAATCAAAGTATGGACACAGGTAAAAAAATGTCTTTCAAAATTTCCAAAAATTAGATACACATTTTTCTTGCATTGTTTGAAATTCACCAGAAATATTCCTTTTAAATCTTGAATTAAGAAACATACCAAACAAAATCTTCTATCTTTGTTCAACCAGATGTGAACCTTTAATGGGGGCCATGTTATATCACTGAAGAATTAACACATGCTACTCTGCAGAATAATTGTTATAATTGTCTTGTTAGAGTGAATGAAAATCTGAGAATATTTATATGCTTTTATTTATTTTTAAACACTTCTGTTTCAAGTTTTAGTTAGTCTAGGAATAAATATCTCTTCATGATACAAGACCATAATTATCCCACTAACAGATTTTCAGAGGAATTTGAAGGTGAGAGATGAAGATCAGCTTTTTAGTGCTCCTTTAACTTAATAGTGAGTTCTGAATTATAGTAGATTGCTTATACAAAATACCTTGTATCTGACCTAATTTGATTGATTTCTCATATTTAGTTATCAACTCCAATTACAGAGAAAAATTTTAACGTATGTAAACATTACACACATTAAAGCTTTAAACCAGTTATGTAATAAAATGTATAACTGACCAGACCTAATAGATTACCAGTGAAATCACTTTGATGTCATTGTAATTGTCCACTTTGACTAACTCTACCCTGTCTGTATCTTAAGGATTGGACACCTTAATGTCACAACCCAACAAATTATACCACCAGTCTTTCTATACATCTTACACTAACACATTCTGCAGTTAGGCAAATCTAAATTATTTTTAAATGAATTAACATTGGTGGAGGAGGGAGATTTTACAATAATTTTGTTGTTTAATTCATTCCATTTTAAGGACTCCCAGATAAAGGAGCTTTTGCTGCAGCTAATCATACTTATGGCTGTTAGGAGTAGCAGATAGCTAAGAAAGTCAGAGACTGTAATGATCATTGAAAATAACATATATCTTATTGCAGAGGTCTTAATGCAGATTATATTTGGCTTTCTAAATATGTCTTCCTAACATGCCTACATGTTAAAAGAACTCTATTCTTGAAGCAACATTGTTCTTTTTTTTTGTCCTATGATGGACAGCTGTTACTGTGGCATGTAAAAGTGAATGACATGAAAAGATGCTAAACATCATAAACCACAGTGAGATATTACTTCACATCCACTAGATGGCTATAATCAAAAAAAGACAACAACAAGTGTTGATGGGGATGTAGGGAAACTGGAGTCCTCGTATGTTGCCAGTAGGAATGATAAATGGTTCAACCACTTTGGGAAAGTTTGCTGTTCCTCAAAAAGTTAATTATAGAGTTATCATATGGCCCAGCAGTTTCACTCCTACATGTATACCCAAGAGAATCGAAAACACATCCACACAAAAAACTTATACACAGATATTTATGTGTTATTCATAACATTCCAAAAGTGTAAATAATTCTCATGTCCATCAAATGATGAATGGGCAAACTAAATGAGGTATATCGCTACCATAGAATATTATCCAACCATATAAAGTAATGGTAGTACAACAAGTTCTACAACATGAATGGACCTTGAAAGCATTATGTTAAGTGAAAGAAGCTGGACACGAAAGGATGTAGGGATTCCAGTTAGTGCACAAACACCTTATTCAACAATATAACTGAAACATAAGAGGACCAATAATATGAGTATAATCACTGATTATGGTAAATGAGTCAAAATAAAAAAAAAAGAGAATAAGCTGAGTCAGCTAAAATGAATTCCATGTTGGAGCTAACTTTGAATCTAACCTAATATTTCTAATGCTGTTTCAGTGGGGCAGTGTTACTGACTTTCAGAATGACACATTTAAAATTGCTTTTTGTAATGACAATGGAAATATCTGATTCATGAGATGCTAAAAGTTGGTTAAACTACCAGTCCCTTACTTTACTATTAGTTCCTCTCTCAGGGTCGTGGCAAGAAAGACATTTCTGGCTGGGTATAATAGGTCATGCTACCTAACCTAGCACTCTGGGAGGCTGAGGCAGGAGGATCGCTCAATGTCAGGAGTTTGAGACCAGCCTGAGCAAGGGTGAGACCCTATCTGTACTAAAGATAGAAATTAGCTGGACAACTAAAAATATATAGAAAAAATTAGTCAGGCATGGTGGTGCATGCCTGTAGTCCCAGCTACTTGGGAGGCTAGGGCAGGAGGATTGCTTGAGCCCAGGAATTTGAGGTTGCTGTGAGCTAGGCTGACACCACGGCACTCTAGCCTGGGCAACAAATCAAGATTCTGTCTCCGAAAATAAAAAAAAAAAAAAGAGATTTCTGACTGATACAAGGTCTCAATTTAGAACAAAACTGGCCTCTTCTCTAATTCTGCTTCATACCTTCCAGGGAGAAGGACATAATTAAATTCATCTTTCACATGCTACTAGGATAGAATGAATTGATATTTTTAAAAAGGGTAACCAGAGGACAAATTAAGCATGGTAAGGAGCTATATGAACTAGCACCTGTGTTTTTGCTTTTCTTTTTTTAAAAAATATTTCTTTGGTAAGTCCTTATTCTTTCTTAAGTCTTGTGGCTATTAGAAATCAGGCAGGACATCACAAGAAATCTAAAAGTTTAACCTTTGTCAGAGTATTCTATAATTAGTCCCTTTTTGGGTCATGATTGATTTTATGAAAATATTAGTTTAAACAGGTATATAGAGAAATAGAATCTAATAGACCATAAGATGTGGATTCCATAACTCACAGTTTAGTTTTATATCTTCTAAATTTACTGTGCTTGGTCTAGGATACAGAGATGCAGGCTTATGAAAAGTTTTTGAATCACCAGTATCAGTGGGTTGAATTGGGTCTCTCAAAAAGATATATTGACATCCTAACCTCCAGTACCTCAGAATTTGACCTTACTCATAAATAGACTCTTTGGAAATGTAATTATTTAAGTGAAGATGAAATCATACTAAAGTAGAGTGGACCCCCTAATCCTATATGACTGATGTCCTTAGAAAAAGAGTAGAGATTCACAGTGAAGAATGCCATGTGAAGATAGAAGCAGATATTGGAGTTAGCAGCTACAAGCCAAGCAATGACAAGGATTATTGGAGAACAATGTAAGAGAACATATAAGAGAAAGGCATAAAACACAATCTCCCCTGAAGTCTTCAAGAGAACATGGGTCTGCCAACACCTTAATTTCAGACTTAAGTCCTCCAGAACTTGTGAGAAAATAAATTTCTGTCATTTTAAGCCACCCAGTTTTTGGTACTTTGTTACCAGCAACCCCTAGGAAGCTAATAAGGTTTTGAGAGACTACTACTAAAAACATGTATATTTAGTTATTTGTAAATTATATACAGGTACTTAATATATTGTACACTTTAACATACATAAAAATGTTAAAGGATGAGATTAAATAAGTTCTAGTTTTTTCTTTTTGTAAGCCAATTGTTTTGTGTACTCCTAGCCAATATTCACATATCCTACTTACAAGACTCCTTCTCTTAACCAAATGCATATAATCAGGATATCACTCTGAGCTAGACTACCTGAGTTTGGATTGTTCCTCTACCATATACTAGCTAGGTAATAGGTAACATAGGTACATAGTTTTTCCTTCCTTCCTTCCTTCCTTCCTTCCTTCCTTCCTTCCTTCCTTCCTTCCTTCCTTCCTTCCTTCCTTCCTTCCTTCCTTCCTTCCTTCCTTCCTTCCTTCCTTCCTTCCTTCCTTCCTTCCTTCCTTCCTTCCTCCCTCCCTCCCTCCCTCCCTCCCTCCCTCCCTCCCTCCCTCCCTCCCTCCCTCCCTCCCTCCCTCCCTCCCTCCCTCCCTCCCTCCCTCCCTCCCTCCCTCCCTCCCTCCCTCCCTCCCTCCCTCCCTCCCTCCCTCCCTCCCTCCCTCCCTCCCTCCCTCCCTCCCTCCCTCCCTCCCTCCCTCCCTCCCTCCTTCCTCCCCTCCCCCCTTCCCTGCCTACAGTAAAATGTTGGATAGAAGTGGTAAGAATGGACATTTTTGCATTGTTCCTGATTGTAGTGGGAATACATTCTGTAGATCCCCACTAAGTAGGATGTTAATTTGTGGATATTTTCTAGATTGTTTTTATCTGATTGAGGAAGTTCCTTTCTGTTCCTAATGTTCTGTTTTTTATGAATGACTGTTGAATTTTGTCCAGTGTTTTTTCTGCATCTATTAAGAGGATCATGTAGTTTTATTCTTTTATTCTTTGTGCAGTGAATTCCACTAAGTGATTTTCTAATGACAAACCAATATTTGGTTATGATGAATTAATATTTTAAAATATTTATGAATATGTTCATGGTTTATTTTTAAGAATTTTTATATCCATGGGTATGAGACATTGGTCTATAGGGGTTTTTTTCCTTGTAATATCTGTATTAGTTTTAATATCATAAAATGTGTTAGAAAGGACTTTCTCCCTGTTTTCTGGGTTTTCTTAAGGTTGGTATTGTTTCTTACTTAAATATTTGATAGTTGTTTTTTTTTTTTTTTTACCAGAGAGACCACCTCTTTTAGGAAAGGGTTTTTTAAATTGAGTATTATTTAGATTTTTAATTTTTTTATGTGTTTCCATTTTGTAAGAAATTTGTTCATTTCATCTAAGTTGTAGAATTTGTTGCTCTGAAGTTATTCCTAGTATTTGTTATTCCCTCTGTAAGATGTGTAATAACGTCCCATTTTTTTAAATTTATAAATTAGTACTTTGACTTTTCTCTTTTATTCTTAGTAAGTCTTGCAAGGAATTTATCAGTTAATAGTTTAAAAGAATCAAATTTTGTCTGTTAATTTTTTCAGTTGTCTTTGTCTCTTTTCTGTTTCATTGGTATTCTTCATTATTTTCTTATGTCTACTTTGCACTTAATCTGCTCTTCTCAAGCCTGTTAAGTGTGTTTAGATCATTGATTCATTTCTAATGTAAGCATTTAAAGCTATAAATTTTCCTCTAAGCCTTATTTTAGCTGTGTATTATAAATTTTCATATGTTGTTTTCTACTACCACTTAATTACTTTCTAATTCCTCTTACAATTTATTCTTTGACCCATGAATTATTTAGAAGTTTGAGGTTTTTTGTTTTTTGGTGTTTTGAAGGGTGGGGATTTTATAGATACTTCATTGATTCCTAATTTAAATCTGTTATGGTCCAAAACGTGCTATGTATGACTTCAGGCCTTTGAAATTTACGAAAGATTATTTTATGCTACAACATGTGGCTTATATTGATGAGAATTCCATGTATAGTTGAAAAGAATGTATATACTGCAGTTGTAGTGTTCTCTAAATGTCATTTAGGTCAGAGTGCTTGGTGATGTTGTTTAAATCTTAATCCCTTCTATCTGCTTCTTTTTTGTCTTATTTAATGTAACAGTCTTTGTCTTTTAATTGGAAAATTAGTTTATTTACATATAAAGTATGTCAGTGAGTTTTAGGTTACCATTTTGCAATTTCTTTTCTATTTTATCTGATTTTTGTTTTCTCTGTTTCTGTTTTCCTCCATTTAGACTAGTCAAATTTTTGTTACTCCATTCCATTTACTCTCTTGGCTTTTTAGCAATAACACCTAGCATTATTTTCTTGGTAAATGTTCTAGTGATTACATTGTACTTATCAGCTTTTACCTGGAAGGTTATTTAAGTTGTAATATTTAACAATTTCGTGTAAAATGTAAGAACTTTATAGCACTAAAATTTCATTCATCCATTTTCATTTTTCGTGCTGTCATATATTTTACTTAATAAATACGTATAAACTCCAAAGTATAGTGTTATTTTTGCTAGACTTTGAGTTGGTTTTTAAAGAAAACTTTAAGAGTATAAAAAATAATCTTTTAAATTTACCTACATATTTACTATTTCTGCTCTTTATTTCTTTCCCGTAGACATTTGTTTGTTCCAGTTGTTTTAGCACCATTTTTCAGAGAGGCCTTTCTTTCTCCATTGGTTTATCTCGGCCCCCTAGGTGAAAATCAAGGGATAATGTATATAAGTCTGATTTTGAGTCTGTTAATCCAGTCTGTTAATTCTTCATTTCCCATAATCTATTTTTCAGTTTACAATTTCCATGTTAAAGTGTTATCTGATAATTCCAGTGTTGTATTAATATATAACATGGTCTGCTTTTGTTGACTGTTTTATCTTTTGATTGTGGATTGTTTTTCTCCTGCTTCTTTGTGTGTCTCTTGTTTTTTAATTGACTACTGGATATTGTATATAAAATAATAGTAGAGAGTAAGATAGATAATACTTTACCTTGGAAAGATCCACCCTTTTCTCTCTCTGGTTGCTAAGTTGAAGAGCTGATCTCTATAATTAGGAGTTGGGTTGGAGAGGTGTTGATTTGGGGCTTTAATTAATATCACTTCATCTCAGGTTTTAGGGGAGGTTAGTGCCCTACTTCAGCAGGGCTTTCAAATACAAGTATGGAAGACTGTAGGATATGTCATTGCTTTCTAGTCTTGCCCAAGACTTCGTGTCTTACCATTTACTCCAATTAAGATGTGTGTTAGAATTGGCTGATGAAGAGCTCTGTGCTATTTTAATTGCCTGTGCCATGGCCATTAACATTGTAGTTGGCTTCTCCTTTGGCAAACATAATCCTGTGTCTGTGTCCTAAACTTGGCAGAAGCTCTCAGCAATAAAAGTGATTACCACTTTCTTCTTATGTAGAAAGAGCTTATTCTTCTCTATAAATTAGTTCATTTAAATTTACTTGGATCTACAGCTGTTTAGTAACTTTTTAAAAAAGTATGATTTTTGTTTTGTTTTGTTATGCTTATATAGTATTTTCTTACTGCTGTTTCAGAAGCAGGGGTTTTCCCTAATCTAACCATTCTAACCATAAGGAGAACCCTATAGGAGTTTTTAATAAAAACAAAATAAAAACTTTTCCCCTCATTTTTCTCATTAAGAACAGATTTATGCTCATAGAAAATGTGAAAATGTATACAGCCTAATAATAAACAGGAAATGGTACTACATTTTACCAGCTTAAGAATTGTGTAATTCTTAAGCTGGAATTGACATATATAGTGTTATATCTTTTTATTGGCTTAACTTTTTATTTCTATCATTCTATGTCAAACAAAAGTTAAATAGTATTTTACAGATAAAATTATAAACTTTTGAATTATACAGCAAATGGATGTTCATTATAAAAAATTAGGAAGCACAGTTTTATATATATGTATACATATATATATACACATATATATGTGTATATATATATATAAACAGGAAAATTTAAACATTACACATAATTACATTTAGCAAAAAATTTTAATTTAAAAAGGTTCAATGCTTACCTGAAAGGAAAAAAAATACTGCACTGAACATCAGAGAAATATCTAGGAAGTGTCAGAGAAATTCACTCCTAGGATGCTGGATTCTAGAGTTCTTGTTCTTAGCTACTAGACTGGACCTCTTCTGGCTGGTTTCAGATGACATGGGAGAAATGGGTGCTTTTGAGATATGTTGCTGAGAATAGGTTATGATTGGTTGGGGATTAGATTGGGGTAAAATTGAAGGATTAACCCAGGAAGATTTTCAGTTTTCTGGAAGACTTGTGAACACGTTGGTCTTTATTCAGTAAATTCGAATTTTTAAAGCATTTTTAAATTTATTTGTAAGGTGTGTAACATGTTTTGATAGACATAGTGAAATAGATACTATAGTCCAGCAAATTAACATATTCATCTTCTCACATAGTTACCTTTGTTGTATATTTGTGTGGTAAGAGCACCTAAAATCTACTCAGCAAATTTCTAGTATACAATATGATATCATAACTATAGTCTTCATGTTACACATTAGATCTCTAGACTTATTCTGCATGTCTATAACTTTGTACCCTTTTACCTACACTTTCCCCATTTCTTCTTCCCAGCCCCGTGATCACCATTTTATTATGTGTCCAGGTATTTGACTTTTTTTTTTACATTCCACATGTGAGATCATTCTAGAATTTTCTTTCATTGTCTGTCTTATTTTACTTAGCATGGTATCTTCCATGATATCATGGTTCACCCATATTGCAAGTGGCAGGTTATATACCACAATTTCTTTATTCATTCAGCTTTTGACAGGATCCTTATCTTGGCTATTGTGAATAAAAGCAACAAGAGAAAAGTGACATGTCACATACAAAGGAATCTCCTTAGACTACTAGCAGATTTCTCAGCAGAAAGTTTGCAGACCAGGAGAGAGAATAAGATGACATATTTGGGGAGCCATGAGCAGGAGGTTGGCCAAAATATACTATATCCAACCAAGCTATCCTTCAGAAATAAAGGAGGAATAGAGATTTTCTCAGACAAAAGCTGAAGGAGTTTCATCAGTTCCAGTGAGGATAGGGAACAACAGGAGCTCTCACTTATTGCTGGTGGGAATGCAAAATGTTACAGCCCCTTTGGAGACAATATGGTCTTTTGTAATAAAACTAACCATATTCTTAACTATATGATCTAGCAGTCTTGTTTCTTGGTATTTCCTCAAACAAGTTGAAAATATATGTCTACAGAAAAACCTGCATACAGATGTTTATAGCAGCTTTTCTCATAATTGCTAAAACTTGGACTTAACCAAGATATCTTTAATAAGTGAGTCAATAAATAAACTGATACATCCAAACAATGTACAGCATGTCATTGAATAATGTCATTTCATTATAATATTGATGAGGGGAGAAAACTTTGTTTTGTTATGTGTCATTTTGCTTAAAGTCACAATTTCCAAGAACCTTTTGATGTCATTAAGGGAGGACTTACCTATATATGACATTCCAGAAAAGGCAAAACTATGGAAAACAGCAAAAAGATAAGTGGTGTTAGGGGTTATGGGGGAGGGGGAGAGGGGAGGAGGGAGGAAGGGATGAGTAGGTGGGGCCACAGGGCATTTTTGGGGCAGTGAAACTCTTCTCTTTGGTACTTCAAATGAATACATGTCAACATATATTTGTCAAAACCCATAATATAACACCAAGAATGAGCCCTAATGTAAACCATGGACTTTGGATGATAATGATTTGTCAAAATAAGTTCATTAATTATAACAAATGTACCATTATGGTGTGAGGATGTTGATGACTGGGGAGGTCATGTGGAGTGAGGCAGGAATTATATGGGAACTCTTTGTACTTTCCATTCAATTTTGCTGTGAACCTAAAACTACCCTAAAAAATAAGTCTGTTAAAAATTTCTTTAAAATGTCACTTTGAATGATACACCAAAGCAGATTAAAAAAAAAAAACAAAAAACAACACTGGGGGAAGTATTTGCAAATGAATGGCAAACCTAAGAACTGATTTCTAAATTTAGAAACTTATAAATCAAGAGGAAAAAGTAGTTGATAGAAAACTTGACTAAAAGAATATGAATACAGTATTTAAAAGAAAAATAAAGAAGAATTGTGCCCTTTAAACCTATCAAATTTGCAGATCTCAACATGTAGTGACATCTCAGGAAGCACTAGCTCATAAATTCTTGGTGAGTCTATACATTTTGGGAGAGTATTTTGGCACTCATTTATAAAAACTTAACACTCTTTTTATCTTACATTTCCTCTTTGAAACGTGTCCTATAACTATATGTGGACTTGTATGCAAAGATACATGCACAAAGATTTCTGTAGATGTTTTAGGTGCTGGTAAACACTGCTGATTCAAACTGGCTGAAACAGGGTATTTATTACCTCTCTTAAGTGGAAGGGCTATGATAGGTTAGACTTCAGTAGTGGCATTTTATGTGTAAATATATAGGTTAGTGATCACTTACCTCTGTTTTTAAGTGTTTCTAAAAGGTTCTATTAACTAATAAATTGTTAGCTTAATTTAACTTTTTAAGATGTCATAATCTTTCTTGCAGTCTATAATTCTGACTTATCACATCTGACTGAACTTATGTTAGTCTAAATTAGTGAACTATGACCCTATGGGTCACTTCTGATAAGTATTTAATAGAGGAATAAACAGTTGAAAGATAGGAATAACTGGGCAGTTTCCTCTGTTTCTAATAATGGCTTTGTTTAGTTTATGCTTGCTTCAGGAAACAGCAGTGAATTTTTTTAGGTGATTGTTATAAATGCATTTTGACCTTTCTTAGTTGTACCTGTTGTACAGATTTTTCAACTGAGGAACAAAAAAGAAAATTGTGTTTTGTAAGAATGTTCTGTCTTCTAAAAACATTCCATCATCTGTTCTCTATTTCTGATTCATCTAGTTATCTGAGTGCTGCCATTTCACCTTTGTTGCTTGGTTTTTTGTCTTGGTTATAAAGATGTGTGATAAGGAGAGGTACATAGGTCAGACCATCTTATCTTTTTCTACATTTATGCCATTGGTGTAAGCTTGGGAGCTGTGGGTCATGCTCTTTTAGATAACTTCCCCTAAATGTGTAGAGAATGGTGGTCATAAAACAAAATATATTCTGTATTTATAATAAGGTTATTTAACAACATTTACAGCAAATGTGCTTTAAAATTGAGTTGTGTGGAATTGAACAAAATAGTCTCTCAGTGATTTTTTTTCTATTGTCTGCGGTGGTTCTTATTATTCATGCCTCCTTATTTTCTTGATTAGATTTAGCCTGCTTACCTAAAGTGAGAAGAAGAATCAGATCATTTTTTAAGAAAATAGAATTTCCCAAAACTGACTCCAGAAAATAGAGCTATCTTAAATCAACTTTCATAAAGGAAAGTAGAGAACTGTTTCAGTAAACCCTAGAAAATTATTAACTATTTTCTTAGGAGAATTTTGCTGAACTTTTTTTTTTTTTTTCGACACAGAGTCTTGCTCTGTTACCTGGGCTAGAGTGCCATGGCATTAGCCCAGCTCATAGCAACCCCAAACTCTGGGCTCAAGCGATCCTTCTGCCTCAGCCTCCCGAGTAGCTGGGACTACAGGCATGCACCACCATGCCCGGCTAATTTTTTATTAATATATTTTTAGTTATCCAGCTAATTTCTTTCTTTCTTTTTTTTTTTTTTTTGGTAGAGACAGGGTCTTGCTCTTGCTCAGGCTGGTCTTGAACTCCTGAGCTCAAACGATCCTCCCGACTTGACCTCCCAGAATGCTAGGATTATAGGCGTGAGCCACTGTGCCCGGCCTGAACTTTTAAAGAATGTGCTGTTACAATACTATTTAAACTGTCATAGAACATTAAAAAAAGACACAAAAGCTTCTATATTGTCCTAACATTGATCGCAGAACACAACAAACATAGCACTCATGTAAATCTGCAGGCTTGTTTCAGATTATTGATGGAAAAATCCTAAATAATCTCTCTTTGCCTCAAAGCCAATATTATGCTTAATAGAAAAATACTAAAAGCATTACTTCAAAGTAAAGGGTAAGACAGGAATATCTGCTGACACCACTGTTTTATCTAAGTGTGACACAAACCCCAATATGACTGATAAAGTGTGTAAACTTTTTTTAATGTTACATCATCAAAATTAGGATTAAGAGTCATAAAACAGATGACCAAATATTTGCAAATCATACTGTGAAAGAACTAATATTCCTAATACATAAAGAGCCTTCTAAAGATCAGTAAGGAAAGTGATCAATAATATCACAATAGAAAAATGAGGAAAAGGGCAGACTATTTACAGAAAGGAAATACAATATAAACAAATGTAAAACTGCTATGTGTCATTTTTTAAGAAAAATGCAAATTAAAACTGTTGAGACCATGTTTTCACCTGTCACTGTTACCTTGTTGCTGTAATGTAAACTGGTACAGCCTCCACGAATGATAATTTTAGCCAAATCTACCAAAGTTACCAACGCACAAACCCTTTGACCTGATAGTTTCTCTTTTAAGAATCTGTCCTTCACATATAATTGGAATTATGCAAAATTTAAGAATCAGTCCTTCACATATAATTGGAATTATGCAAAATGTACAAAATTGGTCATTATAATCTTTGTTCTTAAAATATCAAAAATAACCTGCATATCCATCAATATGGGATCATAATGTAATGTTAGGTGACTGATAGGTAAACAGACTAGGAAATACTAAGGAAACATATCAACATAAACAACCTCTGATAGTAACATCAACATAAACAACCTCTATAAGTAATATGGAGGTTCAGAATTGTGTTACCATTTGTATATGATGGGGACACAACAGAAATATGTTTGCTTATACAAGGAATTGTCAATATTAGATGCTTTGGGGACAGTGAACTGGCTAGGTAGAAGATGAGACTTTTATTACCTTTTGTACCTTTTATATGTTAAGCCCCCCAAATTAAACTAAAATAGTTAATATAGTTTGAATTATTGGGATTTAAATGGTCTGTGAATCATTGGTGATAATTACAACCAGGTACAGCCAATTTTATTACTTGATCAGAAGTTCTGGAAATACTTGAACATCTATTTTAAAATTGAATCCTTTTGTTTTAGGCTCTCCAGCAGAACTGTCTCCTACTACTCTTTCCCCTGTTAATCATAGCTTGGGTAAGTTGCAGATACTTTCCTGCTGCCATTTTTATACTGTATCATTTACTTAATAAAAGTCCTCTCTGGAAGTTATTTTTCATATATATATGAAAGAGATCTTAATAATTATGCAAGTGGTTTTAGTGTTTTTTAAAAAGGATATTGATAATGTGCCTCAATATTACTAAAAGTTTTCTACTGGCACATATGGGTATAAGAAACAAATATTTTTATTCATTGGAATCATATTCTTCATTCATGGAAAATTTTATAAACTAATGTGGCTAGATTTTTATGAGTATGTTTATTTTATGATATGTCTTGTGGTAATGTAAGAAGTGTGTATAAATATATGCACACATACGCAAGTATAACAAATGTGGTATGGAGGTATATTTATGTGAGAGAATATGTGTATGTATAGATATGTACGTGTGTATGTATGCAGTCAGCCCCTCTATATCTTCAGGTTCCATTTGCAGATTGAACCAACCTCAGATTGAAAATACTTTTAGAAAATAAAAAAATAAAATAAAACAACAACTACTTACATAGCATTTACATTGTATTAGGTAGTTATAAGTAATCTAGAGGTGATTTAAAGTATATGAGAGGGTATGCATAGGTTTTATGCACACATCATGCTATTTTTTATCAGGGACTTGAGCATCTTCAGGTTTTGATATGAGTTGGTCCTAGAAGCAGTACCCTCAGCTAGTGAGGGATTGACTGAACTCTTCTATAATATGTTTTTGGCCCTCATTTTACCTTGCTATTTCACAATTTCTCTTCAGTTTCTCAATGGTCGAAATTTATTCTACAAAATTGTCAGGATTTTATTTTGTTCATAATATTTCTTGTATGTTTTAGTCAGAATTACAGAAGTTGAATACATGTAATCCAGTTTTCCAGTGAAATAAGTATTCTCTTGACTCCATATTCTTCTATTTCTACATTCATATTCTTTGTTTTATTAATTTCTGGTTCTTACGTATTACATAGGTTTTCTATTTTTGTAGCTAGAGTAACTCACTGAGAATCTCATGGTAAAATAGACACATGTCAAAAATATGTCATTTTGTATCCTTTTGTTATGACAGTTTTTCTTATGGCTTTTGACTCATTAATCTTTGGTGTAGCTTTATTCTATATCGTTTATCTTACCAAAAATTAGCTTTTTAATGCATTTTAGAAATCCACCAAATAGGGCAAATTGACTTTTGAACAGGAACTAGACTAAAACTATTAGTAAAACAAATAATCCAACATAAAGTGACTCAGTGACATGGGAAATTTGAAAAATTGAAAATCTGGTATGATCTGTGGAAATTAGAGTTCTGTATTAAAAATATTGAAAATTTGATATGATCTTTAGAAACTGATAAAAATGTTATGTCTACTTCCTGAGCTGTTGCCAGTGTATATTGGCATAGAACGTGTAAGGATGATGGTATTCAATCTATTTTTGGCTTGAATTGTTCACACGCTTTTATTTTATTTTTTTTTTTTCCAGATTTGCAGCCAGTTACTTACTCAGAACCTGCATTTTGGTGTTCAATAGCATATTATGAATTAAACCAGAGGGTTGGAGAAACCTTCCATGCATCACAGCCCTCACTCACTGTAGATGGCTTTACAGATCCATCAAATTCAGAGAGGTTCTGCTTAGGTTTACTCTCCAATGTTAACCGAAATGCTACAGTAGAAATGACAAGAAGGCATATAGGTATGTTTTATTTTTCCTGTGTAAAAATCATTGCCATATACTCATACTGTGGGCATTATGTGGTATGCAAGAGCATGTACACAGAAAAACCAGTGTTCATTCTGTTGGTTAAGTGCACAGGCTTCGTTGCTTTAGATCCTGGTGATTCTTTAGTCAGCAGACTCGTATTTTCGACTTTTCTTTATTTGATACTGGAAAGTCCTTCATTATGTGCTGAAATAATTTGAATTTGCTGAGTCTCTACAAGTCATAAAATTGCCATGTTCTAATTTTGAGGTTATAATTTTTACAAATCATGAATTTTTTTCCTAGTTTATATCTTCAGGATTTTTCTCCCTTCAGTGAGTCCATGTATTAAATCAAATCCTCTCCCTATTATTCTGAGTTGAAATATCTAGAACAAGAACTACTGTTTAATATAATTCAAAATGTAATTCAGAGGATCTCAAAATGTGGTCTGGGGACCTCTGGTGGTCCCAGAAACTCTTTCAGCAAGTTCTTGAAGTCTAAACTATTTTCATAAGATGCTGTTTGCCATTTTCACTCTCATTCTCTTGTAAGTGTACAGTGGCGTATTCCAGAGGTTACGTGGCATGTTATTTTGTAAGAGATGAAATGTAGATCTGATTTGAGAATCCATTTCTCTCTCTGTTGGGCCAGACATTCAAGAGATTTAAAAACATGTGAAACATTGCCAGTCTTCTTGATAAGTTTTTTACTTTAGAAATACAGTTGCTTATGTAAACATTATTTATGTTAATATGTAATGGGTTTGTTTTGATTTTTAAATGAATTAATACATTTTTTTAAATCTCAGTTTTTGTATCTAATATGGTAAGTTTCCATAATGTAATCTACATAAAGAAAAGCTCTTTGGGGTCCTCAGTATTTTTTTTTTTAACAATGAGGTGAAAAAGGTTGATAGCTACTAATGCTTGAATATCATTGTCATCACCTTAAAGTAACTTATTTTAATAATAATTTGCTTCTATCTTTTAATTATTATTACCCATTACCTCCTGTGAGAAATAATGTTGATTACCAGAGTGATTTTTGATACTACAAAATGATAGTGACTACAGTCTGTTACTTGGTTTCATGTGGAAGTTAGATCATCTTTTTACTTTTGATTTCTAGTGTAATAGGTGGTTTTGATCAGAAAATATAGCCTGAAAAATCTCTACTTTGTGGACTCAGTGTTTTTCTTATGGCCAAGTACATGATTGACTATTTTACAATATTGTATAATTGCAGAACCAGGGTACCAGGTTCTACATTTATCTATTAAATCTGGCTTGTTGGTTGTTTTGTTAATTTTCTTTTGCTGTGTAACAAATTATCACATCTAAAACAAAACAAATTTATTATCTCTCAGTTTCTGTGGGTCAGGAGTCCAGGCATGGGCTAGGCGGCCTTTTCCTCGGGGTCTAATGGGGGTGAAATTAAGGTATTGGCTGGGTTGTGTTTTCATCTGGAATTTGAGGTCCTCTTCTAAGCTCACACAGTTGTGGCAGAATTCAGTTCCTTGCAGTTGTAACACTGAGGTCCTCATTTTCTTGCCATGTGGTCCCCGCGATCTTCAAAACTAGCAATTGAGTATGTCTCTTGTGTGGAATCACTTGTGCTCAGGACTGCCTAGTCTGTTTTAAAGGATTGTCTGATTAAGTCAGGCCCACCAAAGATAATCTTCCCTTCTTAAGGTCAACTGAGTATATCTGAAAAATCCCTTAACGGTAGCATCTAGTGTTTGATTGAATCATAATGGTGTATGCGCATCAGGGCTGACACTTTTAGGTGCCATCTTAGAACTCTGCCTATCACAATTGTTTTTAAAAATCCTTATATCTCATATTATTTTGTGCATTTGATCTGTCAGATTCTGAAAGAAGTATATTAAAATCTCTCTGTAATTTTTTCTTACCTAATTCTGCTTATACATTTAGAGAGTCAGTTGCCACCATAACATACAGTTTTTTTTTTGTTGCCCAGGCTAGAGTGAGTGGCGTGGCGTCAGCCTAGCTCACAGCAACCTCAAACTCCTGGGCTCGAGTGATCCTCCTGCCTCAGCCTCCCGGGTAGCTGGGACTACAGGCATGCGCCACCATGCCCGGCTAATTTTTTATATATATATCAGTTGGCCAATTAATTTCTTTCTATTTATAGTAGAGACGGGGTCTCGCTCTTGCTCAGGCTGGTTTCGAACTCCTGACCTTGAGCAATCCGCCCGCCTCGGCCTCCCAAGAGCTAGGATTACAGGCGTGAGCCACAGCGCCCGGCCAACATACAGTTTTTATAAGGGCAAATGACTCTAAACCCCTTGATTTTTTTTTTTAATTATCTTTTTTTCTTAACCTTAGTAGATTCTTTAGTGAAATACTGTTGTAATGAAGATATATTTATCCAATTCCTTCAAAATTAACTTAATTTCTTTAACTTATTTTAAAATAATGTATAATTTATATGAAACTATTTTGTTATTCATGTACTGTTATTCATTGTGTGTTAAATACTTTTGATAAGCATGTATTATTTTTAAAAATCAATAAATTTGTTTAAAAAACACTTGGAAAAACATAAAATGATATATTTCAAAGTTAGACTTCAGAAAAACAGGTATGAAAAAGGTCATGTAAAATGCCCTATATCATTTTAGAATTCCTCCAAGACTTCCAGAGTCACACTAAAATAGTAAATGTTATAAACTAATCCTGTGTGTGTTTTATTTTAGGAAGAGGAGTGCGCTTGTATTACATAGGTGGGGAAGTTTTTGCTGAGTGCCTAAGTGATAGTGCAATCTTTGTGCAGAGCCCTAATTGCAATCAGAGATACGGCTGGCACCCTGCAACAGTGTGTAAAATTCCACCAGGTATGGATCGAACAATGTAGATAAACTTATGTCAACTTGCTTAGTTTTTCTAGTTGCTAATTGTAAGAATTAGGAGATGATTGCATGCTCATATTCTAGCATGAGCATGATATAAAACCTATGGCTGTTTTATAATTATTTCTCAGTAATGATACTCTTTTACACAGTTTCTTTTACTTTTTTCAATCATAGGCTGTAATCTGAAGATCTTCAACAACCAGGAATTTGCTGCTCTTCTGGCTCAGTCTGTTAATCAGGGTTTTGAAGCCGTGTATCAGCTAACTAGAATGTGCACCATAAGAATGAGTTTTGTGAAAGGGTGGGGAGCAGAATATCGGTATGAAATACACATTCAGTTCAATTTTCACAATATAATTTCTTTTTATCTCATTCTTTGCATCTTCTGGAGTTCATTTTTATCTGTGTATTGAGGTAATGGAATCAGTATATCTTTATGTAAAATGATGAAAGGAAGTTGGCCTCTGGATTCAAAACTATTGCATGTTACTGGGCTGGCATTATAGAAGATATGATTAAAACATACATAGGTATGTATTTTAATGTAATGCAAAGTGTTATACCATAAAGGGGGTGTATTTGAAAGTTTATGTCAGTTCATGGAAAGAGACGTTTTCACTATTGATGGCACATGATCTGGTCTAAAAGATCAGCGAGATTTAAGTATTTAAGAGGTGGGTGGTGAGCAGAGGGGAAAGTGATAATCCTGACAATAGAATAGCAGTTTAATGTGGAGTACAGAAAGTAGAGAAAAATGAGGCTGAACAAATAAGTTGAGATGAATTGAATGAATATAGGTGAAGAGGTGAAACTTTATTTAGGAGTAGAAGGGATACTTGCTGATGTGCCAAGCACTGTGCTGTTTTTTAAATGTAGTATCTAAGAATTATTGTTTCTATTGTTATTCCTTTCCCTATAAGGTTTAAGTATGTGAAATTGCAATCTTTGTAGGTAACAAATGTTTCAAACTAATACATCATTGAAAATAGGCTTAGAAAAGTTTGATAATTTGCCCAGGGTCACATTGTAAGTGGTTAGATGGAACTGGAAGACAGCTCTCATAACTCTTACCTCTTCTCTAAGGATAGTACTGACAATTGCATAACTGAATTTTGCAAAAACTAATTTTTCATTAGTGGATAGTCCACAGTGGACTCCATCATTTTTTAACACAGATAAATTAAAATCTCTAATTATAAGGAGTAATGTATGGTATGTTTTTTTTTTTTTTTTTTTTTAAGCTAGTCAAGCGTGGTTGTGGGGGGAGACAATGTTAAATCAGCTTAACAATAACCCACAACCCTTGGACCAACTTATGGTATGTTTTTATAGGTAGTTGTAGTCAGGTACTTTGGATAATCAAGTATTTTCCTGTAACATTTACACATCTGTGAACTGTGGGTTTTTACCAGGAACTTTTTGCCTTTAATGATGCTGAAGCTGAGGAGGTAGACCTGATAGTTATGTTTCTAAAACCATTATTCAGTTTCATTAATGCCAGCTTGATTGTCAGCATAAATAGGAAATGTAGTAAACAAGGAATTTACATGTATGAAGAATTCATTTTAAATAGAGAAATATGTCTGAGTTAAGTGTGAACAGAAGTGAATAAACAGGTAGGAGGGATGGATCATGTTTCAAGTATAGTTGTGCCCAAATAAGTGTAGTGGCAGTCTTCTTCAACCTACTTCCTTTCTGTGACCTGGATTAAGAATTATTTCTGAAGGAGAAGTGGCAGGGGGAGGGGAAGGTAGCCTGTACCATTATTAAGCTATCTACCACAGTGGGTGGGTCACTAGAGTTTGCACCCTCAGGGAAATTTTGGGAAACAGAGAACCTACAGAATTATCCCATCCAGGGGAGAAGGAAGTGCTGGCTGTGTAAATGTCAGTTGGTTGAGGAATGCTCCTGGGGATGTTAATTTCCTGACACCTTTAGCCTGCTACACATGTGGCCATGACAGAGAAGTTCTCAGGCATAGAATTCAGATACTTGCAGTTTCACTGGTTAGAGCACAGTGAAAAATCTGAAAGACATAGTGGGGACACTGACACTATCTGCTACAGAAAATCACATCCTTGGGAATAAGTTTTTAAGTATTGCGCTTGTGTTGCTTGGAGATGAAGACTTGATAATGGACTTTTCTCATGTTTGAAGGGCTGTTACTTTGTAGAAATGTGCAGGTTTATTGACTTATTCTAGATAGCAAATAAGACAGAACTAAAATCAGTACATGGAAGTGACAAGATGGCATTGAATACATAATTCCCAGAGAGTAGCCTTTTTTATTGAAGCATTAGAGGTGTTTTTTATTAAAAGCCTGAATGATGTTGCTAAAAGGAATGTTATTCACTGGCTTTGTCAGGATAAGTTGAACTCTGACATTGTCTGATAAGGATTTAGCTTGGGTCAAAGTTGTGTTTTTGTTTTGGCATACTTTTAAATTTGAACTGTGTTCCATTTAGACTCTGTTTGATATTTTAGTATCCACTATTTTGTGGTTGATTTTACTAATAAGTGGGGTAACCGTATGTGTCTCTCAGTTTGCTTGGGATAGTCCTGGTTTATAGCTCTCCTTATAGCCTGATATTAATAGTGCCTACATTCTCTCTCAAAGGTGTCCCATTTTGGATGGATGGTAAATAATAAGGTCACCTAACTAAGTGTAATTTGATGGGAAATTAATACTTTTGTAGATCTCTTAAAAAGAAAAAAAGTCACTGGAAGTGTTTTGAGGATCAACCATTTTTTAAAATAATAATCAGATGTCCAGAATTTATTATTCCAAAGAAATTAGATTTTAGTGTATACAACCTTTTAATTTCATAATCCTTCTTTTGTATTCTTTTAAACAGAAGGCAGACAGTAACAAGTACCCCTTGCTGGATTGAACTTCATCTGAATGGACCTCTACAGTGGTTGGACAAAGTATTAACTCAGATGGGATCCCCTTCAGTGCGTTGCTCAAGCATGTCATAAAGCTTTGTCACCAATCAGTCCCAACAAAAGACTTAATGTAACAACTCTTCTGTCATAGTATTTGTGTATGGTCCCCATGGACTGTTGACTATCCAAAAATTCAAGAGAGAAAACAGCACTTGAGGTCTCATCAATTAAAGCACCTTGTGGAATCTGTTTCCTATATTTGAATATTAGATGGGAAAATTAGTGTCTAGAAATACCCTCCCATAAAGGAGGACAAGAAGATTTTAAAGACTTACTGATGTCTTGTTGGGCATAAAACTGAGTGTCCCAAAGGTTTATTAATAACAGTAGTAGTTATGTGTACAGGTAATGTATCATGATACAGTATCACAGTATTGTGCTGTTTATATACATTTTTAGTTTGCATAAATGAGGTGTGTGTGTGTGCTGCTTCTCGATCTAGGCAAGCCTTTATAAAGTTATAGTACCTAATCTGTTATTCCCACTTCTCTGTTATTTTTGTGTGTCTTTTTTAATATATAATATATATCAAGATTTTCAAATTATCATTTAGAAGCAAATTTTCCTTGTAGAAAAACTAATTTTTCTGCCTTTTACCAAAAATAAACTCTTGGGGGAAGAAAAGTGGATTAACCTTTGAAATCCTTGACCTTAATGTGTTCAGTGGGGCTTAAACAGTCATTCTTTTTGTGTGTGTGTTTTTTAATTTTATTTACTACTAAATGTTATTATAAGGAAACCATACTGAAAATCTTTCCAAGCCTCTTGTCTCCATTCCCACTTTTGTCCTGATACCAAAACAGCATAGCATGACATCACCACCAGTAATAGTTGCACTGATATTGCTGGCACCAGTTAATTCTGGAGTACAGTAAAAATGCATACCGAGTAAGTTCCCTTGTCTTACACCAAATTTCAACAGGTGATAATTGACTTGTATAACCTAGCAGTCTATTGATTTGTCCTTCCACCTCATAAAAAATGCACAGGTGGTAATATGATTATTTTCAGGGATATGCTAGAGTTACTTCAATATATTTATCCTTTTTTTAAAGCTAATCTATAAATATAAATACTCTTTTTTAAAAGGTATTTTAAAATATTTCAGCAGCAGAACTTCTGCTCTTCGATTTGAATAGTTCCATTCAATTTAGTTACCATATTGTATTATGAAATGGACCTTTTGTAAATATAATTATTTCTGCAAAATACCTAGAAAAGTGATGCTAAGGTATGATCAGCAGATAAGGATCATCTGTTTTTTAAAATGTGTTGTATTCAATTTATAAATTGAATGTTACTCTATATAATTATGAATTCAGAATTTTAAAAATTGAGGGAGAAGCCATTTAGCAAGTTTTTTTAGCTTATTACCTGCAGTCTGAGCAGTTCTTAACTAATCCTGGATATTTGGTTGACCATATTTTATGCTCTGCAGTGCGAGGAGATTCCAGAAGCTCTGTTGGTAGTACATTCTGCAGCAGGTAGTTAGTTACTATGTCTAATGTTAACTCATTGCAGTTTAAACATTTCTTGTTTGCATCTCAGTAGAAATGGAAAATAACCACTCCTGATCCTCTTTTCGTAAATATTCATATTTTTGAAGATAGATGTCTTTGGTACTTGTTCTTGGAAATCATATTCACCTGTATCTATAAGTATCATTTCGATACTTTCAGCATTTGGTTGTTTTCTATTGGAAACTCCCCACTTTCCTATATTTGTGTGTATATGTATGTGTTCATGTAAATTTGATATAGTAATTTTTTATTCATTCGACAAATATTTATTGTTCACCTGTTATGTGCCAGGAACTTTATTAGCCTTTGGGTAAAGGTGAACAAGACAGCTACAGTTTCTGCCTTTGCTGAAACAGCAGTTACACTAATCCTTAATCATCTTACTTATCTATGAAGGAGATAAACAGGGTACTGTGCTAGAGAGTAACGGATGGGATGGTTCAGGTAGGACATCAAGGAACACCTCTAAGGAAGTGATGCTGGAACTCACACCTGCCATCGAAGGAGCAAGCAACGTGAAGAGCCAGGGGAGATGAGCATTCCTGGTGAAGAGAACAGCATCATATGCAAAGGCTCATATACTAAAGGAAACTCATGAGTAGGTATTAATGCTTTATATAGAAACCTCTATATACAAATCCAAACTTGAAGATCAGAATGGTTCTACAGTTTATAATACGTTGAAGGTGGCCTTATTTTGTGATAGTCTGCTTCATCATTCTCACTAATATATCTTCTTCCTCAAACCTTTGCTATAAAAATTTCTCATTTGCACCAGGTCAGTACCACTTAATTTAACAGCTCTTTCCTGTGCAAACTCTCACTATTGTTGTGACCTGCTGCCCACTATGACTTCTGCCTATCTTGTGATTAGAGTAAATGTCCCAGGTATTACCATTATCAGCATGCCTAGAGATAATGAGTGGTTCCTTTGCCCTTTGGAAGTTTTTACTTGAGAACTTGTAGTGATGTTAGGGGGGAACAGTTTTGGGGGCATAGAACAACTTTGAGAGTGGTAGAAGATTCTAGTAGTTACTCCTGCATTGACATGTTAAATGAACCAGTGCCTACTATGGCATTTCAATAGTGGAGCACCTCTCTCCAATTCTGGTGTGATTTTTCTATAAAATAAGAAATTAGGACTCTTTGGAAATACCTGTTGTATTGAGTAGTTATACCTGTTGAGCAGTCTACTTCATCATGGTGGTAAAACATTTATGTGAATATGTTTAATGCTTTTTAATGAGATGCTGGGTTTTGCATTTTATCTACTGTGGCCTAATTTTTATTGATTTCTCTCCCCTCTCTAGGTGTGGTTTTCTTTTTTTTAAGTGATAGGGTCTCCTTCTTATTGAATTTTGTCTTTATTAAACTAACAACATTATTTAGAATTTATCCTCCACAGTATTGGTGATTTTCTCAGTTAACCTGAGAACTGAATGACCATGCTTTCTGTCAGTTTCTAAGATGAATGGTGGTTTTCCCAGTGGGTTCTACAGAGATACCTTGGGGCTGGCTTGGGGGCTGGGAGGCTGGTGAAGTTTCCACTGTCTTTGATCTAACCAGTGTCAGCTTTATTGTTATTTTATATTCAAGTCCTACATAAGACTTTTTTTGAAAAGAGTTTGTTTTCTAAAACAGGTTTGAAAAGCCTTTATACCACTGGCTAAGAAAATGTAAAGGGATTTAGACCAGCCTTTTATGATATATATTCAGTCAATAAACATTTGTTGATGCCTATTTTTTACCCAGCCACTGTGATAAATTTTGAGTAATGAAAAGATGTAGGATGTAGTCATGAGCCTTGAGCTGTGCTTGGTCTTGTAAAGTCAAGATCTACCTTTTTGCCAGAAGGAAATCTGCCTAACTTTCCTTGAAAGTTAAATATTCTTATTCTGAGTATATAATTGCTAATTGTTTAATATCTAGTTACAGTTTTTACCTAAACTATATTCAGTTTTGCTTGATTCATCTTTTTAAACATTATCATATTTTTCTCCTTTGTTAAAGTTATTTTAATTTAACTTTATTTGTGCCTTTATTGTTAGTTTCTTCAAGACTAAGACTTTGAAGGTGAAAAACAAATCAGTCTAGTGTCTTACTAGTTGAAATAAAACAAAAGAGAATATATACCCACTTGGTTTCTCTACCTCTTCCTAAAGCTGCCCATATACACCCTTAAGATCCTTCTGTCTTTTTTTTTTTTCAGTTGCTAAATACTTTGGGCATTTATTCAATATTAGGCACCCTCCTTGTCTGAGGGTAGAATAGGGCATATAAAGTAACACAAGGCAATCATGACTGTACTTCATATATAGTCTTTGCTTTAAAAGGTAAACATTACAGTTTCTCAGTTTGGCCCGCAGAACATGCCAAGGCCTCCCACCCCTACCCCACCCTGCAAGTATCTCTTTAGATAACTGAATCTGTGGACATGAGCAATGAGTGATCTTTTTTCTTACTGTGATCTAGGGCTTTGATGTTTAGACATATCGAACATTTTCTGTTTATCAACTGAATTTTATTCTTCCTTTCTTCTCCTGACAATATGTATACAGGTGTACTTGCTGATTGCCCCTTTTCCTGTCAGCCATTCTGCATATATCAGAATGTTTCTCTCCTTTGAACTTAATAACCAAAAAATGGAGGGTGCTTTTCATGCCTGACTCCTAATTTCTTTAACATGAAGGTTGATAAGCTCAAATTGGTCAATCACTTAAATCCTAAAAATTCCTCAGAAATTTGTTTCCAGTTAAATGTCTTTGTGACTGGCAATTGACATACATTATCAGATTGTATTTTAATTTATGTTTAAGCTAATGAACTTTTCTGGCAGTTTGCAGCCAGTGTTTTCCCTATAATACCAGCCCTGTTTCCATCTTGAAGCATATTGGATTGTTGCAACATGTATTCAGAACAATCAGGAGTAATGATGATAGTGTGTGGTCGCCAGAGGTAGTCACAGAGTCCTGCTGTTGAATTCCGTTTATACCTTCCTTTTCAAATTTTCATTAATATTTTGTTTGTGTAGGTATTTTGTATGTGGTGATTGAGGGGCAAATTATTTCTTGGAGTAAAATTCTTGTTTTGAGCCTCACAACCAGGAAATATGAGCTATACTCAATAGCCTCATGATAGCCTTTATGATAAAAACTTGTCTCATATGTTCATGTAATTTCTTGAGTAGGAGCTATTTTATCTTGGATATTATAGCTAACTTAATATATAGCAGAACTGCCTCAATCTTTTTAGTAGAAAATAAAGTATATAATGTATATGTATGAATTTATATATATACACTTACACACATAGAAAATTAAGAGTTGGGGTCATTTTAACAGTGTTAAATGATTCCATTGTTCATATCTCACATCTCAATAAAAAGTTGTTAATTTGCTTGTAGACATTTTCTTTTTATGGACAGACCATCAGAGTAGATTTTTTTCCTGCCATAGTCCTAATTTGGCAGTTCAGTTAGTATGCCATTTTTAGGCAACTTCACAACTAAGAATCATAGCCAGAATTCATTAATATCAAATAAAGCTCTGTCATATACCCCTTCACTAAATTATTACACATCCAACGGTCTCTGGAACATACCAACTTAGGGTTGACTTTTCTTCCTTTCCTTCCCTCCATCCCTCCTTTTCTGTCTTCCCTCTCCTCCTTTTCCCTTTTCCTTTCCTTCTTTCTTCCTCCCATCTCCCTCCCTCCCTCCCTCCCTCCTTTCTTTTCTTCCTTCCTATCTGTTAGATTGTGCCCTCCTTTAATTCTTCCCTTGGTGTGACATTACTGCCTAAGTTACCCAGTGAAGTACCCCTGCAAGGTCAAGTTTTCGTGTATCTCAAAGCCTGGAGGTGGTTCAGATCTGATTTTCTTAGCTGTGCTCAACAGAATTGGATTTTCCAAGGTTTCTTTCTTTGACCATCCCTGACCCACAGGGGATCTGGCCAGAGCATATTAACATTAGTTAACTTCAGTGTCACTTGTTTTGCTCCCATGAGATCCATAATGGACCCCCAAATTCACCATTGCAAGGAAAATAACATTCTCCTACCCTCCAAAGAAATAAGAGCTTAGTTTCTCCAAAATTCCCAATGTGTTCTGGATGGGGGATAGAGATTTACTTCCTGTTTCTAATTAAAGATGATAATTTATTGAACAGTGAGATCTGTATTATGTTGATTTTAGGACAAAAGTGAAGGTACAGAATTATAAAAATACTTAGATATTGTATATTTTCCATTTCTCACAATTGACTGTTCTCCTTTTTCCCTGTGGCTTTAAAGTTTTTGGCTATTTTACAATGTTAGTCACTAGGTAACTTGGCATATTTCTAGTTCTATATTAAGTTCTACCCTTTACAATGCTGTATCATAAAGTTGGTTCTCAGCATTTGTCTGTAGGAATAGAAATCTTATTAAAGTCTCTGTTCTTCCAATAAGATTTTTCTTTTTTCATTAAGTCCTTAAGAAAATGTTTGCCATTGTTATTATTCACATTCTTGATTGTTCAAACTGAAAAAAAGTTGAGAACTGTAGGGTCATTTTCTGGTGAATATATGTACCTGCCTTAAAAATGTGATCATTTGTTGGTTGCGTAACTAATACACACAGATTAAACTTGTGAGAAATAATTATCATATATGTAACAAGTAGGTAACATGCATGGATTTTGAGGTTGTTTTTTTTTTAAATTTGGCAAAATGCAGAAGCCAAATTAGTATTTTCTTACACCAGCTTTACCTCAGACCTCATTTTTGGTTTTTTGACCCTGACTTTTAAGACATAAATATTTGTATCTTTTTAGTAGTGATAGTGAAGCTGTGACATTAACCATTTTATACAAAAGCAAGAAAAACTATAGAGATTAAAATGGAAGCAGTTCCGCAATTGTTAAACTAGATTACAGCATTGTAGGCAAAATAAAAATGTTCATATCTGAAAATATTCTTTTTGCCATCTTTTCCCAAGGCCAGATCTTCTGGTGGAGCACAGTTAAAAGTAACATTCTGGGTCTTTGTAATCTGTGGGAAGTATCTCCATTTGGCAATCTTTTCAATATATGACACAAAAATGTGGGAAATAGTTGGCATAAGAATGTTTTCACCTAAAAAAAGAATGTGAAAAGACCTCTAAAACTGGATTAATCTCAAAAAGATACAATAAGATACTATATACTATATAACTGGACAAAGCCAGAAGAACCTTTAGAAAATTTGTCTGAAAACTGATTTCAAGAGTGAACTTTGATACACTGCTCACTAATTTGCTTGATTACTACCAACTATTCTTAGTTACCACCTTTAAATACGCTATTTCTGGACTTCCTAGCTTTTTAGCAAGCTTGGAGGAACTAGCCATTAGCAAGTAACCTAAAAATACTTGGGAGGGTGGGCCTAATACCCTTAAAGGTAGCCTTATGCTCTTGAAAATTCTTACCTTTTCTCTAGCAATTTTAAGGGAGGAGTGAGTGATGTGTTTAAGGCACCCAGCTGCCCTGGTGTTGCCTGGGACCAAGAGATTTTTCTGGATGCAGGATTTTCATTGCTAAACCCTGGCAAGTCCCAGGCACACCAGGAAGAGCCGAGCACTTGAGGTGTTCTTGTGTTGCCCTCACTTCTTTATGTTGTGATAGGGCAGCTGAATTTAGTAGTAACTATGGCTGTCAACATTTCTGATACTTATTGGGATATGTGTTGTCCGATCACATATTACTGTGGGTAGAACGTGACATTTATATCAAATAATAGCTATAAGTACCATCATGGTGGTGAGACTAACACTTAGTGGTCCAGCAAAGGTAACTGGTGGTTTAATGGAACAGAGAAGAAGCAGCTAGATAGCTAAATTCTTCTGAACCTGTGTACAGATGTCAGTACAGATCATGTGTCCTTATGGGGTTAAATTTAATCTGAAATTTAGATTTTTCACAGTAAAAGAAAACTAAGTGTGATTGTGGATTTCTTTTCTTGTGAGAGAAAATAACGGCCTTTGACGCTCTGGCCTATACTGCATTTTCCAGTCTATCCTGTTCAAGAAGCCAGAATGTGGTATTATATTTCTTTTGGTGACTATTGTATTGAAATTATTAAATGCATCAGCCAGTGGCAGGTGAAGGAATTGAGTGTCCTGATACAGACTGAGCAGTTGCTCTCAATTCCTTAGCCTCCTACTCCTATGGTGCTTACCAGCTAGACTGAGCACATGAGGTAAGATTTTTCTAATATGGCATTAACTTTGTAATGCAATATGATGGATGCAGACTCTGTTCTTGTTTCCCTCTGGTAGTCCTCAGTGGCTGCATCCTTTGTGCACTGTGATGGAGATGTTAAATGTGTTCTTTGTAAGCTTTCATTCTATGATTGTCAAAAGTATGATGTCCTTTTTATTAAACAATGAGCTGAGGCTTTATTACAGCTGGTTTTCAAGTTAAAATTATTGAATACTGATTTCCTTCCCCCACCCACACCAAATATTTTAGTTTATTTAAAGTACAAAAAAAAAAAAAAAGAAAAGAAAAAAACTGCTTAAGAAAACATTGCTTTACATGTCCTGTGATTTCTGGTCAACTTTTATATATATTTATGTGCATCTGTATGTGCTTTCACTTTTTACCTTGTTTGCTCTCTACCTGTGTTAACAGTACTGTCACCATTGAAAGTGGACAGTTTTCCTAGCATTAAAAAAAGCCATTTGAGTTGTTTATTGTGTTACTATGGGACTAATTTTTAATTGTTTACATTGATTTTTACTTAAATTGATCTTTTTTGAGAGGAGATTACATTTTGGTGTTCACTTCCTAAATTTCATAAGGAAACAAAAAGATTTGTGTATATTTCACATACGGAAGTATGATCTTAAGAGTGTATCTTTTTATTTTTTAGATTTGGTGTTATGTATAAAGATCATCCCCACCCTCCTGGCAGATAGGTACTGCTTAACATACTACACACACACACACACACACACACACACACACACACTGCTAGTTATGCACTTTAGTTCATTTCAGAGCTTTCCTGTGCCAAATTGTTGATTTAATATGTAAGATTTTTGCTGTAAACAAGAATCAGAAGGTGACAAGTTTTACTCATGAAATGTGCTTTTAACAAAAAAGCAAATATATTTTTTTTATAAGTCTTCATTGAAAAATATTAGATAAGACATAATCTGATAGTTATATTATTGGCATGAAATAATCGAAAAACTTAAACTTTTTAGATCTGGCTTCTTTGTGCTTTGCAAGAGCTGAGTTCTGTGGAGGAATTAATATTATTCTGGTTTGCAGACTGTTTTCTTCAAACAATTTTAAACATGTTTTAGGATGAAACAAAAAGGGACCTCAGAAGCTAAAATACACTATTCTGCTTGGCAATGAACAGCCCGGGGACTAGCATAGTTTTATCAACAATTTTTTTATCGGGGGAAAACTTATTTTTTTTTATTTCAAGGCGAGAATATCACTTGCCATATTGGAAAAAAACTTAAAACAGGTTTACTAAAATTGTTACAACATTGGAAAAAAATTTAAAATAGGTTTACTAAAATTGTCACAACATGCAACAATCTTAGAGGATTCTTTCAACATTAATCTACAACATCCCTTTAGTTGACAAATGACTAGAGGAGATCCTTCTTGATTGTCGCCTCACACAGGGAACACTTAACTGCTGATTAGCCTACTATAATGACACTGATTATCTGTACCAGGAGATTTTTATAATGGCCCTAGTATCCATAATTTGCACATGCTCGTCAAGGGACTAAAGAGTTTAGGAGAAGTATTAAGGTATATGGCCTCCCTCCCCGCTTGGCACATTCTTCCTCTTTTTTTCCCAAAGGTTAGAAGCCTTTTAGTGTAGGAAGCATTCATATTAGTATCAAACGGATGTAATCCAATACAGTCATTTTAAGCACCAGCTATGAAGACTATTCATTTGCTACTGAAAAACATGTTTGTACCATATAGTTGTCCAGCTTCCTTTTTGACAAACTTATGCTTTTCATCAAAATATATTATGAATAGCCAGGCATGGTAGCATGCATCTGTAGTCCCAGATGGAGGCTGGTGCTAGAGGGTCAGTTGAGCCCAGGAGTTCCAGACCAGCCTGGGCAACATAGACTCCATCTCTAAAAATGACTATATAATTAATCCAACCTAGAAATTAAAGTTTACAAATGTAAAAACTCACAAGAAACACCCAAGTTTATACATAACAAAAGCGGTCTTCTGCAATAAATATGGATGGAAATTTTTGTGTAATTGGTTTAACTGATAATTTTATTTAAAAAAATGACACTCTACTTTGCATAGTTAAGACTTGTAATAATTATCTTAAAGTCAACCACATCAGCAAGATGGAATCAGACTTCGAGGTAACAAGGTCAGTGGTAAGTCAACATGCTTAGAGACTAAGCATGCTCTTTAGGAAGCTACAAAAGAATGTGTTACTGTGCTCCAGTTCAAGCTTACATGACTGTGTTGGTTATAGAATAAATGGAATTTTGAGGTGGGGATTTGCCAGTTTTTACATTATGTCTTCAAAAGTTTTTGGCTGCCTCTGCACCTTTCTTAATGTTATTTGGTAATAAGATTACTTTAAAAGTTTTAAAGAAGTTTATGAAAGAGGTATAATCACAGAGAAAGGAGGAGGTGCTTCTCAATTGAACAGTGTGGTCCAGGTAGATGGTCAAAATACTGTTTAAACCCAGTGTTCAATACCAAATTCAATTCGGAGAGATGGAGAAGACTGGAAGGAAGTCAGAATGAGGTTTTGGAACAGAATTCTTGCTCATGTCTGAATGTGCATGCATGAAACTGGACAAAATACTGAGGCACTGCCATATATGGTGAGTAGAAAATTGATAACAGGCTGAATAGATGCTACTGTGAAGCCTACATGTAATAATAGAACCTAGATATCTGTATGCTTTGGGTTTCCTAGTCTATATTGAAGTTGTATTACTGAGCAAGTCACTTTGGGATAATGGTTCTGAGAATACCAGCCATAACCCAGGCACAGTTGGACTACATATTTGGGGATGGAAAAGTTGCTACATACACACTGGTAGCCTATGTGTATGTATAAGTGAAACTTGATATTTTGCTCACTTATAGCTTGCTCACTTACAGATTGTTTGTCTAGAGAACCTACTGAAATTTTAGCAGAATTATCTGTATGTGTGAATTTTCTGGTAAGTATCAAATCATCAGAGGCCTTAACCACTGCCCAACAACAATTCTCTACTGAGGCCACCTATCTTGAACATAAGCTAGAAATTCACATATTGATTTTAAATCTTACTAGTTCTTTTTATTTTTCCATGAGAGATTTTATCTTTATATTGACTTGTAGGCAGTATTTGGTCACACTATTTATTAAAATATAAGTGCCATGTAAATAAGATTTTAATACAAATGACCCACTTTTAAATGATTGTTTAAAAGTCTGTTAGGACTACAGTGGGAAAAATGAAGATTTAAACAAGCCTAGCTTACCATCTGGAATAAAAGTATTTTATAGGATTATCTATGTTGCCCTTTTATATTGACAAAACAGATTAGTGTCTTTGTTTTATCCAAGAACCACAGGTACTTCATTCCAACTTTTAAATCAAGATCTTGAATAATAGCATGTGGTAGCAACACATTTAAAAAACGTACATAGATCAATCACAAACACATTTTTTAAAGAATTGAATTTTAAAGAGATAATTGAATGCATTCGTCTGTAACAGAAGTAGTGGCCTGCAATGACTGTGGATTCTTGGGATGCTCTGAAGTTGTTAAAGGGGGGGAATTTCTGCTACAAGTTATGTGCATAGAGGAAATAAGCAAAGGAAAGTTCAAATTTTTCATTCTAAAATGAAAACCACTGACAAAATATCTTTTTAAAGTTTAACTTTTAGCTAAGGCATTATTTTCTGTCCTTTATCATTTTAGTATCCAGGTACTTAAATTTAACATAAAATCATATGTAAGTTAATAAAATCTATCTAGATTTAGTAAACTAAATTTTGGGGTTCAAAGTTTCTAACAGTTTCTGTGTAGAATGTCATATGGTATGATTTTTATTTGTCAAAATGTCAACTTCATTCTTTCTGTGCCCTGCTTTCCCCTTTAGTTTTCTAGTCTATTCCTAACCCCTGTCAATTAAAGAAGTCTCTAAAAAAACTGCCTTATCTTAGAACACTTTATTGATTTGTTTTAGTATTTTTCCAGAATTGAAATTACAAAAGGGAAAACTGTCTAAGAATCTGGCTTTGTTCATATATTCTTCAAAAGATCACCTTTGAAAGTGGGCATATATTTTGTGTATCCACTCTTCCCCAATTTATATCTGACCAGTGTAAGAGTGAATTTGGGTTTTTTTTTTCCCTAACCAACATTGCCACCAAGGAATAACTAATGTTGGCTAGAAAGGGGTGTTGATTATAAAATCCTTTCTAAGATTAAACTGGGAAATGGGTGTTCTATGCAATTTGGTCTCTTTGGGTGTCTGGGTTATTTTCTCAACTGGGATTAGCAATATCTTAAAGACCATTAATTCTAACAAGAATGCTGAGGATGGCATGCTTGAAGAAATAGTCCCGTAACAGTCAAATACTTCAGTTATCTTAGATGGTGGAATAAAAACTCAGTTGCCTTCTTTGAACAAACTTTCTCAGTCTTTATTGACTTGGGACAGAATAACATTCTGTAGTTTTACATCTTGGTTATCATTTCTGATGTAATGGAAAATGCAGTTGGACTTAGAGGTCTGAGGCTTTGACCCTGATTGTGCCAATTTATGTGACTTTAGATAAATCATTTCATCAGTCTGCCTCAAAGTTCCCCATTTTTTCAAATTTTCCCAAAATAGTGAAATTAATTTTTAGAGTTGTTAAGAGGATTAAAAAAGAGCACTGGAGAGAGCATTTAGCTGAAAGTGGCTGCTCAATATTAGATGGCAATCTGCACAGTATACAGAATATCAGGAGATGCTAACTGTGAGGATTTACTAACAAATCTTTCTCCCATAGAAGTTTCAAGTAAGATGTCAAACTCAGAAATGTCAAATAAATTAAAACATATTTGCGCAATTATCTATTATGACAAAAGTAATGCTTGACAGCCACGTGTGTGTACGCACACACACAACCAGTGGTTTGCAATAATAAAAACTCAGTTTATGAGTTAGGTTAGTGATATTGACCGGGTGTCTCTGAGGATCACATGACTGGGAGTTAACACTGTCTAAAACTCTGAGCCTGGCCTGTACATAACTAGAAGAGTGCATATCATATGCGACAAAAAGAATCATTCAACTCAGACTCAGAGACACCTTTTCTCTTAATGATGAACATTTATATTCATTAATGCCATTTCCAAAATCTTTCTGGGACTTTTATCTGCTATACTTTATGCTGGCCCTTTTTACAAGCATGGAGTGCTTTAGGAAACTTTCCTAGTGATGCTTTAGCAGTAATTTAGTTGACTGATCAAGGTATATTTTAACTCATACTGAATTTTTTAAAAGACAACATTTATCTGTGCCCTGTTTCTATGTTACCAGCTTAAAAACTGCCTAGAGTTGTTTCTGCTACTTGAGGGGATCAAGAATCGAGCTTCTCTTTGGTGCTGGCAGCTGTGCCTTGTAGCCCTAGAAAGTGAGTCAACATCAATCCTCAAGTTCTATGTGCCTCAGTGTGTTTTGTGTTGCTATAACAGAATACCTGAGGTTGGGTAATTTATTTTTTAAAAGAGGCTTATTTGCTCATGGCTGTGCAGACTGGGAAGTTGAAGGGCATGGCCCTGGCTTCAGGCAAGGGGATTTTGTGCTCCATCATAACATGATGGAGATGGACAAAGGGGAAGCAGATACTTGCACACAGGAAGAGGAAACTTGCTTTTTAACGACCAACTCTCAAGAGAACTAATCCTGTCTCAAGAGAGTAGTAATTCACCTCAGGAACAGCACCAAGGTCATTCATGAGGAATCTGCCTCCATGACCCAAACTTCACTTGTTAGTCCCCACCTCCCAAAACCACCACATTGGGGTCAAATTTGGTGGGAACAAACCACATACAAAGTGTAGCCATTCCCAATGTTTCTTTACCAAAATTTTCAAAGAACTAAATATTTCTCCTTGAATGTATTAAAATGGGCTCCCTTTCCCTACACATCTTGAATGAGCAGTTTTTGTTGGTAGTGGGAGGGTTATAGGAAATAAGGAAAATTCAGGATCTAGTCTGGTATATAGGTAGATAAACAAGAACTTGAAAACTCTGCACAGAGCTACACTCTAATAAGTGTAGTATAGCTTTCTTTAGAAACATAAAAAAGTCATCTTGATTTTTACCAAAGATAGAATAAGACAGATTTATAAAATAAGTTTAGTTTTATCAGATTTTGCCTGTAAGAATGGTGATTTGACCACATAGTAATCTCAGATTTGAAAACCTTTTGAGTCTAGGAAGCCAAATCAAAGTAGACTTTAGATTTTACCTAGTTTCAAGGTTCATAGGCCTGCCAGGAAGTGACAGTTTTATTTACTCACTGTAATGCTGGAAACACTTGAAGCCAGGCATTCTATGCATGTTCTTAAATATGACATTTTGGTCAAAGCCTTGGCAGTATAACCAGTGTTCCCAATTGTATCCTGTTATAAAGAGAGAACAGATTTTTATTGAACTTATGCAAATAGCCGTATTACTATAAGAATACGTAAAATTGTTTCCAAATTTTGGAGAGATCAGGTAAGGAGAAAAAGCAAATGTTTCCATTTGTTCACAAGGTATACTTTACCAGATTGTTGTAAACTATTGACAGCTTAAGAAAAAATTTCCTTAAATCTGGAAAACAAAACATTTAAGAACAATGTTTCAAATAAAAGTCACAAAACATATTCATCAGTTATTCAGACCCCTGTAATTTTTTGTTGTGTTTGATCTTGATTAGCAGTTTCATGCACTCAGCAGTTTCTTCAGTAGAGTTCTGAGAAAATTTTATTTAGTCCATTGATCCTAAAGTTATTAGAAATCTGTACTTAAAAGTACTTGTTAGTCTTTTCCATAAATCTGACTGCAGGTGCTTCTAGAGAAAAAGCAATAACCATAAATGATAAAAAACCTAGAATAACCATGATTAAAAAATTGATGAAAGTTCACTGTAACCAGAAATTGACAAGGAAATTTGATTATTTTTGTCACATAGAATATAACCAGAATTATGACTGATGACATAGTTTCTAAGAGTCTTAGCACAATTTTGGAACATTCATATCAATAAACATACCTATGAATGTAACTGAAAGATCTAGTATCACTTATCATTTGACAGTGCTTTCCATATAACTTGATACATCAAACAAGCATTTAACATCTCTACAAGATAAGATATGCATCCTATGAGGCTTTCCAGAAGCCCAACTGGAAAATCCCAAGGTAATTTTAGATCAAAAAGGCCATATCCTGGGGAATGCTGTCACGGATACGTCAGAACATTTGATCTAAACAAGATCACTGGTAACATTTAACCAGAGTGATAATAGACTTCAAAAACAATAAAGAAAGTTGCATAGATATAAAAACGTAACCCTTTCAAAACTCAAGTTTTCCTAAGTAATCAAAAAAACTAATAAAGACAACACAGCAACTTAGCTTGGTAAAACATAAAATCTTTTGTTTCTTAGGCCAGTTCCCAAAAGGGTAAAGAAAAACTTGCAACGTGATTGCTTCTCCTTATGAGGAGTCTATTTGGATATCATGGAAGTCAAACCTGAAAAGGTAATTGAATTTAATCAGACACAGGAAAAATGTGTCCAAGGTTATTAATGTATGCTATATTATAGAGGAATGTAAACAAATCTAGTACCTTGAGCAGGGGAATACATGGATCTTAGAAAAATAAGAAATGTCCTGGTTACATTGAAAAATCTAAACATATTAAGAAAAGCCAAGGGTACAGTTATACTAGAGGAAAACATTGCTTTTCTAGGCCTTCCAGACAGATTATTTCATTTTTAGGTAATAACAGCAGAGTTAGAACCAGAGTGGAAAAGTTGCAGGAGCCAGTGAAAAAGTTTTGTGCCTTCTTAAGGGGAGAAAGAGCTGAAGACAATGATGCCTGACCTGCCAATCACATGCAGTGAGAAATGGCAAAAGTTGAACTTCTGAGATATAAATCTGGGAAAATTCCAAAGGAAAACTCTACCTTGAGAAATGAAATTACCATTTTCAATGAAAAAGGCACCATTTCTAACCTGAATCTAGGGAAATTGAATGGTTCACCAGAAGAAATGTGGCAGAAACAGAAATTGTGGTTTAGAAAATGACTGTTAAACAGATTTAAGAATTAAAAAGCAAAACCTTTTACAGTTTTACGGAGAGCAGATCAATACTTCAAAAAAATTTGTTCTAACAATAGGGACCCAAGTTTTTAGTTTTTTTAGTATTTAGTTATATGTTACATTATATATAGGTATATATGTATGTACATAGTATGTATTAGTATATAATATATACACACTATATATACACTGCACCAGTACATAGATACATAAAAAGCTCAATCTTTAGCAAGACCTATAAATAATCCCCTTCTAATTATAACCAATTTGACTATGCACAGAATTCCTTTCATAAATTTATCCTTCATAAACCTTTCACAACCTGCACAGAACTCTGATGACATGCTTAGACTTTCTGCTTTGTCCTATACTTTCTCTTTCTTAAATAACTGGTTATCTAATTATAGGACAGAAATGTACTACGCAAGATTCTTTCTCATACAAAATTCTTCTTAACATTTCCTACCAAAAGTACATCCTCATACTGCATGGCTTTCTTCACGTCTCTCTCCTACTTACTGGATCCTTTCTATCTCATTTAAGTCCATATTTTGAAACAACCTTTAATAAACTTTGAATTTAGACAAAATTTTTTTTCAATAAAGAACCATTTTTATGCCTTATTTTTCCTCATCAAAGCATCTTTTTTGATCTACTTTGTATTTAGAATTACATTAGAATTTCAATTCATTAACCTTAATTTTTAGTGAAAATCTAAGAAGCAAAAATTTTTGAGCTGTTATGTCAGTATTTTATGGATGAGAACCATTGTATAATTTTTAGAAACATGTTTTCCCCTAATGTGATTTTTATGTGTATTAATAGACCTGAATAGACAAAAACATGTTCAGCAATTTACGTTTTAGTTTTTATCTTATTTGGAAATGATTCAGTTAATATCTGTTAATTTGACATAACTTTAACACTTCAAATTACATGAAAGGATCGCATAAACATCCCATTTTAAACTTTTTTTTTTTTTTTAAAGAGACAGAGTCTTATGTTGCCCAGGCTGGAGTGCAGTGGATATTCACAAGCATGATCTTATTAGCAATGTCAAACTCTTGGGCTCAAGTGATCCTCCTGCCTCAGCCTCCAGAGAAGCTGGGACTATAGGCTCATACCACCACCCTTGGCCTTCTTTATCCCACTTAGATTTCCCTAATTTATTTTTAACAATTGTACCTAGTTTACTTTTGACAGCTGAGGTATTAGACAAAGTCATCATTTCAAGTTATTACCCTATTAACCATTTAACACATTTTTGTTTTACCAACAATTTTTAAAACCATCTTCTCAAAAGATTTATGTAAGTAATGTGAACTAAAAGGCATTTGGGTTACTTGCTGTATATTTTGTATGAGCACTCATTTTGTCTAAGCCAATTTGAATAAAATTCTTTAAGGGACTTCTGGCCAACTATACCAGGTTTTACCATGTAGGTGCAACATACAACAATACATGTACATATGTGTAAACATACCTAAATATACATGCATGAAGATCTTACATGTTTCATTTTAGAATTTTAGTCATGAGGTAGTCATACAGACTCACTAGTTTGTAAAGGACAGTTGGGTCCAAATTATGTTTCTAACAAAATGAAACCTGTTCACATGGATAAACTTTATTTGCCCCATTGGTAATCTTATGAAGACTGTGGACCAAAATTTTGAGTAAAGCAATTTGGGTTTTTAAAAATCCCTTTTAAGGTTGGGTGTGGTGGTGCACACTTGGAATCCCAGCTTATCAGGAGGCTGAGGCAGGAGGATTGCTTGAGACCAGCCTGGGCAACATAGCAAGACCCTCTCTCTAAAAACAAAAACTTACTTTACTCTTCAGTTTCAAATGAGTTTAGGGTTAAATATTCAAACATTTACATTTTTAGTGAAGACTGGCTGCATTGTATAAGGGAGGAAAATCCCAAGTAGCTTTAGTAACAAATCTTGTCTGCTATTTTGGTTTGCTTGATTGGTCAATGCAGGCAGGGAAGCATTTGAGCAGTTGTTGGGGTAAGGTTGGCTTTTTGAGGGGGAGGGGGGCCTTCTGCATGTCAGACAAAGCAATTTTTATGCTAAATAATACTTTGTATTATTGCTCTTAACTCAGGAGCTCCACCTGTTTTATCTGAGAGCCTAACTTTTATAAACATTTATCTAGTTCTTTTTCTTTGAGCTTTTAATCCTTCGATGAACTGTTCCATCACCCTAAGCAATTTCTCAACACCTGTGGGAAAAGTCAGCAGATTCAAAATAGGCAGAAAAAAATTTAAAAACTTGGAAAATTCTACATGTTAACTCTATAACTCTAGTCTCTTGTTACTAAGAAAAAATAAACTTGGTGAGTTCAAATGATCTCCATATTGGCCTTTGATCCAAAACATGCATAACAAAAACTCTTGGAGCTGACTGGAGTCCCAGAAAGCCTGGCATGCCTTAATGTTTGAGAATCCCCATTTTTTTTGTTCTTGAGAGCAAAGAAAATCCTATTAATTTTGTCGAAAAATGTCAGTAGTTGGGACTGATGTTTTAGATGGCAGTGACTGCCCTAGTGGGTTTTCACTAGCCATTCTGTGCCTGTCATTTAGAATATTTTTCTTCTTGGAAGGTTTTTAGAAATAAGGGAATAGAGCCAAATCATTTGCAGATGCGTGTAACCAAACAAAAATGAAACTCCAATCAGAGTATTCACAGAAGTTTTAAACCAGGCATACCAATCAAACGAAATATTAAACTGGGTATACAGAAGAACCAAAAGTAAACACCAGAAAAGACATGCTTCAGACACAAAGTAAATTTTGTAGAAACCACAGTACCCAAACCAGAAGGACACTTGCCTTTACACCAAAAAAGGACTTGCCAAAAGAGACAAAAGTCTTATCCCAGGAAGGATGTAAAGTCCTCTATTAAGGTGATCTAATAACCAAAACAAATCCCAAATAAAAGCTACCAGAAACAGGGAGACTTGGCCTCAGAAAGACGCCAGGGGAGTAGGCGAGCTGTGTTAAGTGGAGATCTCAGAGGGCTGAAGTGAGTACTGCACACTGCTTCCAAGAATTGCCGATTTCTTCTGAAAGGATTCCTGCTTCAGTCCCCTCTTCTGGACACTGTTTATGTCAACCCGATTAAACAGAGGCTATCTAAAAGAAAATGATACTAGAGAACAGAGCGTTGCAATGGTAATACTTGTGTCATAGTCAACTATGGGTATTCAGAAAGGTGAAGGAAGACGGGTTTTAAAAGGAGGAATTACATAGTTGTTTTGAGATGATTGTCCTTGGCTACCAGGATCAATAACAAGGGTAGCTCCAGTCAGGCAGTTTTAGGGCAGATGTCCTTGCAGAAGTATTTTGTGTGTAAGATTGTGATAGCCCTTGTGCAAGGTTGTGGTTTTTAAGGAGTTTTTTGTGATAGTTTTTGATATCAGGTGTTTATGCATGAGAGCCATCTCTTCATGGACTTCCCCAGCTCTATTTGTCAGGTATTTTTTTTTTTTTCTTTTAACACAAGTGCCTCCATTTTGATTCTGACAACTTTCACAAAACATAGAAAATATTTTAGACATGTATAGTATTTAACATGCTATGTTTGTGATCACTTCTTTGCTAATGTTTTAATAAATTGTTTAGGCAGTTAATAGACCAGAATCTATCTTTTCTTATTTTCTAGTTTATAAGTATATTATCCAAAAAACTATTAGTTTTAGGATGGTCATTGTTCATTTTTGGTATTTTTTAAAGCTACCAATTGTGTATAATCTGTAAGAATATTTTCTTATAAAACCCAAAACTTCTGAGCAATGCATAGTGCAGTTTAAAAAAGAAAAAATCCCTTTCATCTCAAACCCATTTCCACTCTCCCCTCCCTGAAAAAAGTCATTTGGTATTTTTTTCTTTTCTAAACGGAATGAGTACTAAAATTTTAAAGAGAAGCTGATCGTACCTGCCAAACCATTATCCAAATAAACTGCTTTTCTTTACAAATTACCCAGCCTCAGGTATTCCTTTATAGTAGTATAAAACAGACTAACACAGTATTCAACTTTCTTCCTCAATTGTGAGCTCCTTTCTGCCCTTCTGACCAGAGGAAGGCTTTCTGACCTTTCCTCTGCACTTTAAAATTTATCTCTTCTTTAAGCGCCGGGTTAAATTCCATCTCCTCTGCAAAGTCTTCCCTTAACCATCCCTGTTAAAAATTACCCCCTTCCCACAGTAATAACTGGCAGCAGCATTTGGGTGTTCATGAGAACTGTGCACAAGAACGCCTGTGGGGGCACTGGGGAGACAGTGACGTGGACACTCATGAAAGAAACCTTGACATAGTGAGTTTGTATGCTACAAAATGGTTAGGTAAGTATAGGGAGCCTTCAGGAGGAATGCTTTAGATTTGATGAGTACCGCTTAGGGTATAAACCCCTTGAGGTCAGACACTAAAACCACTTTTCTTAAAACTTTTTTTTTATATGTATGTGCTGCATCTTTGTGTCCACTTTATTTCCCGGGCTTCATGCATAGTAGGCATGCAGTAAATGCTTCTTGATCAACTGGCAGGTGCTCAGAAGACTAAGCTTGATTGATTCTCTTATGATAACTTCCTTTCCTGAGAGCTCATTAATTTTTAAGTTGTTTTCCTTGAAATGCTTGGTATGCTCCCCACATGTTTGTTTTTTGCCTACCAGAGGGTTCTGTCTTGATGAGTTGCTCTCATTTCCTCTTTTGTGATCAAAGATTTTGACGAGCTTTGAAATGTGCTTAGAGTGAGGGTGGAACAGGGAGAGATGCGGGGTTGGGGACCAACACATTCAATCCAGCTCAGAAATGTAAAGATGTCCCTTAGGGGTGCCAAAGCACTGCTGTGGATTTCAGAGTTAGCTTTCAAAGCAGCATCAAACCTTCACATATGGGAGGCTGTAAGCACTTCGTTCTCACTCTATCCCTGGAAGGCAAATGGACAGTAAATAGTTCTTACCTTTATTGCACATTCAGGGCTGGAGGCTAGAGGTTAGACTGGTCTCAGTGGACACTAGCTACTGCAGTGTGGTCCTAATTAACACCTCATGGCACTGTACTCTTTGGGGTATGGTAGTGCATATTCCAACAGAAAAACCTGGAGGTCAGTAAGTACTATCTTCAGAGAACAAGGTAGGCACAGAAGTTGCTTTGGCATAAGAAAACCAGGGTTTGCATCTCACAGTGTAAGGAGATGCTGAATTCAGAAGATGGTGCAAGATTGTGAAGGTTCAGCCATAGCTGCTCTTGCTAATACATGGGGCTATTTTATTTACATTTCTAAATCCAGAATGTTAGTTGGTCAATCAGTCCTTTTAAGCACCAAGTTTGTGTCTAGCATTGTGGACATAGTAGGAGAAAGACACTCCATATTTGGGAGGACCTTGATTTGCAGTCATGGGTGCAACTAATGCTGGCAGCATGGAATCAGAAGATAGAAAGCCCAATCTGAGGTACAAAGTGCAGCAGGGTCGCAGTGGGAGCAATTAGGATGGACAAAGGTGGGCACAGAAGGTAGGTAGCACTTGTCTTTGAGAGCATAGCCTGATCACAAGCTCAGTGCGGGTGGTGAGCTTACTGGGGAGAGGGACAAGAGGTGAGTGGCATGGAAGAGGGAGGGAGGGGCAAGGAGAAATCCCAGGAAGTTCAGGAACAGGGCAATGACTTGGTTAGTGACCACTTAGTTTATTTTCACATGTGTACAATTTAGATTCGCTTGACTCTTAGCATTCTTGGGTCAGGTGACTTCTTTCCAGGATGACAAGCTATTTCACAGCCCGTTTACCTGGGCCATGCTATTTTCCAGTGGCTCTTCTGTGACTGCTGAGATCAGCTGGTCCAGGCAGCCAGGATGGCAGAAGCCCTCTGACTTCATGTCTGAAAGGGTACGTGTTTCAACTCTATAATTACCAGCATTTAACAGACCACATCAGCCCTCTTTGGGATGGCTTTTGGCAAATGGGGTAGAAATCTATTATGCATTTAAATTATACTCAGTCATCTTTTTAAAAGGTTTCCACAGCAAGTCCACCTCACTCCATATCCAAGAATGTCTCAGGCCATGAATCAAAAGTAAGTGGGTAGTTTGTTCTTTTTGGTTGGAGAATTAAAAAGACATCTCCACCTGAGTAACAGGTACTTGGTGGGAAAAATGACATCTCCCTAAGAGCTTAATCATCAGGCAGAGAGAGGGGCAGGGGAGTGCCCATTAATGGGGAAACCTCAGAAGATTTAGAGAGAATTACAGACAGACAAGGCTGAACATTGGCTGTCACCCAACAAAGCTCTTAAAAGATTGCAGTCATTGCCCTGTTCTTGAGCTCTGACCTAGAGGGAAGAGGAGTCGTGGAGACCTGGCACAGACTCCAGAGAGCTTAATTGTCTTTCTGGTTCTGAGTCCTCTCTAGCCCGCTGGGAAGGGGGTTGGGGCAGGTAGGCCAGTCTTCATGAGTGCCCACATCTAGACCTGCTGGTCTGCTTTACAGGTCCCCTGCGGGTTACCTTAACCTCTGCTCGGTTCAGTTTCCAGGTTGCAGGGTTATAGAATGTCACCCAACCCCCACACTCACCCTGCTTGCTTCTGGCCTGGGAAACTGACATTCCTATGCCACCAACTGGCATCTGCCATATGCTTTAAAGAATTAAATATAAAGAGGCAGTGTGGAGGAAGAAACCAGACAAACTGGAGTGCTCAAGATCTGACTCTGAAGTGCAGAGACTCTCTGCATCCTCTTGATCTCTCTTCTCCAGAGATACCCTGGGAGACATTGCGTGTTCTGGGGATGCTACTGTTGGGAATTGTTCACTGAGAACTTTTCCTTGAGCACTGCCTTAGGTGCCTTTGATTCTTTACTAGCTAGGTTCCTTTTTGGAAACAGCCAAGAATTGCTCAGTTGATTACCATATAAGATGCTATTTGGTGTTGGCAATAAAGGTTGGAAATGAAGCAATGAAACTGCTTGTGTGTGTGTGTGTGTGTGTGTGTGTGTGTTTCATAAGTTAACTCTGATACCAGTTTTTAAATAGAAGTCCAGAAATATTTTGAGCAGAGCAAGGATCACTGAGATACATAGGTGGCCTTAGGTGTAGCCATTGTGCCAGGTACCATAGTACAGCTAAGGTATGTTAAATGAAATTTATAGGAGGCCATTGGTTTCCACTCAAGCTACCTTATGAAAACCGATTGTTCTGCCATGACTACTGGACTGTCTTATCTAAATCTTAGATGAGACACTGCCCTATCTAAATCTTCAGAAGAGATATTGTCTGATTCATGAATCACTAATAAAAGCCAATTAGGTGGTCGGGCATGGTGGCTCATGCCTGTAATCTTAGCACTCTGGGAGGCCGAGGCGCAAGGATAGCTCAAGGTCAGGAGTTCGAAACCAGCCTGAGCAAGAGTGGGACCCCCGTCTCTACTAAAAATAGAAATTAATTGACCAACTAAAAATATATAGAAAAAATTAGCCGAGCATGGTGGTGCATGCCTGTAGTCCCACCTACTTGGGAGGCTGAGGCAGAAGGATCACTTGAGCCCAGAGTTGGAGGTTGCTGTGAGCTAGGCTGACGCCACAGCACTCTAGCCCAGGCAACACAGTGAGACTCTGACTAAAACAAAACAAAACAAAAAAACCAATTAGGTCTTTAAACCAAATATCTTGAAATTTTGTTTAACAGGGCTTGCATACATTATCTCCTTAATCCTGACAACACTCCTAGTAATATCCCATTTCACAGATGAGGAAACTGAAGCACATAGATTGTCTTGCCCAGGGTCACTCACCTGCAAGGTTTGGGATGCAGATTTGGATCCAGGCCTCTTTGCAGGCAGAGCTTGAACTCTTAACTCTGATACTGCATTGCCTCTGTCTACTTTGAAGGGCATCTTTCACTGAGATATAACAGACCCATTGATTTAAGAACAGTTGCATTAATTTATAGGTTCACTTCCTATGCTCCATAAGTGCAGGGGCTCTGTCTTCTAATTTGCATAGAACTATGCACTCGAAACCAAAGGGCAATTGAAGCGCCTATTATTGTCCTTGTTTTCCAGGTGAGGAAACAGAAGCTCATCTGGGTTGAATAACTTGCCCAAGGTCACCTAATTTTTAAGTGGCAGACCTGGGATTTAAACCAGGAGCTGCCTGGCTCTCCTATGCCCCTTCACCATTATCTTGGAAGCGTGTTTTCTGTTTGCCATGGGAAAGAGCAGAAGCTGAGTTTTCCCAGCTGTCCTCCCATAGCAACCTCTTCCCCATCTTAGTCATACCCACTGCTCCATTCAACCTTTTGCTGCGCTGTGGTTTCATCTTCCTTGGGGAGGTGGGGATAGGTGATTAGAACAGCCTCTGGATCCGAGATGGAGGCTGGTCAGGCTTTTGTATCGAGGAGGAAGAAGCAACGTCTACATGGTTTCTAGTCCTTTTGGACAGAACAGCTGTTTGGCCTGATGGAGGGCACTGCCTGTGGTAAGTCTTGGATTCTCTTCCTGAACTGTCGCTGATATGAGGGAAACACCAGGAGTAACAGATGATTGCAAAAGTAATTCACAAACTAGACAGTGGCTATAAACTTTCAAAATGTGGATAATGTTTACTCATTGATTCATTTATCCAGATTGAGCCCTCTTGAGATTACCTCTACTGGCATATGCTATAGGACAGGTTTATTCAGCGAAAACCAGAGATACAAATTATTTGAGGCAACATATCATAGATGCATGATGAGACATGGTTGATGGAAATGTTGCATTAGTGCACCATGTTCATTGCAGTTTTGCACAGTACATTGAGCTATGCATTGCTAATGAAGGACAACATATTAAACATGGAATGTCATTGAACATATCAAATATTATCAATAAAACATTTGTTATGCATATTTGCCTGTGTTACTCTGTGGGCCCCTGTATAAAGCACTAAACAAGGAAAGGTGGCTTTAGGCCTAGAGCCCATACCCCTGTGAGCACACGGGAAGTTATGTCCACCTTGAGGAGTGTGGTTTCTTACTTTCCTACACTGAAGCTGTCCACTCTGCTTTTCTTAATAGTTGGGTGTGGTGTCACTGGGGTTAAAGTTGTCAGTACATGAGCAAGACAGAGTCTATACAGGAAGCCTCCCAGAGTACAGAATCCTACCTCAGCCTCAAGAGCCCGCTAGCCCAGCAATATTCCAGGAAAATGGTGGAGAGATGTTGAATTCAGTATCCTTGGAATTAGGTGAATGTCCCAGAAAAACATTCCAGTCTGCCTGCCAAGGGACTGTCATTCTCAAAATTAGTTGTTCTCATTAGTGGTTCCTAAAGTCTTGGTTCTCATGCAAATATTTACGGGGTAGAGCAGGAGTAGTCCACTGACTTCTTAGTTTGAATGTTAGAGTAAGAATGAGTAGAACAGGGAGCATGACCAGCATTGGGTTTAGGGGACCTGGGTCCCATTGGGGACATCTGGAGGAGCAATGGTGGTGTAGTCAGCAGAGCCTAGCACCTATACTTGGTGGATCTGAAAGGAGGCAGCTTGAGATGCCCAATCCTTTATACTGCTCAGCCAGGGCAGTGATGAAATGAACATTTTGCTACAGCTGGAAGGTAGAACTGTTACTGTTAATTAGCTTAGTTAGCAAAAAGGACTCAAAAGGAATGGGGATGTGGGATGGGCAAGTTTTGTGCCTGGTATGTGGGAAAGGATGTTGGTAGGTGTATGAGAGGGAGGCTGGGGGTCTGAAGGGTCACCCTGGGAGGTCATGTGGATGGAGACACTATGGTTATTGGTCCTTGAGAGAGCTTAGCCGTGTGTGTGTGTGTGTGTGTGTGTGTGTGTGTGTGTGTGTGTGTAGGTAGCAGGATCTCAGGAAGAGTAGGAAGGGTGGGATAACTGAGTTCCAAGGCAGAGCTGGGCAGCAGGCAAGAAAGAAGGCTAAAGAGAAAAGACCTGCAGGCAGGAGAATCTATGGATTCTGCCTGGGGGTGAACAGGTGGGGGCAGTGGAAAAGGTAGAGGCTTGGAGAGTGGGCCAAGAGACAGGTGGGATTTAAGACTATAATCATTAGCAATGAGTCAGCACCAAGTTGGAACTCGGGAGACCTACAATCTCATAGACACTCGCCACCAACTAGCTATGTATGTGGTCTTGGCAAGGCCCTTCTCCTCTCGGCCTGACAAGCGGACTTTACTGAGATGATTTCTTCTTCAGAAGCATCCTGAGAGAGAGTAATGGCCAGGAGTCCTGGAACAGAAAGGGTCCAAATGGCTGGGGAGGACACAACACCTATCCATTTTCAGCCACCATCCTCTCTCTGAGAATGACCACACGGGTCCCCAACTGGTCTGCCAGTTTCTGCTTTTTTCCACAGAGATGCCAGAGTCAGCTTTTCACTTTCATTTTATTTTTAAATAGGAAATAAATTGATATGATATAAATAAAAAAGTCTAAGAGGGTGGACACTGGAGTCTTCCTCTTCCTCCTCAGAGATAATAAATATTACCAGTTCCCTTTTATCCTTCCAAGATGCAGCTCATGACTATTCAAGCAATTATATATATTTATCCTGCCTTTAAATGGTAGACCACGAGATCTACTGTTCTGTACCTTAATTTTGTCATTTATTATGTCTTGGAAATTATTCCATATTAGTAAATAAAGAACACTCATTTCTTTTTTCGACTGCATAATATTCCACTCTATAGATGCACTATCATATATTTCATTAGTCCCCTGCTGGCGGCATTTCTATTGTTGCCAGTGTTTTACCATTATAAATAATGTTATAGTGAGTAACATAGTACCTGTGTCATTTGCACATATGCAAGTAGGATAAATTCTCAGTGGTAGAATTACTAGACCAAATTAAATTGGCAATGTTGAGTTATTGCAGAATTACCTTCCATAAAATTTGTGTTGGTATATGTTACCACTAGTTATGAATAAGAATGCCTCTTTTGTCTGTGTCCTCATTAACTCAATGTATTATCAAACTTATTCAACTTTTTCCATCTGAGGTGAAAAATGGTAAGAGAATTTGATCTTTTAAGAGGGTAAATCAGACCATGTTGCTCCTGTGTTTACTGATCTTACTGCTCCTGATCTTACTGCTTTCTTGTTGTTCTTAGAATGAAACCTAACTCCCTTAGCATGGCCTCAAATGTACCAATGATCCAAACGGGCCGCCTCTCCAGCTTTATCTCCTGCCTTTCTCCTCTCTTTCACTCTGCTCTGGTCGCCCTGGCCCTCTTGTTCTTCCTAGAGTGCACCAAGCTTGTCCTGTCTCCAGGGGTTTACATATGCCAGTTCCTCTGCCTATTCTGATCTTAGATCTTGGTGTTGCTAGTTCACTTCTCTTATATTGTTTCCATCTCTGCCCAAAACTCATCACCTCCAATTTCAGAGAAGTCTACACTAACCTCAGCCCTTAAAATAGTCCTCACTTGGAGAGAAGAGAGTATGTCCTTACAAATAATATCAACCAATAAGTGTGAAAAAAAAATCACCATTATGTAGCCACTATAGTGAAAACTAACTCAGGCAATGATCACGAGTGGACATTAAAACTGTTGGGTGAAAGTTACTTGGGGATCGGGATATTTGCACAGACTATCAGTTACAAAGAGGGAAAATGCATCTTTACAGAGGAGAGACATGATGGAAACCTCTTCAATAAAGTGATCAAATTGAATGTCACCTCCTGATGTGAAGTACTGAAAAGGATGCATGTCAATCACTTCAGGGAGTTTTCTGCTAAAATATACAACCTGAATCTAATCATGACAGAGCATCAGAAAAATCCAAATATTAGGACATTCTACAAACTAATTATGAGCCAGAAGGTAGAGAAGTATTGATAAGATAGATAGCATTCTAGACTATTATAAGATTTTTGGTTTTTTTAAGTAAATCAGCTGGAAAGCCATTAATGGATTTCGAGCTGAGAGTGACATAATATGAATTGATTTTTAAATGATTGCTTTGCTCTAGCTGCCGAATTGAGAATAACCTATACAGGGCAAGGACAGAAGCCACGTGACCAGTAAGGAGGCTATTGCAACAATCCAGGCAAGGTGGTCGTGACTTTGATCAGGATGAGAAGTAGTTTGAGAAATGTATATGATATTTCAAACATAAAATAGAAAAGAATAATACACAATCATAGAACCATCACCCAGATGCAACAATTATCAGCTCACTGCTACCCGTTTTCCTCCTACCATTTTATTTTTATGCAAATCTCAGCTGTATCATTTCAGGCTGGGTATGCATTTAAGAATTTGCTGATGGATTGGATGTGGAATGTGAGGAAAAAGAGGAGTCAAGGTTGTCTTCCAAGTTCGCTATAAAGGATGGAGATAATAATCTATTGAGATAGAGAAGGCCGTAGGTAGAATAATTTTGTGAGGGAAATGATCGAGAGATTACTTCTGTTTATATATAGTGTGAAAAGCCTATGTGATATTCCAGAAGCTGTTGGATATACAAATCTGGATATCAGGGAGACACTGGGGCTATAGATATAAATTTGGGAGTTGTCAGATTAGAGATAGTATCTAAAGCCAAAAGATTGAAACTCCAGCTTCTGGTAATCACAGGGTAGCTTGAATCAGACTAACTCTTCCTGCTAATAATATTCATAATTATAAACTCTGGAGACCTGGGAGAGTGACCTAAAGCAAACATATATTGGAGGAGATTCAACCCTTGAGAAAAAGGAACCACGGGTAAGATTCACATTTATATAGTTTTTCCCTCTATTCACTGGCCCATGCAATATGCAGGGAATAGAACTCAAGCAGAAAGTGGCAGTCTTACTGTGCTGAGGCTTCTAGAGAAGCTGGAAAAAGAAGAGAAAAGGAGAAATCATAAAGCAGGGAGTTCCATAAGCTGTGTATAAACTCTTTAAATCCTTGCCTGACTCCTTAACTGTGCATGTGGGGGCCAAAACTCCAAGGTGCCCAGGAGGAAATGAGGAAGACTGAAAGAGCTGAGCAGAGATTTTCAGCTTCCCACTACAATTTAAGCCCTTCCAAGGTAGAGAGGCTTAGCAAGGACCTCTGACTTTCCACTGAAACTCCAGAAAGCCCATGCCTTAAGAGTAAGGACATATCCCCAGGACTAAGGGATTTACCCTAGGACTAAAGACCAAACTGAAGGATGCTCACCATAATAGAATCTAAAATCTAGTCATCTCACGATCAAGAGGATCTGCTAGTAATTTAACAGCTTTCTAGAACAATCCTCTTCGGAGAAAGATAACAGAACCTAGAGTCTCTACAATAAATCCTCCATAATGGCCAATGTACAATCTAAAATTATAAGAAATATAAAAAAACAGGAAGATGTGACCCACAGTCAAAGAAAAATCAGTCAACAGAAACAGATACACAGATAATGCAGATGTTGGAATGAGCAGACAAGAATTTTAAAATAAGTTTGAAGATTAGGAATATTGAATTAATTGGTGAATATGTAGGAAATTTTAGGATAAATATGGAAATTGAAAAAAAATAGGAACCCTAGAATAGCAATATACAACATATGCACTCAAAAATTCAAATTAGATACAACCAAAGAATGAGGCAGTGAACTTGAAGTCATCATCCAAATGAAGAACACAGAGGAAAAAATATTGAAAGAAATACAGAGAACCTCAATGATCTGTGTCAAGAAGGGTAACCCGCATGTAATTGGAATTCCAGAAGAAGAGAGCAAATGGGATAGAAAAATATTTGAAGAAATATTAGCCTCAGTTTCCCAAGTTTCCTCAAAAAAAAGCAACCCCACAGATCCAGGGATATCAGTAAACCATAAGCAGGACAGACATAAAGAAAATCATACCTAAGTGTACATAGTTAAACCATTAAGCCAGCACACCAAAAATATAAATACAAAAATATCTTAAAAATAGCCAGAGAAAAAGACACATTACATACAGGGTCATACCAATAAGAAACAATGGCTGACTCCTCACCAGAAAAGTAAAAGCTACTAGACAATGAAGGAATCTTTGAAGTTCTGAAAGAAAAACACCCTTGTCAACCTAGAATTCTATATCTTCCAAAGATATATTTCAAATGTGAAATAAAAACATTTTCAGATACACAAAAACTGAAAGAACTTGTTGCCAGCAGATCCACATGACGAAAGATCTAAAGGAAGTTCTTCAGGTTGAAAAGAAAGGATGCCAAGCAGCAAAGGATGAAGCAGGCTAGAACTGATAAGTATGTGGATAAATATGAAGTCGTGGGATGGGCAAGACCTTCAAGGAAGTGGTTATGGATAGAGAAGAGGTACAAGGACTGAGCTTTGGGGTGCCCCTATCTTAAGAGGTTGGGAAGGGGAGAAGGAACCAACACAGGAGACTGAGCAGGAGCTGGCAGTGAGATAGGAGGAAGACTGGGTGAGTGTGGAGTTTGGGGAAGCAAATGGTCAACCTGTCATATACTGCTGATGCTGATAGGTCAAGTTAGATAAGGACTGAGAAGCCATCATTGGGTTTAGCAACCTGGAGGTCACTGGAGACCATGACAGGAGCTTAATTGGTGGAGTGATGGGGGAGAAAGCCTGATCAGAGTGAGTATAAGAGAAGTTCAACAATGGAAAACATAGCCATAGATTTTGGGAGATAACCCACACTCTTCTAGGTGAGGATTCAGTTGTAAAAAGCTTGGCTCATGGTAATGGCTTCCTATTACCCAGTTCTTTCCCAGTCTCTCTACACGGGATGGCTGATACTGACCTGGTCCCTGCAATGGAGTGAGCCAGGGCTTCAGGGGCTGCTCTTAGGGGCTCAAAAGGAAAGTACTAGCATTCTGTTGTGGCCCCTTCTCTCCAGGCTTCTCACTCATGAATGAACTTCTCAGAGCTCTGGATGAACGCTGAGTTTTGCGGTGCACCGTTAGCATAGTGGTGGATTCTGAGGCATTGTCCCACCACGTTAGATGTGAGCTCAGGGGACAGGCCCAGAAAGCCATGTCAGAAGCAGCAGCTCCCCAGCCTCATGCTGCTGTGGGTGGACTTCCTGGCAGGACTCTCCTATTGCAACCTGTGCACTCCTGCTGCTTGCTGATTGGCCTGAATGACAGCAATGGAGTTAGGTTGCAGAAAAGAAAAGAAACCCAATTTATAGAAGCTTCAATAGTGAGGAGGCTTCATGTCTCACAAAATAGGAATCCCAAAGTAGCCTCGGCCCTAGGTTGCCAGAGAGGGAGTTACCTCCTATCTCTGTGTTCTGCGGTGCCCCATTCATTAGTCATTCACTCAACATTTACTCACTGAGTGACTACTTCATGTCAGGCTCTGCTCTCTGGGCTGGGGCCACATTGATGAACAAAACAAACAAAATCTTGGCATTTACCCTCTTGGCATTTACCCTTGGTTTTGGAAAGACAGACAAATAAAACAAGTGCATGTGGTGATAAATAATATAAAAATAAATCAAACTCGACAAGGGAGTAGAGAGTTGCAGAAATTGTGAGGAGTCTATTTCATATGGAGTGGTCAGAGAAGACCTCTGATACAGGGACATTGGAGCAGAGACTTGTGGAAGCAAGCCATGCGGGTAAGCCATGCGGGTATCTGAGAGAAGAACCTTCCAGGCTGAGGGGAGAGCAAGTAGTGCCGCCTGCCGAGGGAGTGGCTGGGTGGGTTTGGGTCAGGAGCAGTGAGGGAGGCTCTGTGGGAGACGAAGACAGCAATGGGAGCAGGGGGCTGAGTCATACGGGCCGCGGTAAGCACACTGGAGTAGACTCCGGCCTTGGAAGCCCCTGGAGGGTTCTGGGAAGAAGCATGCTCTGACTTGCCTTGGTCTTAAAGAATCACTCCATCCTGGAGGAAGGAGGCCAAGGTCGCAGCAGGGAATTAAACGGCTCTTACAATGATAGTCCAGGCGAAACAGGACGGTTGTTCTGAGCCAGGGTGGTAGCAGTAGAAGTGATGAGAAGCAGTCAGTCTGAGGCTGTATCTTGAAGGTGGGGCCAGTAGGGTTTGCTGATGAATTGGATGAATTGAAAACTCAAGGTTTTTGACCTAAAGACTTGAAGTATGGAGTCGCCGATAACTGAGTCAGATGACTTGGGGGTTGGGACGAGTGGTAGGTTCGGGGGTTATGATCGAGAGTTTAGTTTTGAGTGTGTTTAATTTTCCCAAGTGGGGCTGGTGATGAGGCAACCAAATGTGCAGATGTGAAGTTGAGGGGAGGGCGACGGGGCTAGAGAGGTCCGTCTGGAGTCGCAGGATGCAGGTGGCCCTCCAGGCCGTGCAGCTGAGGCACGGCCTGGGAAGTAAGCGTGGGTAGAAGGGAGGTGTGAGAATTACGCTCTGGATTCTCCAAAGCTTAAGGGTTGGAAGGGTGAGTTGAAAGTAGGAAGGGGACTGAGCGGAATGACCAGTGACACATGAGAAGAACCGAGGGACAGTTCTGTCCCTGAGGCCAAGATTCAGGAAGACAGAGTTTGTCTGCGTCCAATGCAGCTGGCGGATAGGAAAGGTGAGGATGGATTGGCCACGAGATTAAACATGTGGAGGTCATCGGTGACGAGACGAGACCAGTCTCTGTGGGTAGTGGACAGAAATCCTGAGTGGAGGAAGCCCAGAGAGAATGGAAATTGAGGAATTTGAGACAGAACACAGAGATAAGATTTTGGGTTTTTTTCCATGAACAGGAGCAGAGAACTGATGAGGTAGCTGGAAAAGGAGGTGGGTGGAGTGAGTGTTTTTAAACATGGGAGATGGTGCTGCATGTTTGATGGTAAAGAGAGGGATCCATCAGAGGAGGGAGAGGGGAGGGTGTCCGGAGATGGGGTGATGACCACGAGGAGGCGGCAGGAGATGAGTGGGTGCAGGCACGGAAGGGTCTTTGGACAGCAGCGCGGAGCATCTGAGCACAGTGACAGGAGGGAAGGCAGAGGGCAAATCCCATCTCCCTGGCTCCCAACTTCTTCACCTGTGAAATGGGGATTAAAAAGAAAATATTTTAAAAATACCATCCTGTCTTGCCAACCTCATAGAGCAGGACCCTGGTGTGAAGCTGGAATTAGCTAAGGCTGGAGACGTGGCTCAGAAAGTGCAGGGCACATGCGGATACAAGGCTGCTGGACTGCTTGGGGCGGTGCTGTGTGGTCTGACACACCCTCTCCAAGTCCCGATCGCTGGCTGTCCACTCCAGACGGGGACAAGGTCCAAATCACACACTTTAGAAGCTGGGCAGGCTAGAGCCGGGTCTGTCCGACTCCACGCCCTTCTTTCCCTGTACTTTACTGCCCAGGGGCTGGGAGACTCCCCATGCTTGTGACGCCCCCTCCTTTATGGGGAAGCCAGACAGACCTGCACGGCCGTGGGCCCTGCCCCTAGAGACTGTCTGTGAGTTCTGGCTTCAGGCCTCTTGGCCAGCCAAGCTCAGGAGAACCTCGGCAGTCCTGCCTGGCTGCCCCTCCAGCCAAAGACACTGGACAAGAGCCTGCATGCTTTTTACTCCCCCTGCTCCAGGCACCTGCACTTAAAAGAGGCTTCGTGACGAGGAGTGGGAGGGTCCAGACAAACCCCGTTTCCCAGGATGGCAGGGTGCACGCCTTAGATGGGTGAGCCACCCCCTCGGTCTGGGCGCTTCTCCCAGGAATCTAGTCTCAACTCGGGCTGGCTCTGTGGGCCCCCCTGGCCCTCGCTCACGCCAAGCAGAGTTCTCACTGAAGTCGGGCACGTACGAGGTGACCTCACAGCCAGGGGCTCTCCCAAGTGATCCCGTAATGTGTTTTCTCTGGTGTTCACGCCAAGCGACCTCACAAACGCCCAATGGGGCAGGGAAGGCGAGGACATGTGTACAGATGGGGAGCTGACCCTTTTAGAGGGGAGCGCCCACACAAGGTCGCGTGGCTCATTTCACTGTCCCTCATTCCCAGGGAGAGCCACCGTGCGCGCAGTGTGGCGTGTGCACCTGAGTGGCAGCAGGCCCCGCGCCTTTACCTGTGACACCGGCCTGGCTGACTGGCAAACCTCCCCTGACCCAAGGCTCCGGGCTGGGCTTGCTCAGAGAGTGCAGGGACACTGAGGGTGGGCAGGCCAGGAGAGGACAGCTCCTGCCAGACTTATGTGGGTTTCCCAGGCTCTCCTGCCAGAGGGGACCTGCTTTTGTACTTTACAGAGGGTAAGTGTGTTATTTGCTCAATGACCCAAAATTGAACCTCAGCTTCCTTTGAGGGAGCTCAAGGCTCTTAGGTAAACTGCTTCTGTTTGCCTCAGTTTCCCATGGGGTTTGGATTCAAGGGTTGACCACAGTGATTCTCAGAGGACAGGATGCAAGCTGGTGCCTGGGAGGCACCAGCTGCCACAGAGGAGGAGGGCGTGCGGGGTGTCTGGCTGGGTGGGGAGTGTCAGCTGGCAACAGTGTCCACCGAGGCACTGACTCACCGCCCTACGGCTCTGAGCAAGTCGGGCAAGCCAGCCTCAGCTTTCCCAGGTGTAAAATGGGTGCAAGGCCATCTGCTTCCGTGGGAGGGCCTGGAGGGCTGTAATTACGGAAGGGTGTGTGAAGCCCTGGGAGCCCTCGCTGGGGTGTCCCAAGGAAGCTGCAGACAGCCATGGGTCTCAACTGGTTGAGGGAGTTATGAAATTCCTTTAGAAGAAAGGAGATGCTGGGAGTGAGGGGGAGGATGAACGGCAACCTGGGAGAAAGTGTCTGGCGCCCTTGGGAAGCCATCTTAGCACACACCAAAGCCCTCTCCCACAATTCAATCAAGTTGTTGCTTCTGTTCATACCAAAAGGGCCTTTTTAAAATACAATTAGGCTCTGTTTTATTATGTGTGACAGACGAGGCCATTAACCATTCCGACTATTAAATCAGACTTCATTAAAAAAAATGGAAGTAACTGTAAATTGCCTTGGGTCACAATCGTTTAGAGCCGAGACATTTCAAAGAAAAACATTAGGGAGCTCACGACCATGATGAAGTTAATCAATCTGACATCCCAGGAGGGGCCGGGCGGGCGTGTCTGTGCCAGGAGGCGCCCGGCCTGCTCCCCCCCAGCCGGGGCGGGGGTCCTCACCCCTCCTCTCGCCCAACGAGAGCCAGCCAGGCTGTGAAAATAACTTGAAAATTCGGGGGAGAGGGAATTTCTTTTTCCCAGAGAGGTTTTATTGGTTTTCTTTTCTGAAAAATTATCTAAATATATCAAATGTGATACCAAATCATACATAATACATTTTTATGTTATTGCACCAAAAAGTGACTTTAGAGCTATAAGGAGCGGTGCTATGTAAGTGGAACGTATCTTCCCCAGCCCCCAAAATGGGGCAGGATGGCTTCTGTGGACGTCCTGATTTGGGGGTAGTTTGTGCCCTCTTCAAGGTGCCTAATGGTGGCTCCCTGGCAGGGGCCTGAGGGGGAGACCCTGAGTCAGGGTGAACCTCGCCCCCCTCTCCTGTGGGGGTGGAGGGAGGAGATGCAGAGGGGAGGAGCCCAGCCCCTGCCCCCCTTCTCCCCCAGGCCCTGCTGAGCTGGGGAGCAAACCCCAACTCCTTCAAGCAGGCCAAGCGGGGTGGGAGGCTGAGTTGTGTCTGGGCTGTGTCCTGGCCCTGAGATGGCACCAGGACAAGGAGAGGGGGAGGGAACACTCAAGGCTGAGCCAGGCTGGCTAGGGGTGGGGGAGGTATTGAAGGGCAGGTCTGGTCCTAAAGCGCTGGGAGGGGGCCCTGTCTAAGCAGGAGTTTCCTGGGTGGGTAATTAGCATAAGTCCATTGTGTGTATCTGGAAGGCAGAGATGGGAGGAGCAGGGCTGTCAGCCTCTGCCACCTTGCCCCTGGGACCTTGCCTGCCGATTGAGATGTGCCCCAAGTTCACCTTCCTTCTGGCAGGGCCTGCATGGGGTTCACCTCCTCCATGAAGCCCCTCAGGCTGCCCCTGGGCTGCACCCGCAGAGCTGGTGCATCAAGCCATCCTCTGCCAACAAGCCTGCCCCCGTCTTCTCTCTCCCTGTCCCAGCACACCGCCCTTCCCTGTCCTCTGCTCCACTGCTCCACGTGATTCCCTACAGCGCAAGGACACCTGGGCCAGCCTCGAGGCCTTTCAGGAGATGTCCCCATCTACCTCTGGTCTCACCTCCTGTCTTGCTGCCCCAAACCCTTAGCACTCAGCCCCGTGGCTTCTCCAACCTCCTTGACCTTGCAGGTTTCCTTTGACCAAACTTCTTGTTCCTCTCTTCTCCACCCAGGGACAGAAATCCCACTCGTGATGAGCGGCCCCATCCAGGGCCACCTCCACCACCTGGAAGCCCTTTGCAGATCCACCAGTGTTGGCGACTCACACATCTTCCCTCCCTCCCTTCCTCTCTCTTTCCCCCTCCTTCTCTTTACTCCTTCCTCACTTCTCTCCTTCCCTACTTTTCTTCTTTCTCTCAACAAATAGAGCAGAGCACCATCTGTGCCAAGCACTGTGATGATAGGAGCTGAGGACTCAGCAGGGAACAGGACAAGGTCTCTGCCTTCACGGAATTGCCAAGACAATAAATGGATGTCTTATCAGGCGGTGATCACGGTGATCACGCTAAGAAGCAACACGGGGCGGGGAAGGGGAGAGGGAGTGCTGTGGAGTGGTCTGGAGCCTCGTGCTGGGGAGGCCTTGGAGCAGAGACCTGCAGGGGGCGAGGGGGCGGACACTCCCGTAGAGTGGCCCTGGGGCCAGGGCCAGGGCTAGGGCAGCCCAGGGATGGGACAGTCCTTGGGGCCAGTCTTGCGTAGTATTGTCACAACTGCAGTTATTCCAGCTTCTGTTTCCTCTGGCCTCTCCAGCCAGTCATGGGCAGGGGGGTTGTGTCTCGTTCCTCTCTGAACCTGTGCTGGAGCCCAGAACAGCGCCGGGTACCCGTGGGCAACTGGCTCATGCCCGTGCGGGGAAAGGACGCGCGGACGCATGCACAAAGGGAAGCATGAGCAGACTTCAGGACTTGTGCAAAGCTGTAAGGGGGAAGAGAAAGAGGGAAAGAAGCATATGGTTTTTGTATTCAAGGAATTTTCAATCACTTAGGGAGAGAAGACATACACACACAAAATTAGACTTACTTTTAAAAACTTATTTTAGATATAAAGTTAAAGAACTTTAGATGGTATCTTAGAATCAAAGAATTTCACATTTCATCTGGGATGAGTGTCAGACATTTCCAAGTCCCTTAGATGCCCCTTGCATTTAATCCAAGAATACTCCAGAACCCTTCTCTAGGGGTGGCTTCCGTTCCGCAGCCAGCAGGTCTACGCAAACCTACCCCCAAAGGCCGAGGGAGCTGAGAGGCCCAACTAAGAGGCTGACAGATCCAGTTTCTCAGAAAGAAACATTTAGCAGGTACATGAAAACAGAAGCCATGTCTGGGGCCAAGGTCCTGGGCTTATACCATAGGGAAGGGTATCCGTGCTTAGGACAACTGGGTCGACCCCTCAGGGACAGGCAAGAATGCTCTGTGCGTCATAGCCCACAATTTGCCTAAGGGCAGGATTTATTCTGAGTTCACGTTCAATGTGCTAACAGTAGATAAAGTCAAAATCTTAGTCATTCCGGGAACAGGGTTAATCAGAAGTCAGCATGGCGGGTCAGCATCCAAGATGGAGCTGCATTAGCCTCCACACTTCCCAGGCCGGTTTAGACTCTCATATTGCTCCCTGGGAACATTCCTTACTTGTTTTTGACCCCAAAGTCTTTTCCCCACACGATGCTGCTCCCTTACTCAGTAATGGCGGCCCACCACAGCTGCTTCTGCCTCTTGTCTTCCCAGCAAGCTCTGTGGTGAGAGACTATGTATTACAAATTTGCTAGGTCAGGCGAGGTGGCTCACGCCTGTAATCCTAGCACTCTGGGAGGCCGAGGCAGGAGGATCACTGGAGCTCAGGAGTTCAAGACCAGCCTGAGCAAGAGCAAGACCCCGTCTCTACTAAAAATAGAAAGAAATTAATTGGCCAACTAAAAATATATAGAAAAAAATCAGCCGAGCATGGTGGCACATGCCTGTAGTCCCAGCTACTCGGGAGGCTGAGGCAGGAGGATTGCTTGAGCCCAGGAGTTTGAGGTTGCTGTGAGCTAGGCTGATGCACGGCACTCTAGCCTGGGCAACAGAGTGAGACTCTGTCTCAAAAAAATAAAAAAAATTTGCTTACTGGGAGCAAATACACCTACCGTGGTAAGCTCATTTTATTGTCTGTCTCCGCTAGCTGCGTGGAGGCTACCTGAGGACAGGGGTCATTTCTGCCCATGTCCACTTTTGTATTCCCATGCTTACAACAGTGCTGCTTCTCAAGAATGAATGGATGAAGGCCAAGAAAACCTGTATTATTTCCAAAGACTTGATCCATTCTTGAAGGATGGAGATTATGAGCCCATCACGGGCAGCTGTCTGATGATGGGACCGTGTCTCCTTTGTCTCTGGATCCTTTGTCCCAGCAGGGTGCTTGGCACGCAGGTATGTTCAGCAAATATTAGAAGGAAGGGCTGGGCCAAAGCCGTTTACAGTCCGTGGCAGTGATTGGCACCCTCTGCGTGGCCGGCCCAGCATCCGGCACAAGAGGGCACTGGCACATGCTGTAGAATGGCAGAACGAATGAATGGGTGGGCAAGGAAGAAATGAATGAATCCCTGGACTTATGCAATGCTTTGGGGAATGTCTGTCGCCAGATGTCCTCAGTGCACTCTTGCCCCAGGAAAGTGGGACGCAGCCTTATGTTCCAGCTCAGTGCTCCACGATGCCATCCTGTGGCTCTCTTCTCCCCAGACAGAAGCAGACCGTCCATCCGGGAGCCACACTGCCACTCTTCTCTCCTGGCTGTGCCAGTGCTGAGAGGGCGACATGTGTATTCAGATGAAACCTGTGACGGTCTGGGACGAAGGTTAGTGGGCTCTGGCAATGGGAGAGCCTGAGTTCGAGTGTCTATACTTTTTCCTTGTTCGTGCCACTACCTTACGTGTGACTTTCTATAAAGATGGGGTTCACTGCAGAGGAGAATCAGGCCTCCATCTTTTGTTAAGAAGTCTGAAATATAAATCCTTAAAAATTTTGCCCTGGGGCAGACAAAATCTAGGTTATTCCATCCATGGGTACCCACGCACCACTGCTGGCCCGCTGGTCACGTGATCTTGTTCTTGTAGAAGCAGACAGGGCTCCTGGGCCCAGCTCTGTCCTTGTCCCTGTCACCAGACTGGAGGAGGTGTCCCAGCCTTGGCCAGGGGAATACGGGCTCCCAAATCCAGCTGAGCTCACGCCACCTTCCCCCTCACTGTACTTCCTGCATGTCACTCACCAGGCGCCCACGTGCCCTGGAGATTATCGCTGTTGCCAACTGTTGTGATTTTAATCCTTGCTCTGTTTTTCCTTCCTGGAGACCAGGCATCTTCCTGAGGTTCGTCCCTACCGAGCTCCTCCCGTGCACGCTGTGGCTGTTTCCTCCCAAGGCTGCTGTGCTCCCCCGGGGAGGAGTGAGTCTCTGGAATCTGTCTGCTGGGGTGAGGGGCTGGGGGCGGGGCACTGGCTTCTGGGAGGTGGGGGTCCCACTATTGTTTCCTTAGGCCCTTTGCTCCTGGCTCAATAAAGGCAAAGTTCTGCTGTGGCCTGGAGCACGTCTCAGGGATGACCCGGCCTTGGCCAGCCTCTGGGCTTCCCTGGCAGGGAAGGTGCTTTGCGAAGCTTTCTGTCCTAACAGGGGCTGCTGTCTTTGGAGGTGGAGGAGGCTTTCTGCTCATGCCCAGCTGTGGCCGGTTGACAATGCCTGATGCCAGGAGAGGGTGTCAAGGAATCACTGGTGTGTCCCAGAGCGAGCTCGCTTCCTGGGATCCTGCCCGAACCGCCCGATCCCCCACACCCCAGCTTTAGGCCTTCGGACCCCAACCCTTGACTCCCAGAGCCCTGACCTGGGAGCCGGAGGCTGTGGGTTCAAGTCCACACTGCCTTTGGCAAGCTGAGCAGTCTTTGCAAATCACAAATCCCTGACTCCCAACTTCTTCGCCTGCAAAATAGGGATTAAAAAGAAAATATTTTAAAAATACCACCCTGTCTTGCCAGCCTCATGGAGCAGGACCCTGGTGTGAAGCTGAAAGTAGCCCAGGCTGGAGACGTGGCTCGGGCAGTGCAGGGGACCATGTGGCTACAAGGCGGTGGCTATTTTTATTGTGAACGTTGGAACCCTGTGCTCCTCTGGGCAGCGCCAGCCAGGGAAGAGACAGCCATTCGGGGACATACGAGCCTCTGAAGGGGAGGTAATGCAAAATATTGGAGCCAAGATTAATTGCCTTAAGCAATCATGAAAAGGCACCTTCCCCCTTACTAGATGTGTACTAGTAGTTAACAAATGTCACCTGTCTTTTTTCCTTCTGCCATATTATATAACTCTTCAGTTTATGGAAAAAGAGACTATGGTAAAAATGTTTATTTGTAAGATAAGCAGAAAATAGATTGCTGAGCCATGGAGTCAAGTTGCATCCGCAGTGGCTGTGTTATTCTCTGAGTTCTCCCCCATGGAATGAGGGTGTTGTCGCACAGCCTTTGCTGTGGGCACATTCCTCACTCCTGGGGCGTTGTCCCCAGGCCTTCTGACCACGTCTCTGGCTCTGAAGGAGGTGGTCCTTCAGCGTCCCCTGCACTTCCAACGACGACGGTGATCCTGTGCTTCACGCATGCTCAGGCGGGGTCTCCCTGCCCCATCTATTAGCAGTCGTGACTTCAGAGTTTGAGAAAGGGTGAAAGGAGACATTCGTACAGGGCTGTGGGGAGGGGCCTGGCAGTCTTCCTGAACAAGCGCCTCCATTCTCCTCCACGAGTTCAAGCCTACTTCATTCTCCTACACTCTCCTATATCTGCTGGCCAAGCGTCCCACACCAGCAGAGAGGAGGACAGGCAGCGACGGGCCCTTCCAGCCTGCCGCCTCTCGCTGCCTCTCCTCCTCCCCCCTGGAGCAAGGCCCTGCACCTCCCGGCACGGGCTAACTGCCCCCCCGCACCCCGACTCCTCCTTCTCTCCTGATCTCCTGGACCAAGATGCTCTGTCTCTCCCCTCGAGAAGGAAATCCCACCCCCCATCACCTCCTCGTCCTGCTCTCATTCCCACTCGCGCTCATCAGAAGAGGGGTCTACACATCCCTTCTGCTCTCCGTCGCCTCCCTCTGCACCTCAGTCCACTCCGGTCGCCTCCCTCTGCACCTCAGTCCACTCCGTCGCCTCCCTCTGCACCTCAGTCCACTCCGGTGACGCTGCGTCTGCTTCCTCGGCCCCGCTGAGCAATGCCCTGCACGTCACCTGTTTATCAGGCACGGTGAAACGCCATCTTCTGCCTTGCCCTCTGAGTCCCCACAGCCGGTGGGCACCTTGCCCCTTCGCCAATCCCTGCCTCCTATCGGCGGCAGGGACCCTCCTGGTTGTCCTGCCCGGCCCCTCTGGCCGCTCTTAGCTTTCCTTTTGCAGACCCTCCCCCTCCCCATCTGACTGCTGGATGCTGAGGGTCTTCAGGGCTCTGGGTCTGGTCCTTGTGTTCCTTCAAATCTTTTTAGTAGGGAACATTTCAAACATAACACAAAAATAGGAGGATGGGTACAATGAACTCCTAAGTACTCATCATTTATCTTCAACAATTACTAGCTTATGGCCTAAATATTCATCATGTTCATCTTCCTCCCAGCTTGTTTTTGAGCAAATTCCACACTGAACATTATTTTATATGTGAATATTTCAGTATGTTTGTGTAAAAGATAAGGACTCTTAAACACAGAGCCTCAATACCACGACACAGTTAGGGAGTAGTTGGCAGTGACCGTGGGGTCCTTAGGAGTCCCTCTCCTTAGGAATCTCTTGTACTCCCGTGGTCTTAAATATCCTCTGCAGGCCAATGACTCCCAGGCGTAAATCTTCTATCCAGGCCTTTCTTCCCACTCCAAAATCCTGTTTCTAATTCTCTACTTGACATTTCACGTGCTGGGCTGAGAGGTGTCAGATTTAAGATGCCCCAAACCAAACCTGGAGTTTTCACCTTGACCCTTCTCCTCCTCTAGCTACCCCGGCTTGGTGGACGGCACCAGCCTGTGCCCAAATGGCCACATCAAAGACCCGGGTGTTGTCCTTGGCGTCTCCCTCACCCTTGCCCCTCACCCAATCCATCGCCAAGTCCCGAGCATTCCTCCACCAGAGAAGACTCACAGTACGCTGCAGTCCAGTCATTTCTCCCTACCTCTATCTCTGCAGCCACCACCCTCCCTGCCCGCACTGCAGAAGCCTCTTCGTGGGTTTGCTCCTCCCACTTGCACCCTCGGTTGACGCTCAGTTGTACATACCAGCAAGTCCATGCTGGTGTGAAAATATCAGAATGCTTTCCTGCCAGTCAGTCAATAACCCTTGCCCTGTGCCACTCCCCAGCCCAGGGCTCTGCTCCTGCCCCAGCCACCCAGCCTCCCACTGCCCAGCCCGGCTGAGCAAGGGGCCTCTGCTGCAATTTGGGTGCATTTGTCCAAACACAGAAAGATTCGAATGGTATTCTGACGACCTAAGACTCTAGGTCCCCCTCCCCCAGTGTCTCCCCAACAGACAGAATAATATATTTTTAAAAAATATGTGACCCCACCTCTGGGGGAGGGGAGTAATGACTGAAGGGGGACATGAGGAGAAATTTGGGGTGCTGGTAATGTTCTATTCTAGATTTGAGTGGTGGTTACACAAATGTGTTCACTTCTGAAGATTCATTGAGTTGGGCACCTGAACACTGTGCATTTTCTGTTATATTTCAACAGAGTTTACTTAAAATATATAACTGATTTTCCCTGCGGCTTCTGCACAAGAGGGCAGCAGGCACTTGCTCAGACCATTTTTCCTGCTCACATCCTGTCTAGAAGGCTCCTCCAGAGGGTGGGTTTCTGTTCTACCACCTCCAGCTTTGCAGTGGCCTGACTATGCCAGAGCTCACCACCAGGGGCGCTGTGTCGGACTCCAGTCATCAGGTGGCTGGATGGGGGGAGTTGGCCCATTCTCCCTGTCCCTCCTGGCAGCCTCCAAAACATCAACTCTTCCAGGCCATTCAGGCAACGGATATATTTTTTTTTAACCCAGAGCTTAGGAGCATTTCAGGAGTTATGGAGAGCCAGGACAAAGATTCACCTTCCGGCTATGTTGCACTTCCCCTTGAATCTCACTAGGGAGATACCTGAAGACATAGGCCAACCAAATAAAGCCATAGAGAGATGCTCAACCTTACTGCTAATTAGGGAAAACGCAAATGAAATTCCCAGCGACATACCATTCCATACACATCAGCTTGGCACAAATTATTAAAAAGTCTGGTAATACCAAGTGTAGGCAAGGATATGAGAGTTCAAGTTTATGCAGGTGAGAGTGTAATTGGTAGAACCACTTTGGGGAGAAGTTTGGCAACAGTCAGAAGAGTTAGAGATGCTCCTGCCCCATGGCTCGGGCATCCCACTTCTAGGTCCCTGACGTAGATGCTATAGAGGCACAAGGATCCTCTTGCAAGATCATTTGTAACATTAAAAAAAAAAAAAAAAGGGAAACAACCAGAAAATGCATTGAAAGGCTAAGCTGTATCCATATAGCAGTTAAAAGGAATGAACTGCAGCCACATGTATCAATATGGATACATCTCAAAGACATAATGTTGAGTGGAAAAAACAAGTAGCAGAAGGAATGTCTAGTATGAAACCATTTGTATAAAGTTTTAAAATATGCAAATGAGTACCATAAAATGTGTATGGGTACATACATATGTATTAAAACTATAAAAGTCTGCACAGGAATGATAGACACCAAATTCATGCGAGTGTTTTTTTCTGCAGAGGAGGAGAACAGTGGCAGGACTGATATGCAGGAGGCTTCAACTCTTTCTGTTTCATTTCTTAAAAGTGCAAATTAGAAGCAAAAATATGGCTTAGTGGTAAATTTTGTAAAGCTGGGTGGTGCATAGATTTTTATCTTCTATATTCATCTATGTGTTTAATATGTTTTCCCATGAAAGCAATCAATTAATGAAAACAGCTATTCAGGCCTCCCTAAGGCCGTTCCAAAGGCTCGCCTGCCCCAGGTTTGAGCAAAGCGAGCACCATTCAAAGCAAATTTGCTGTCGATGGCAGCAGACCCTAATTCAGGGCAGGAAAGAAGCCAAAGCCTCCTCCATCTGGCGTGGACCAGCTGAGAGGCCCTGCCTCTGTGAAAACTCTTTCTGGGGTTTATCTTTTTATACCAAGCACTTCAAGGAAACCCAGATGACTCGGCCACACGAGCTTTCTGCTGGACTCCCGCACGACCGTGAGCCCCCCGCACCTGCACACTCCTGCCTCTTGGAGGTGTTACAATCCCGTCCCAGGGGCACCCCCAGATCCTGGAGATGCCACACAACCTCTTCCATCCTGTCTGCTCTCCGTGTCCCTCTCCAGGCCATGCTGGGATGGCAGGGATGGGGAGCGTGTCCTCTCAGAATTCATGTGTTGAAGTCCTAACCCTGAGTACCGCAGAATGTGACCTTATTTGGAAATGGGGTCATTGCAGATGGAATTAGGTAAAGTTGAGGTCACTAAGGTGGGTTCCAGGCCAATGAGACTGGTGTCATAAAAAAGAAAGAATTTTAGTCAGGTGTGGTGGCTCACACCTGTAATCCTAGCACTCTGAGAGGCCGAGGAAGGAGGATTGCTTGAGCTCAGGAGTTCAAGACCAGCCTGAGCAAGAGCAAAATCCTTTATCTACAAAAAAAAAAAAAGAAAAAGAAAGAAAGAAAGAAAGAAAGAAAGAAAGAAAGAAAGAAAGAAAGAAAGAAAGAAAGAAAGAAAGAAAAAAAAAAATTAGCCGAGTGTGGTGGCATGCTCCTGTAGTTCTAGCTATTCGGGAGGCTGAAGCAGGGGGATCACTTGAGCCCAGGAGTTTAAGGTTGCTGTGAGCTAGGCTGATGCCATGGCACTCTAGCCCTGGCAACAGAGTAAGACTGTCTCAATTATAATAATAATAATAATAATAAAGAATTTGGAGACATGCACACACACACAGAAGATGAAGGCAAAGACCGGGGCGATGATTGTAAGAGCCAGGGACTGCCCAGGACTAGCAGCAAACCTCCAGTGGCCGGGGGAGAGGCATGGAGCACATTCTCCCTCACAGCCCTAGAAGGCTCCGACCCTGCCGGCACACGGATCTTCGCCTTCCAGCCTCCAGAATGGTGGGAAAATACATTCCTGTAGTTTAAGCCTCCCCAGTTTGTGGTATCTTGTTATGGCAGCCCTGGGCAAAACAAGGACTGAATGACCGCTTTACAATGGAGGACCCGAGGACCCCAGGACCCCTGAGAGCCCCGGCACGTTCAAGATCACACAGCCACTAAGACCATGAGCCAACACCTGACTTTTCCGACAGTGTCGCGGGATGGTTTGGAAACTTTATACGAGGGAGTTGGTGATCATTAGGGCCTGGGAATAAAAACATCCTGCAGTTTATGCCTCTATTAAGTGTGATATATCAGAACCGCTTTCTGGGTGGTCTGTTCCCGAGCTTGATCTAGATGGTGTTTGGGGGAAAGAGTACTTTCACTTATCACCTGGCGATCACATAACAAGCCAGACTCCTGTGATGGGCCCGTCATAAAGACTGCAGCCTTCCGACAGGCCGTCAGCGTGCTGGGTAATTATAACAAGTCGGGCGTGTCTGCCTGCTTAATTTATGGCACCTATGGCATTTTGGCATCGCCTTGGCCTTCTGATCCTGGCGTCCTTTTTGCCTTATATGCTTGGGTGTGGACCATTCTAAACGCCTTTCCTTGGGAGCCATCCCTCTCCTCCCTGCCTCGGTGCCAAGCCGGCTCCCACACTGTGTCAGAGCTGTGGGCCGGTGCCGAGCTGAGCGGCGGGGAGCGTGTGGAGGTGGGCAGGACAGGCCACCCGCCGGGAGACCTGTGACACGGCCTGTCTCCATCTCTCCATTCATCACTGCGTGGGCCTCGGCCAAGCCACTGCCCCTCCTGGGCCCCAGTTTTCTTACAAGTAAATCAAGGAGATTGCAGGCGTGATAAGCTCTTTCCAACCTGGGAGGAGATGAAGACCAGCAAAGATGATAAAGGATGCCAAGAATGGGGCTGGCTCACCAGCTATTTTTGATGTTTTAAAAATCCCATCGAAGTGCTGGATTCTTCCCGAGCATGAGCCTGAGCAGGGCACCTAATGTCAAGTATCTGTCAGCAAAGCGCCTGCTCTGTTCACTAGACCTTCTCTCTGACCAGCAGATATGTATCTTTAGGTGAAAAACACAGGAAACTGAATTAATTCTTCATTTGTAATATTTAATTGGCAAACAACACTTAAAACAGAAGTCTATTGAGACAGTACTTATTAAGCGGTGTCTTTGGTTTGGAAAACGTAGAACCACCAGGCCAGGGCCCCCAGATGACCTCCTGCCCTAGGAGCCCATGATCCCTGCCCTACCCTGGGGTGGCGCCCCCAGTCTCGGTGGTCCAGGTGGGTGGCAACCCCAGCATCTGTGACCTTTCTCAAGGTTGTCAACAGCTCTGCCCCATAACTTCCTTCCTCCCCTGGTCACGTCACATCCTCCCTCTTCAGGTTCAGTCCCCTGGTATGAGAGGGTTTCCATCTCCAATTCGCTGGCAGTTGCTAAGACCATCCTTGGCAATTTTTGTTTGTACCTCCACGTCGAGAATGGCCTTTGCCGATGTCTCTGTGTTGAGTGCGGCGGACCTTCCCTTTAAGATGTGAAAGCCCTTCAGCATCCGAACTGAGTCAGAACAGCCAGAACTGGATTCGGGGCCATGGATCCTTCTAGCTTGTGCCCGGGACCTGTGCTTCTGGGTCAATGAGGAAGAGGCTCAGAGAGTGGATTGACGATAGCCAGCACAGCTAGTGGGGGGCAGAGCTGGAAAGCCAACCCGGGTGTGACTGGCTCCTCACACAGTGCTCTCCCTCCATAGCAGTGCCCACCCGGCTCAAGGGGCCTGTAAGAGAGGGGCTCACAGGGCAGGACAGCCCTTAAGGGGCCCAATAACAAAATGCAGCGTGGGTGGGTAAGAGATGGGCTTTCCCAGCTCGGAAGGAGCAGTATCCAGAGGAGACGCGGGATCAAGGCTGACTTCAGAGGCAGCCTGAGGGGCCCGGTGAAGGTCTAGGGTTGAATTGACTTACACGGTCTCCCTAAGGGGATTCGTGAAGGCACACGGGTGTAGCATGGAGAATCGTGAAATCACAGGGATTGCCATTGTCTAAACGCTTCTCCCTTCTTCTCTAGTAATAGAATTCTTTCTTTCATTTTTCTTTTCTTTTTTGTTAAAGCTACACACTTGGCTGCCCAACATAAAGGCTACATCTCCTGGTCTCCCTGGCTATGTGACTACATTCTGTCCTATGGGGAAGTAAGCAAAAGGGAGGAAATGTTCATAAAGAGAAGGGTGTTCCTTTGTCTTCTTTTCTTTTTGCTGCTCTCTGAAAAGCAGATGTGATGCCTGGTGCTGGAGCAGCAATCTTGGGACTTGAAATAACCTTGTGAGCCACACCCGATGGAACCCCAAGATAGAAGATGCCTTTTTACAACAGTATGGAGTATTATACCAGCCCTGGTCCACACAACTCTGGACTTTTCGGTGAGATAGAAATAAGTTTCTATTTTGTTTAGGCCACTGTTCCTTTGGGATTTCTGCCCTCTAATTCTAAATTACAGAGAAGCTTTTATTCCTTTTTTTCAGTTTTCTTGCTATTCTTCAGATTACCTTTTGGTGCTGATCTGTCCTGAACACCTCTCTAACACTTGCTAAATCTCCCTTGTTTCAGCAAAAAAAGAGCAGAGCTTCTTCAGGCTCAGAAACTTTGGCAGGCAACAGCATCTAGCTATAATTTATTGACATTGTTTTGTTTCTATGGTATTTATTTTTAGGTTACCATTTACTTAAAGTAAATGATACTGCTTTTCCATTTACAATAGCAACATGAGGTCACTTTCCTTTTGAAATAATTTACTTAAGCAAAAACAATTAAGCTGATTTAAAAGATACTAAGTGACTAAGAGTACAGGTTGTGTCAGCCATGGCAAGAATCAAGGAGGTGGCTGGAGGATGACTAAAGGTTGGAAAACAAGGCCATAGATTGTGCTGCTTCTGAAAGAAATACCTAAATATTTCTTCCTCTGATATTTTATGGTTTTTGTTTTTTTTTTATGATTCAAAGTATTCATGTAATGGGCTTCCTAATTGCTCAAAACAATGATTCAGCAAAGACTCCCATAGGCTTAGCATAGTAGTTAAGAGTATGGGCTCTGAAGCCACACTTTCTTGCTCTTCCAATTCTTATTAATAATACTAGCTGTGTGACCTTGGGCAAATTGCTGTACCTCTCTGTGCTCAGTGTCTCACCTGTAAAATGGAGTTGATGTTGTTGGGAGGGTTAAATGACAAATTGTATGTAAAGTACTAAACAGAATGCCAGTATAGCAATAAATGTCAGCTGGTATTCTTCCTCTTATGTCTGGCTTGAACATACCAATATGTCAGTGTTGAGAGCTTTAAACAAAGCCCTTTGAAAAAAAGAAAAAAAAAAGAAAAAAAAAAAGAAAAAAAAAAAAAATAAGGCCGGGCGTGGTGGCTCATGCCTGTAATCCTAGCACTTTGGGAGGCCGAGGCGGGTGGATTACTCAAGGTCAGGAGTTCGAAACCAGCCTGAGCAAGAGCAAGACCCCGTCTCTACTATAAATAGAAAGAAAATTAATTGGCCAACTAATACATACAGAAAAAAATTAGCCGGGCATGGTGGTGCATGCCTGTAGTCCCAGCTACTCGGGAGGCTGAGGCAGTAGGATCGCTGAGCCCGGAGATTGAGGTTGCTGTGAGCCAGGCCGACGCCATGGCACTCACTCTAGCCTGGGCAACAAAGTGAGACTCTGTCTCAAAAAAAAAAAAAAAAAAAAAAAGCCCTTTGAAGTAGAATAACTCTGTCCTGATGATCAAGGAGTTTCACATCTTAAGGTCCAAGACATTCAACACAAAGACATATGCAAAAACCATTCTCAACATAAAGGTACAAATAAAAATTGCCAAGGATAGTCTTGGCAAGTACCAGCAAACTGGAGATGGAAACTGTCCATATCAGGTGACCTTGAATTATAATCCCAAGAGGGAGGATGTCACGTGACCAGGGGAGGGACAGAAGCTGTTACATCTATATTTGCAACTTTGAGTGTTTAATGAAAACCTCTGTTAAAACTTTGTATTCAATACTTGAGCCTAAACAAATAACTTTTCTTGCAGGGAAACAAAATAAAAACAACTTTGTCCATTTGCTTCAATCCTACTGGATGCCTGATTAGGACATAGGAAGTAGGCAATGTCATGTCTAAGAATTTCTACCACTGAGCATGAGAAGATGGACATGTGACCACCCTGGCCTGCACCGTGGAAGGCCACGTGGTTTGGTGGAAAGAGCCTTGGGCTGGGAGCCAATAGACTTAGGTTCTAGTCCTCTTCCTGCCCTGTGTGACTTCAGGTAACTCTAATCACTTTTGGCAGCCTATTTTCTCATCTTAAATCAACATAACTGGACCAGACTAGGGAGCCTACATCGTTTGATTACTCGTGGAAGATCTCAGGAAGCAGTGGAAGCAGAGGAATAGCTATAGGACAAAGTCCCATCTTAGCCTGGACAGGATGTGGGCTTTGGAGTTGGACAGATCTGGGCTCAAGGTCGCTCCATTACTTATGTACAGGGAGGCTTGAGACTAGTTTCTTAACCATACTGAGTCTCAGTTTTCTCACCTGTAAAATGGGAATAATAATACTTATGTAGGGATGCTGGAAAAATTAGGAGTAACATATTGAATAGGCAGCTCACAGAAATGCAAATGGATAAAGTGCACATGGAGAGATACTCATGTTCTCTCTCAATGAGTGAATTAGGAATCAAAGTAGCCAGATCCCATTTTATCCGTCTAATTGGCAAAGATTGAAAATCTGATAATTCTCAGTGTTAGGGAGGATGTGGGGTGCTGGGCATTCTTATCCACTCTTGGTGGGACTACAGACTGGAGCAACTTTTTTTAAGCCTTTATTTTGAGATAGTTTAGATTTTTAGAAAAGTTACTGAAATAGTACAAAGAGTTTCTGTATCCTCTTCATGCAACCTAGCCTCACGATAATATCTTACATTACCATGGTACAATGATCAAAATTAAGAGATTAACATTGGTACCATATTATTAATAAAACTGCAGATTTTATTCCAATTTTCCCAGTTTTTCTACTTATATCCTTTTTCTGTTCCAGGATCCAATCCAGGATACCATGTTGCATTAATATTTTTTTTTTTTTTTTTTTTGAGACAGAGTCTCACTCAGTCGCCCTGGCTAGAGTGCAGTGGCATCATCATAGCTCACAGCAACCTCAAACTCCTGGGCTCAAGTGATCCTTCTGCCTCAGCCTCCTGAGTAGCTGGAACTACAGGTGTGTGCCACGACTCCTGGGTAATTTTTTTTTCCTATTTTTTTAGTAGAGATGGGGTCTTGCTCTTGCTCAGGCTGGTCTCGAACTCTTGAGCTCAAGTGATCCTCCTGCTTCAGCCTCCCAGAGTGCTAGGATTATAGGTCTGAGTCACCACACCCAGCCAATATTGTGTTAATCTTTATGTTTACCTTAGTCACCTCCAAACTGTGACAGTTCCCCAGTCTTTCCTTGTCTTTTGTGACCTCGACACTTTTTTAGGAGTCCTTATCTGATATTTTGTAGAATGTTCCTCAATTTGGATTCATCTGATGCTTTCTCTTGAGTAGACTGAGGTTATAGAATTTTGGGAGGGAGACCACAGACGTGATGTGTCCTTCTTAGTGCATGGTATCAGAGGGTGTATGGTGTTGATATGTCTTATTACTGGTGTGTTAACCTTGATCCCTTGGTTAAGGTGGTGTCTGCCAGCATTCTCCACTATAAAGTTAGTATTTTGCTCTTTTTATACTCTGTTTGTTAGAAAAGAATCACTATGTCCAACCTACACTCTAGGAGAGAGAAACTAAGGTCCAGCACCAAGGGAGGAGTATCAGAGAATTTGTGAACATATCTCACCACAGTAATTAATAAATATTTTTTGCAAAAAAATTACAAAGAAAGTTTGAAGCCGCATCCTGTTTTATCTTAAACCTTCACCCACTAATTTTAGCATTCATTGGTGGATTCTCCCCACAGCAGTTGTTATTGTAATGTTCTGATGGTGATCTTCTAGTTCCCTCATTTGTTGTACATTTATTAGCTGGAATTCTTATGAAGAAAGAGCTCTTCCATCTCCCCCATTTCCTTCTTCATTCAATCATTTATTTTTATTGGTATGGGCTAATAAATATTTATTTTATTTTTAGGGATATAATTCAATACTATTGTGTTCGAAGCACTTTAAGAGTGGCTCATGTCCTTTGACATGCCCCCGTAATTTAGTTTTTTTTTTTTTTTTTTTTTTGAGCGCTTCCTTATTTTCTGGTACCACAGGACACTCTAAGTTCATCTTTTATTTTCCCTAACCCAGCCCTGGAATCAACCATTTCTCCAAGGATCCTTGGTTCCTTTTATGGGGAATGGTATTTAGAAACCAAGATCTGGCCATTAGGCATGCACATTGTTATTGGGGTGTCACTGCTTCTAAGTCCTATAGAGATAAGAATATGAGCCCATCTATGCATCTATCATCTGTCTATGTCTCTATTATGATAATAACAGATGAGTTTACACTGATATCTCTAACACTAATGCAGCACAACAGGGTTCATTTCAGCCTTTCTCCTTTGCTTATTTATAACTTCTTCCTTCAATAGAGAGAAACTTGACTCTCATTATCTATAATATATTTACTTATTTGCTCAACCCAAGTATATATATATATATATATATGTAAAGTAGTTTCAGAATCTAACCAGGATTCTTATGGGAAACAAAGTTACTAATGAAAGCACAGTGTTTGTGTAGTCCTTCTTGTCTTTGCCCCATAGCATCTGGTCAAAATACTAGGGTCTGCTCAACGGGGCCAAAGAAGGAGGTGCAGTGTCAGAAACCCACTGGAGGGGAATGAGGAGCGGGGGAGGCGAGGGAGAGCGGAAGGGATGTGTAGGCACCTCTTCTGATGCACGTGACTGGGAATGAGAGTAGAAGGATGAGGAGGCGAGGGGAGTTTTGCTTCTCAATGGGAGAGACAGAGCATCTTGATCACATAAGACCATTGAAGCCACTATGATAGGCATGCTCAGTAAGGTAAGGGAAAATGCATTCATATAATTGAAAAGCCAGGAAATATCTGCAGAGAAACATAAAATATAAAAAAGAAATGCATACCTTTTCTACAACTGAAAACTGCCACATCTGAACTAAAAAATTCACAGGCTTAATAGCAGTATGGGCCTAAATTGCAGAATGGAGATGGCCAAAAATAAAATAAAATAAAATAAAGTAAAAGAATCAGTGAGTGTAAATGTGCATTAATAGAAATTATTCAATCTGAAGAAGAAAGAGAAAAAATTTGAAAAAAATGAGCAAAACTTCCAGGAGCCGTAGGACAATATAAAAAGCTCTAACATGTGTGTACTTAGAGTCTCAGAGGGGTTGGAGAGAAAAAATGAGGCAGAAAAAATATTTGAAGAAATAATGGCTGAAAATTTCCCAACTCTTGTGAAAGACATAAATGTATAGACTTAGAAAATGTGGTGAACACCAAGTAGGATAAATGCAAAAACAAAACAATACAAACAAACAAACACACAAAAAAACACATCTAGATACATTATAGTCAAATAACTGAAAAGCAAAGATAAAGAGAAAATTTAGAGGCAGCCAGAGAAAAACAACGCATGATATACTTGGAAACAATAATTTTAACATCCACAGATTTCTTTTTTTTTTTTTTTTTTTTTGAGACAGAGTCTCACTCTGTTGCCCAGGTTAGAGTGAGTGCCATGGCGTCAGCTTAGCTCACAGCAACCTCAAACTCCTGGGCTCAAGCAATCCTTCTGCCTCAGCATCCCGAGTAGCTGGGACTACAGGCATGTGCCACCATGCCCGGCTCATTTTTTCTATATATATTAGTTGGCCAATTAATTTTTTTCTATTTATAGTAGAGACGAGCTCTCGCTCTTGCTCAGGCTGGTTTTGAACTCCTGACCTTGAGCAATCCGCCTCGGCCTCCCAGAGTGCTAGGATTACAGGTGTGAGCCACCACGCCCGGCCTACATCCACAGATTTCTAATGAGAAAACATGAGGTCAGAAAATAGTGGAATACCTTTAAAGGTCTAAAGAAAAAAAAAAAAAAAAACCAACAGAAAAAACCAACCCAGAATTCTATATCCAGCAAATATATCCTTCCAAAATAGGGCAAATAAGACCCCCCACCCCCAACATTTCCACGAGGCCAGCATTGGAAATAAAGCAAAGGACATTCTTCAAGCTGAAAGGAAACTATACAGAGGAGAAACTTAGATCCCCAGGAAGGACTAAAGAACATCAGTAATGGGAAATATCTGAGTAAATATATAAGATTTTTTTTCCTTCTCCATTTCCTTAAAATACACATGACTATTTAAAAAAGAAAGTACAGCATCTCTTGCAGGTTGCAGTATACTCAGATGTAATACACAGGACAACGGCAGTATGAGGAGTTCTGTGGGTCGGGTAGTGTGAGGCATAAATGGAACTACACAGTTGAAAAGTTTCTACATTTTATGTGAAGGGGCACAATATTACCTCTGTGAAAAATTAAAGGTGCATGCTCTAATCCCTAGTAGAACCTTTAAAAAAAGAATGCAAATAGTTCTAGCTGAAAAGCCAATGGACACATGAAAATGTAATTCTAGAATATGCTTAAATAGTTCAAATATGGAAGGAAAGGAGGAACAGAGGAACAACAACAACAACAAAAATAGAAGGGACAACCGGATGACAAATAATAAAATGATAAACCTAATCTCAACCATATCAATAATGAAATGAAATGTTAATGGACTAACTAAGCACTCTAATTAATAATAGTAATTCCTATTATGTGGCCACCATAAACTGACTATGGAAGAGTATGGTCATCTTCTGATATGATCCCTCTTCGAGAATATCATTTGGCCCTGAGCTTCTAGGATTTGGCTTTGGGTTATCTGCTGCTCCTGGAAGAACCGTCCTTGTCTCCCCTGCAGGCAGACGGGGTGCCCCTGAACAGGCCACCTATCTGCCTGCCTTTTCTGTCCTGCTGAGTGCTCAGGCTCAAGCTCACCTTTGATGCTTAGAGCCGCACAGGTGCAAGGCGGCACCGAATCAGCACCAGAGAAGACACTGGGACCATCAAATCCACCCTGACAAATGCCTCAGTTTCCCCTGATAGAAATCTCTCCACTGAGATTAGTTTCTAAACAGATTTTTTAAGGTAATTAACATGCATATTATGTTATTTTAAAATTCTGTACAAAAAGATTTGCAGTGAAAAGTCAGTCTCTCACCTATCCTGTATCCTTGAATCAATTAGCAAGAAGTTTCTTTTTAATGTGTTCAGCCTGAACCACCTCTTGAAGGGGTGGGGCTGGGAGCCTAGGTCTCCAGCAGCAGGAATGATGGGTTTTATGCTTTTCTCATCTCAAGCAGAGATCTGCCTTGTTCTCTCTCTCTCTCTCTCTTTTTTTTTTTTTACCATCTTAAACCAACTTCCTGGAAGCTCTGTCCTCACCGTGGTAAGGGAGAGTATTCTAGAAAGCCTGTTTTTAGGGAGGAAAATCTAGCTAAGCATGGTGGACTGGTCCTGTCAGCTTCATAAATAACAGAATTTACATTAAGAGGAAAGTCCTTTATGATTAGGAGTTGAAGGGGTGTGGGTGGGCTGTGCCCCTAGAAATAGTCTCCGCTAGCTAATTTTAGAGATTTAAAAAAAGTCATTGGTAAAACACCATCTAATTCCCAAACAGTTTGTCATTTTGTTTCTCTTCAAAGAATTGGTTTTTAATCCTTATTCTGCCACTGATAGCTGTGGTAAGTCACTAACCCTCTAGAGCTAAGCCTCAGTTTTGACATCTGTAAAATGGTCCTGCCACATAGTATAAAACATAATAGCATTCTATGTGATTTGGTGTGTCACAGTTAGCTAATACTGCATAACGAACCATCCCAAAACTCAGCCGGTTAAATTCAGCAGAACATTCATTTTGCTCAGCGCAGAGGCAGCTTCTGATGGGGCTCCTGGGATTCTAGCACCTGTACAGTCCCTTTCCCTTGATCCTGGGCTGGACTTTGGGACTTGCTTCCAATGAACAGAATACGGCAACCGTGATGGGATGGCGCTCTGTGATTAGGTTGTAAAAGACAGAGATTTTGGTCTTGCTACAATTTTCACTCCACTGCCTTCTTGCCTTCATGATGCCTTCTTTGCTTTCACTCCACTGCCTGCTTTGCCCTCACGGCCAGGAGCTGAAAGCAGCAACTCAACGGGCCTCACGAAGGTGAGTCCTGCCAGCATGCGAGGGAGTGAGCTCGGAAGCGCAGCCTTCCTGCCGCACCTCGGGACGGTGGAAACTGCAGCCAGCACCTTGATCACCACCCACTAAAGACCCTGGCACAGAGGACCCTGCTAAGCCTGCCCACGGTCCCGAAATACTAGGTTAGGGAAGAGGCTGTGAGAAAATAAATGTCATCCCAAGCCACTAAGATACGGGGTGATTTGTGATGCAGCAATACATACTAACACCTCGGGGATCTGTGGTTTGGGGAGGTGTCTGCGGGAGTAACTCATCCCTGTCCCACTTACCGTCAGCTGGGCTGGCATGGAGACTGCACTGGGTACTGAAACTGCATGAGGGCTCTTGTACTCCCTCACTCACGTGTCTGGCAGGTGGGGCCGGCTGAGGGATGAGACCTGAGCTGGGACGGTGGCTGGAACACACAGGCATGGCCTTTCCGTGAGGAAGGCCTGGGCTTCCTCGTAACAAGCAGGCTGGGTCCCCAGGGCAAGAGCGGAGCCGGGGAGGGACGGGGGGGGGGGGGTGTAGAGAGAGAGAGAGTCAGATAGAAGCTTTATCACCTTCTCTAACCCAGCATCAGCAATCACACAGCATCACTCCCACTAGACTGTACTCATTAGAAGAAAGACCCCAAAGGGCTAGACAATATTCCATTGTACAGATACACACTACATTTTGTTTACCCCTTTATCAGCTGATAGACATTTGGGTTGTTTCTATTTTTGGCTCTTATGAATAATGTTGACATGAACATTTATGTACAGGCTTTTATGTGGGCATATATTTTCATTTCTCTTGGATATACTTAGGAGTGGAACTGCAGGGTCCTATGGCAACTCTATGTTTAACATTTTGATGAACTGACAAATTGTTTTCCAAAGTGGCTGCACCATTTTGCATTCTCATCAGCATACACAAAGTTTCCAATTTCTCTACAACCTTACCACATTTTCCCTTTTTTTATAATAGTCATCTCAGTGGGTGTGAAGTGGTATCTCACTGTCGTTTTGATTTCCATTTCCCTAAAGGCTAATGATGTTGGGCATCTTTTCCTGTGCTTACTGGCCATTTATATTAATAAATCTTTGAAGAAATGTCTATTCATGGGAGACTGCGCGGGCATAACAGGTGCTGTAGGCTTTAAAAAAAGAAATAGCTATTTCAGATTCTTCACCCATTTTTAAATTGGGTTATTTGTCTTTTTATTTTTGAGTTGTTAGGATTCTTTATACATTGGCGATACAAGTCTCTTATCATATACATCTGTGGCCATCAACCCCCAAGCCGTGGACTGGTATTGGTCAGTGGCTTGTTAGGAACCCAGATGCACAGCGGGAGGTGAGTAGTGGCAAGTGAGTGAAGCTTCATCTGTATTTACAGCCGCTCCCCATGACTCCCATCACCACCTGAGCTCCTCCTCCTGTCAGATCAGTGGCAGCATTCGATTCTCATAGGAGCACGAACCCGACTGTTAACTATGCATGGGAGGGACCTAGGTTGCATGCTCCTTATGAGACTCTAACGCCTAAAGACCTGAGGTGGAGCTGGGGCGGGGATGCTAGCGCTGGGGAGCATCTGCAGATACTGATTATCATTAGCAGACAGGTTTGACTACACAGAGACCATAATAAATCAATTGGTTGCAGACTCATCAAAACCCTATCAGTGAGTGACAAGTGACAATTAAGCTGCATCTGGTGGCAGGCTTTATAGTGGCAAGGGAGTTGATGTACTTCAATTGCACAACTGCATCTGGTGGCAGGCTTTAAGTCAGAATCTGACACTTATTTTAGTCTGTGCATGGCCTGCCATTATTTTATTTACCACTTCCCGAACTACGCACTTGTCACAGTCATGATTTTGGTAACCCACAAGCTAACCCTAGCAAAAATGAGTACAAAACAAATGTTGCTAGAGAGCTTCTTTGAAAGAGGGGAAAGACCCAATGATGAGGCAGCAGAAGACTCTGAGACTGCCAACAAAATGATAGTTGCATTTAAAAGAAAATACCAAGAGATCGACTTACATTACGGGTTCACTGCAACAGGTGATTCACATTCTCCAAGACTGCTTTGCATAATATATGGCGACTGGCTACCCAAGAACGCCATGAAACCTTCAAAACTGCTTTGCCACGTGGAGACCAAGCACCCTGCATTAAGACAAGCCTTTGGAGTTTTTCAAAAGAAAAAAAAGTGAACATGGAGAACAAAAGCAATTATTGGAGGACACCACTTCACCAAATGTGTCTGCTCTGAGAGCATCATTCTTAGTGGCTGACCGCATTGCTAACGCTAAGGAGCCCTTTACTACTGGTGAAGAGTTGGTCCTGCCTGCGGCTAAGGACACTTGCCGAGAGCTTTTAGGAGAGGCTGCAGTTCAAAAGGCGGCCCAAGTTCCTTTTTCAGCTAGCACCATAACTAGATGAACTGACGAAACAGCAGAGGATACTGAGGCACAATTCTTAGGATTAATGAGTCACCATGGCAGGCAATCCAGGTTGACGAGTCTACTGATGTTGACAACAAGGCAACAATGCTTGTTTTTGTGCAATATACTTTTCAGGAGGATGTGCATGAGGACATGTTGTGTGCACTGTTGTTGCCAACCAACACCATGGCTACAGAACTGTCTTTGAATGATTATGTATGAGTAAAGATGAATTGGTCATTTTGTGTTGGTACATGCACAAATGGAGCAGCTGCCATGACTGGATGGCTTTCTGGCTTCACTGCTCGGGTCAAGGAGGTCGCTTCTGAATGTGAGCCTGCGTACTGTGTCATCCATAGAGGAATGCTGGCTACCTGAAAAATGTCACCTGAACTAAACAACGTTTTGCAGGATGTGAGTAAAATTATCAACCACATTAAATTACATGCCCTTACTCACGTCTGTTCGTGCAGCTCTGTGAGGAGATGGATGCAGAGCACACACGTCTTCTCTTATACACGGAAGTGAGATGGCTTTCTAAAGGTAGGTCACTGGCCAGAGTTTTTGAGTTACAAGTGCCACTCCAGAGATTTCCTTTAGGAAAAACAGTCACCACTGGCAGCACATCTCAGTGACACAGAATGGGTCACAAAACTTGCTTACTTGTGTGATATACTCAACCTGTTCAACAAACTCAATCTCCATGCGTAGCTGGTGTCTCTCTTGGGTTTGACAGGGCAGGTCTGTGCGTGTTTTCCAAGAGCAGGTGGCAGTGTTTCTACCTGGTGCCTGATCCCCGGAGCCTTGAGGGGACCTCTGAAATCAGTCCAGACCATTGGCTTCGCCCAGCCCCATCTCTTCTTACCTACCGCCTGCCTTTACACTGGCTTCATGTTCCCTCTGCATGAAGGTGCTGTTCCTTTCCTTCTTCTCCACCTGGCTTTTCCTGCCCTTTTCCTGGTCTCAGCTTAAACATTGCTCCCTCAAAGAAACTTTTCTTCTCTCTTCCTCTTACCTTCAGATCCCCCTTATATATGCCCAGAGTGTCATAATGTCATTTTGCTTCATGCCTGTGTCCCAACTTGGTTAATTGTGGGTGCAATTATTTTTGAGTGTTTTTCTCACTAAGTTGTAAGACAGTGACCACATCTGGCCACTGCAGTCTCTTCCGTGTCTAGAACTGCGTATGTCACCCAGCAATTGCAGAATAAATGAATGACCCCGCAACGTTGCCAAAAGTCTTAACTCTCTTTGGTGCCCTTTCTTTAAGAAGACAGAGCTGTGCTCAACTCACTTGGAAAGGGTTTCAGTCAGGAAGAGTTAAAATAGCAACTGCTGGGATATTTCATGGGAATCTTCACTTATCCTAAGAATGGATTCACCCAGAGTACCTCATTCCCTGGCTGTGCAAGGCTGAGGCAGCACCAGGCTGTAACTCTGGGGAAAAGAAAGTCACTACCCTGTAAGTGTAGCACGTGAATTGTTTGCCATATATGAGTATGAGTTTGGCTCAGGCATCCACTCAGCTCACTGGAAATCTGATGGACGGATGACTCTGCCAAGTGCTCCTGAATTCCTTGACTTTAATCATTAACTTCTGGGCAGGGCACCATCCCTACTGAACCTCCATTCCCTCTGAACAATGAGGGGTTGGACTAGCCCTCCAAGGGCCCGTGTTGGACACCAGTTGGATTGTCATCTGCTCAGAATGACTGCTCAGCTCCATCTATAGGTTGTGTTAGGAACTGTCTCATCTCCATCTCAGCTGACACTTTATAGACCCAGGGGTCAGCACCTTGACCCAGGTTGGACCCAACTGCCCTTTTCCTAGACCTTGAGCCAGGGATCAAGAGAGAAGTCTGTCTTGTTCACATCTTTCCCACGTGGCCTGGAGAAGGCAGTCTGCCGAAAGAGGAGGTCAGAAGGAACTGGGCAGCGTAGAGTATGGACCATGTAGGGAGGTGGATCCTGGTTCCAGCATTTTCTGAGGCCCAGCTCATCCCTGCTCTTAGTGTCTTACAAACAGTTTCCACTTGTGCTGACCCTGGTTCAAGTTGGGTTCTGTTACTCACAGTGAAAATATGAGCCTTCGCGGCTCTAGTGTTTGCAGATCTGAATACTTATGATAAATATTTAACACAAGACCAAGCTCCTACCTTTATCAGCCACGTTAACCAAGTCCAGGGTTAGAGACTAAGAGCGGCTGGAGCCCCATCATCTTTTGTCTTGGCAGAGCCCACCTTGGCAGGTAATAAATGAAGGAGGCAGGGAGCTTGGGAGGGGGTTGGGAACAGAGATCTAACTCTAAGAAGCCTTTGCCAGAACACATGAAGGTGGGACATTGTTTTCCTGTTCCCTGCTGTGTCTGTCATGCCTCAAACAGGGCCTGGCACATGGGAAATGTGCGTGGTACATTTACGGCCTGGATGTGCTGGGGGAATGCTCACATCTCCAGTGCTCTGGGGTGCAGAGGACCCAAAAACATGCTTGTGAGGGGTGTCGATGGCTGGGGGAGGGGCAGCAAGGAAGCCAAGGCTCCATGGTGGGAAGACTGGGGGTGTGGAAATGACGTTGCTCATGGCTGTGGCCTCCATGCCATTGGGCAGGTGATCTCACCTACTGTCCTTTGAAAACCCATTTCTGCAAGCCTCTTCCCTCTGCCATGCCTCTGCTGACCGCCCCGATGGGAAGGGCTCCCTCCTTCATCTCTGCTCACAGCGTTTCTTTACGTACTCTATGGCTTGCCTTCTGGGTTGGGCTCTAGAAGGACAGGGACGGGGTCTTTGTCATCAGCACCTGCCACTCCCACAGCCTGACTCAGCAGCACTCAGGGCACATGGTCACACTGGTCGATGGACTGACACCTGGACCAGGCTGGCCGACATAGAAGGTGCCAGGTAGAGGGTAGGGTAGGTGATGGGGACTTCTGTTTCTCTGGTCCTGCTTCATTTCTGTCATTCCATAATTCTCCCAGCACTTAGTTTTTGCTGTCATTATTTCTTCTACTGGACCCTTAGTCAGTTTACAGTCTTGTTTGGGATAATCTACCCACCCTAGGGTGGTGGTGTGTGTGTGGACGTGGGAATCAATGCCTTGTGACCTGAGCCTGCCCGAGCGGCCCACAGGGCACAGAGCAGGGCGTGTTCCCTCCTGTGACCTCAGCCTGGCCTCACTCCTCCTCCTCTCTCCCTCCTTCTCCCACACCCCCCACCCTGTACCCTGCCATAGTGGGGCCAAGATTCTTCTTGGGAAAAGGAGCATTTGTTATTGACTTAGAAATTCCAGGCTTGGGGGCTCCTAGACAATCATCCAGACCATAATCCCCAAACCAAACAGTCCCTCCCTTTCAGCAGGATAACCTTTGCATTCTTCCGGGCTCCTCCGGTAAAGCCATGTACCGATTTGCTGGGATAGACACGGGCGAGGTCTGGTGAGGGGCGGTGGAGGTGCTGGGCCTCACGTAGCATGCAGACAGTGAGACGGTGGCCCAGGCCGCGCAGGCTTCCTGGCTCAGTTACAGGGCATCCTTGGGTGTGTCAGGGGTTCCAAGGGTGCTCTGAAGCTGCATGACAATGTTGAGAGTATGTGCTGGGGCATTTTTCTGGGAAGGGGTCAATAGTGTCCAACAGTTTCACAATGGGGTCTGTGACCTCCAAAACGTCGAGGAGGCTGGTCTGGATGATCTAGCGAGGTCCGTTCTGCTTAGGCTTCTGCACTTTGGAGCCGCAGGAGTGTAGATCCGGGCGGTGGCTGGTTCCTTGGAGCCACCTGGTGGTACCGGGGTGCATAGCAGCCTGTGGGCAACAGGAGAACGGGCCCATCCCTCCTGTCCTGGCAAGTCCTAGGAAAGGTACTGGAAGGAAGTTTTGGAATATGGGTGAGCTGCCCTCTCTCCCAAGTGAGTAAGAATTGTCCCGGTTCGAATCTGGAAGGGAAGGCCTGGCTGGTCGGATCCCCTGTCTCTGCTCACTCTGCGCTTGGGAGGAGCCAGGTGACCTGGGTCTGGTCTGGGTAGAGGGTGTGGCAGGTGTGGCCTTGGGTGGGGAGGGAGGACTTTCTGGCTTAAGTGAGGACGGGAGAGCTAAGAAAGGCTGGCCAGACTTGAGGACAAAGAGAGAGCGTTGTACATCTCAGAAAGTTTCCCTTGAATCAATTCCTTCACCCCACTACCGTCCTGAAAGGCAGGTCCTGTTTACACCAAATTCACGGAGTAGGACATTGAGGCCCAGAGAGGTGATGCGACTTGCCTAAGACCACACAGCTAGACAGATTGGAGCCCGGCTCCCCACTGCTGATAAACAGCCCACCCACCTTCCCCAGCCTCCCTGCCTCCTCTCCTGGCACCCCAGCTTGACCCAGCGTGCTTCCGTGGGTGGAGTCCAGGGTGTGATGGTGGGAGTCCTGGGTTCTAGTTCCTTCCATTCTCCTTGCTGTGCCGTGGGTCCATAGCACCAGATCGGCTGCCGAGGGCCTGGGGCAGAGCAGAGCAGGAACCGGAGGCTACTCCTCGGCAGGACTGCTTTAGGACAACCCAGAGGAAGGCCCCAGGTCCCACCGCAGAGGGTGAAACAGTGGGGCTCCCCATCCCTGCGGATGTTGGAGGCTGAACGTATGATAGAAGCCAAGAAAAGTGTGACCACTGGGCGACAGACCCATGAAATGCTGCTGGATATAAGTCAGGTTGAAGCCGGGAGGATGGTGTCACAGAGCCCTTTGTCCTCTCAGCTTTGATGGGCTCTAGCGAGCCTCCTGAGTGGCCAACGCTGAGTTTGGGAACTTCCCCCATCCGCCTCCCTCGCACACGGAGCTCATATGCCCACTGCATTTGACACTGTCTACTGCATTTGCCCGCTGGCTCTGCTGTAGCCCTCTCGGGCTCTGAGCTTTTGTCACATTTCACACTGGTGACCCAAGCAGTTAGCCCACAGCCCGGCACATGATAGGCCCTTACAAAAAATATGTCGAACGAGAAAGTGACCCCATCACTTTCCGGTTAGACACTGCATTTCTTACCTGGTCGAGAATTCTGAGATGGCCAGAGGTGGGCAGACATCTGCCAGATTCACTGGAAAAGCAAAAGTGAACAAGGATCCCTTGGTCCTGCCTCGAGTGCCAGCATGGGTGGATCTCCTGATGACAATGGTCATTGGCTGTTCTGTGTCATTGCTGAGCTGCCTCAGTGGAGACTTGACCTTGTAGGATGCTCTGAGTTGGTGTTTGTGACGTTCATGGCATTCTCTTCTCATGGTTCCATTCGTTGTACTTTTTCTCTGGGTCAAGAAAACAGAAAACTATCAGGCTTTTGGTAAATATTAAATAATTATTAAATTATAAATACATTTAAAGGACTATTATATACACGATATAAAGAATAAAAATAAAATGAATATTCATCTTCTGTTTATCAAGTTTAAGAAATTGTTTTATATATTGCATTTTATTATTATTTAGTTGAAAATATTATCAAAATTCCATTGTAAGAACATTGAAAACTCCCGTGTATCCCTTCTGAATTCCTTCCCCATTCCTAGCGGTTACCATTATCCTACATTTTATGTTCATTTATTCCTTCTTTCTTTATAATTTATCGCATGTATATCTATCAAAAACAATATATTATTTAGTGAATGTTTTTGAAATGTATTTAAGTGGAATCATATTGCATGCATTCTTTTGTGATTGATTTTTTTTTTTTTTTCACTTTTCATTTTTGTAGCCTTTGTCCAGGCTGGTAAGTGGAGTTATGTTTCACTCATTTTCACTGCTGGGTGATATTCCATTTTATTACCAAATCACAATATATTTATCGATTCTCCTTTCTTATGGATAATATTTTGATGATGTATATATATATTTCATCCTTTTACTTGTGGACTTTTTGTGCTTTTATGTTTTAGGAATGTTTCTTATAGATAGCTTATATTAATAGCTAGATTATTTAAAAATTAAAATGTGAATTACCCTGATTTGATCATTACACATTGTATACATGGATTAAAATGTCATATTGTACTCCATAAATATGTATAATTCTGTGTCAATTAAAAATAATAATAAATGCAAAAATTCAGTTGTACAAGCTTTATCTTTTACTGGAAAGATAATTAATCCACTTTCTTTATTGCTATTACTGATAAATTTTATTGATATTTTCTTATTTTCCCTGTTAACCATGCTTGTTAAAGTTTATAAGGTAACCATTTTTAAAGTTTTAAACTCTCTCCTCATGGTTCTATAAACTGTGCTTTTTCTCTGGGTCAAGAAAACAGTAAGCTGTCAGGCTACCCCAGAAACTTTAACAAGCATATTAATCTAATAAAATCAAAAGCTAATTTACTCTCCTGTTCCCATAGATTTAACCTCAATCACTTTCTCTTTGACTCAATGTGCAGACACACCCCAGTGATCCATATTCTTGTATAATCCCTCCCCCTTAGTGGGAGTAACACTGGTTGCTTCTAAGCAATAGGATATAGCGAAGATGATGGCATGTCACACCCATGATTATGTTTCTTTATATAGGACTCTGTCTTAGCAGACTGAAAAGAAAGACTTTCCTACTAGTCTTTCTTTTTTCCTCTTTTTTTTTTGACAGAGTCTTGCTTTGTTGCCCAGGCTATAGTGAGTGCGTCAGCCTAGCTCACAGCAACCTCAAACTCCTGGGCTCAAGCAATCCTGCTGCCTCAGCCTCCCAAGTAGCTGGGACTACAGGCATGCACCACCATGCCCGGCTAAGTTTTTCTATATATTAGTTGGCCAATTAATTTCTTTATATTTATAGTAGAGACAGGGTCTCGCTCTTGCTCAGGCTGGTTTTGAACTCCTGACCTTGAGCAATCTGCCCGCCTTGGCCTCCCAGAGTGCTAGGATTACAGGCGTGAGCCACTGTGCCCAGCCTAGTCTTTTTTTTTTAATTAATTTTATCGTGCATATTTGAGAGTTTACAACATGGTGTTATGGGATACATATAGATAGTAAAATGGTTACTATAGTGAAGCAGATTAACATATCTATCATCTCACATAGCTACTTTTTTTTGTGCCTGCTAATCTTGAAGAAGCAAAAAAAGTCATGTGTGAACGTCTATGGAAAGGGCCCTGTGGCAGGGAACTGCAGACAGTATGTGAATGCTGAGAATCATTAAGAAAATGGGGACCTCAGTCCTATAGCTGTGAGATGAAATATGCTGACAATTTGGGGGAATCTGGAAGCAGAGTTTCCCCAGTCGAGCCTCTGATGAGACTGCAGCCCTGCTGACACCTGGATTGAAGCTTTATGAGACAGATGGGCAGATGACCCTGCTAAGCTGTACCTGGGCTCCTGACCCATGAGAATTGTGAGATAATGAATGTGTGTTGTTCTACGTTGCTATGTTTGTGGTAATTTGTTATGCTGCCATAGAAAACCAATATATTTATATAATAATTTTTTTTTTTTTTTTTTTTTTGAGACAGAGTCTCACTTTGTTGTCCAGGCTAGAGTGAGTGCCGTGGCGTCAGCCTAGCTCACAGCAACCTCAATCTCCTGGGCTTGAGTGATCCTTCTGCCTCAGCCTCCCAAGTAGCTGGGACTACAGGCATGCGCCACCATGCCCGGCTAATTTTTTTTATATATATATATCAGTTGGCCAATTAATTTCTTTCTATTTATAGTAGAGACTGGGTCTTGCTCTTGCTCAGGCTGGTTTTGAACTCCTGACCTTGAGCAATCCGCCCGCCTCGGCCTCCCAAGAGCTAGGATTACAGGCGTGAGCCACAGCGCCCGGCCTATATAATAATTTTTTTTCCTCCAATTTTAAGTTTCATTTGCTGGTAAAGCCACTTGAGCCTGGTGTGAAGGCTTTTATGTGAAGATTTTAAATTATGGATTAATTTATTAATTAAACAGTCATAGGATTACTCAGATTTCCCACTTCTTCTTGTGTCAGTTTTAGTATTTGTGTGCTGCTAGACACTTGTTTATACCCTCTAAACTTTAAAATATGTTGGCACAAAATCGTTCATATTATACTCTTTTGATCTTTTTATTATAATATGGGTAGAATCTATAGTGATTCCCCTTTATTCCTTATGTTGGTTATTTGTAGCTTCTCTTTGTGTTTCTTGCTTAGTCTGACCAGCAGTTTATCAAATTCATTTTCATTTTTAAAAAATCAACTTTTGGCTTTATCAGCTATATTATATTTTTTATTTAATTGTTTTCTGTTCTTTTATTAACTCATTTTTTTTTGTTTTTTTCTTTCCTAAGTTCTTGAGATATATCCTTTTTTAAAAGTATTTTTTGGGGGTAATATATGCAATTAAGGCTATTAAGTTTTCCTCTGATGTTAAAGCAGCATGAAACAAGTTCTGGTGTTTAGCATTTTATTATTACTGAGTTCAGAATATTAACAAATTTCTATTGTAATTATTTTCCTTGACCCATGTGTTTCTTAAAAATGTATTTCTTTAATTTCCATGCACATGGGGACTTTTCAGTTGTATTTTTATTATTAACTCCTAGCTTAATTTCATTGCAGTTAGGGAATATACTCAGAATAATTTGGTTTTAGGTTTTAAAAATTGAAGTATAATTTACATACACTAAATTGTCAGACTTTCAGTGTAGTTTGATGACTTTGGGCAAAGGTATATACCCATACAGCTAGGAATTCGTCAAGATATGGAACATTTCCATTACTCCACTGAGATCTTCACACCCTTTTCCAATCAATCCACCTCCACTCTGCCCAAAGCAACTATTGTTTCAGTATCCATTGCTAGAGCTTCATTTTGTCTGTTCATGAATTTTATATAAATGCAACCACACAGTATACAGTCTTCTGCATCTGATTTCTTGCACACAATGTAACAGTTTTGAGACTCACGCATGTTATTGTGTGTTTATTCTTTTTCTATTGTTGAGTAATATTTCACTGTATGAATGTGCCGCAGCATTTCTATTTATTATCCTTTGATGAACATTTAGAGTGTTTCCAGTTTTTAGCTATCATGAATAGTCCAGTGAACATTATTGTACAAGTCTTTTTGTGCGCAAATGTCTCATTTCTCTTGGGTAGACACCTAAGAGTGGAGTTGCTGGGTAATGGTGCAGGTGTATATTTAACTCTATAAGGAGTGGCCAAGCTGTTTTCCAAAGTCGGTGAACTATTTTATGCTCTCACCAGACATGTTAAAGGGCTCCAACGGCTACACATTTTGTCCACATGTCAATCATCTATTTAACTTTTGTTGTTCTAGTGGTGTGAGGTTGTATCTCATGATAGTTTTAATTTGCATTTCCCGGATCACTAATGATGTTGATTATTTTTTATGTGCTTATATACCATTGATATATCTTTTATTTGTGATGTGTTTGTACAAGACTTTTGCTCATTTTTAAGGTTTAATATTTATATTGAAATAATTATATAGACTCACAGGAAGTTGCAAAAATAGAGAGGTTTCATGTATGCTTCACTCAGTTCTCCCCATTGATAACATATTATATATCTTTGGTACAGTATCAAATCAGGAAATTGACAATAGTACAATCCACAGAGCTCATTCAGATTTCATTAGGTTTATAAGCACTTGTTTATGTGGGTGTGCGCATGTGTATGTAGTTCTATGTAACTTTGTCATACATGTAGATTTGTGTAACTACCACATCAATCAAGATACAAGATTATTCTATCACCTCAGACATCTCCCTGGTACTCTAACCTCTTCCCTACCATTCCTAACCCCCTGGCAACCACAAATCTCTCCTTTATCTCTGTAACTTTGTTATTTTGGGAATGCTATATAAATGGAATCATATAGTATATGACCTTTTGAGATAGGCTTCCTTTTCCATAAAGCACGATTCCCTTGTGATACATCCAAGTTGCATGGAGCAGCTGTTCATTCTTTTCTGTTGTTCAGTAGTACTCCAAGGTAGGGAGATACCACAGTTTGTTTAACCATCTTTACTGAAGGACAGACATTTGGGTTGTTTCCAGTTTCTGCCTAATTTAGATAAACCTGCTATGAGCATTCATGTGCACGCTTTTCTGTGAACCTGTGTCTTTATTTCTCTGTGTAAATGCCCAGGACTGCAATTATGGGTTGCATGGTAGCTGTATGTTTAGTTTTTAAAGAAACTGACAAGCTGTCTTCCAAAGTGCCTATACCATTTTATATTTCCACCACCAATGTGTGGGTGATCCAATGTCTTTACATCCTTCAGCATTGGTGTTGTCACTGTTTTTTGCTTTAGCCATTCTGATAGGTATGTGTGATAACTCATTGTGCTTCTAATTTGCATTTCCTTTATGGCTGATGAAGTTGAACTAACATCTTTTCATGTGCTTACTTGCCATCCATATATCCTCTTTAGTGAAAAATGCCCTTCATACCTTGTGCCCATTGCTAATTAGATTGCTTGTGTTTTTAATGTAATGTTGAGTTTTGAGAGTTCTTTGTCAGTCTTGTTGGATATGTGGTTTGCAGATATTTTCTCCCAGCCAGCAGCTTGTCTTTTTAGCATCTTAGCAGTCTTCCTCATAGGAAAAGTTTTAATTTTGATGAAGGCCAGTTTATCAATGTTTTTCTTTTATGAATTGTGCTTTTGATGTCACAGCTAAGAACTCATCTCCTAGGTCCTAGGTCCTGAAGATTTTCTCCAATGTTTTCTTATAAAAGTGTCATAGTTTTACATTTTACACTTAAGTCCTTTCTTTCTTTCTTTCTTTCTTTCTTTCTTTCTTTCTTTCTTTCTTTCTTTCTTTCTTTCTTTCTTTCTTTCTTTCTTTCTTTCTTTCTTTCTTTCTTTCTTTCTTTCTTTCTTTCTTTCTTTCTTTCTTTCTTGGTGTGAGCCACCAAGTCTGGCCTTAAGTACTTTGTTTTACCCTCATTTAAAGATAAGGCCTAAGCAGGTTTATCGACTTGCTCATGGTCACAGAGTCTACGTTTTTTGCAGGGCCCTCCTCAGTTCTTACCTCCTCCATTACGCACTCTGTCATAATTCCAGCTGGGTTGACCTTTTCCTAAATTCTTACAAGACGTAGCCTGAACTAATCATTTTATCATTTTAGTTATAATAACGTCCATTAAAAAATCATTTTCTCTCTGCCAAGCACTGTGCTGAGTGTTTTAATACTTCAGTGCAGTTCTTTACAGCATCCCTTTAAGAGAGCTACTTTTCTTTTTTTTTTTTTCTAGCCTGTTGCTCAGGCTAGAGTGTTGTGGCATCAACCTAGCTCACAGCAACCTCAAACTTCTGGGCTCAAGCAATCCTTCTGCCTCAGCCTCCCCAGTAGCTGGAACTACAGGCATGTGCCACCATGCCTGGCTAATTTTTTCTATATGTTTTAGTTGTCCAATTAATTTCTTTCTATTTTTAGTAGAGATGGGGGTCTTGCTCTTGCTCAGGCTGGTTTCGAACTGCTGACCTTGAGCAATCCTCCTGCCTCGGCCTCCCAGAGTGCTAGGATTACAGGCGTGAGCCACCGTGTCCGGCCAAGAACTACTTTTTAAATTCCGTGTTGCAAAAGAATAATCTAAGACTTACAGAGGTTAAATAACACGTCCACAATGGCAAGCTAATAAGTGCCAGGATTTGAACCCTGAATGGTCTGACTCAGAAGCTTGTTCCCCCAGCGTCGTACTATGCTGCTTCTATTGCACTGTGTTAGAGTCAGGTCCTCACTGGGACACAAGTGCTTTCAGGTGCAAGGAGCACGTCTTAAGGGTCTTTTTGTTTGTCTTTGTGATTTTCTGCCTACCCCTGTGGCCTGGAATGGTTAATAAAGATTTGTTGCAGGCCGGGCGCTGTGGCTCACGCCTGTAATCCTAGCTCTTGGGAGGCCGAGGCGGGCGGATTGCTCAAGGTCAGGAGTTCAAAACCAGCCTGAGCAAGAGCGAGACCCCATCTCTACTATAAATACAAAGAAATTAATTGGCCAACTGATATATATATAAAAAATTAGCCGGGCATGGTGGCGCATGCCTGTAGTCCCAGCTACTCGGGAGGCTGAGGCAGAAGGATCACTCAAGCCCAGGAGTTTGAGGTTGCTGTGAGCTAGGCTGACACCACGGCACTCACTCTAGCCTGGACAACAAAGCGAGACTCTGTCTCAAAAAAAAAAAAAAAAAAAAAAAAAGATTTGTTGCAGCACTGAAATTTCACTGGTGGAGCTGTCAGGCTGCAAGTTAACACTAGGTGGTGCTACATTCCAAGGAGTGGACAGGGATTGGCGTTCTGCTGGCAAGAGGCAGGGTTACCGCAGATCTGGACAGTGGGAGGGGAGGGTGGTCTATTCAGAGGTGGGAAGGCTGGGCCAGTGCAGACGGGGGGCTCCACATCCCCCGAGAGGAGAAGGAGGAGAAGGAGGGGAGACAGAATCCACTACCTTAGCTGGTGCCTAATGCTGTGTCCAGGAAGCATGGCAGGTGGGCTCCAGTTCCATGGCTTTGAGTACAAGGTCTTGGTGCTTGGTGACGGTTTAGCTTAGCAGGAAGAGCAGAGGACATCAGGAGGCCTGAGCATGGGCCACAGACTAGCTGTGGGCAGTGGCTGCCTCTCAGCCTCAGTTTCCTCTTCTGTAGAGTGGCTGTATTGATAGTCCACACCAGGATGGTCTTGTGAGTGAAAGGGGTTGCTATTAACAATGGCCCTGGGCCAACAGACAGAAACTGGACAGCTCTCTGGGCAAACCAGAACCTAAGGTCACCCAACTTCTATGTAAAATGAGTTGCTTTCTAAGGACCATCTAATTCTGAGGTCCTCTGATTTTTGACTATAAGGAAAGCACACCGCAGGGACACAGAAATGAGGCCATGATGTCCTGGTTCTGTCACATTCTGGGATGCATAGAAGATTTGGGTAGAGCTCACTCATTCATCCATGGGCCCAATCAACCCAGTCCAACCACCAATCCATGAATCACACAACTCCAATACATCTGTAGGAAGTACCTGGGTCCCAGGCTCTGGAGTCTTAGACACGATTCTGTCCCCAGGGGGAGGCCAGGCTCTCTTCGACCAGGCCCAGGGCTCTCTCACGCTGTAGTTGGGCCCTTCCCTCCTGTCCTGGCCCCATCCTGGCTCTGCCCTTGAGGAGCCCTTGGTCCTATCCACAGTGTTCTCCTTGGGTCCCTGGTGCATGGACTATGCGTCCCCCTGTGAGGATTTCTAGGAAGGGCCTGGGATCGTCCCCTGTTCTGTCTGGCCCTGCCTTGCCCACCCTTCCTCATCCCACCCCTAACAACCTCATGACAAATGATCCCACAGCGAAGTTAAATTGGCTTTGGCATTGAATAGCGTGGATTATAGGGAGACGCAAATACATAGCTCATTAACTCAATTCCCAGCCCCTCCCCGGGCCTCGTCCTTCCTCTCCCCGCACCCCACTTGTCTCTGGAGAAGGGGCTTGGCCAGGGGACTGCCACTTCTTCTCTCTGAGGGTCTCCTGGGGGAGGGAGCGACTTGAGGGCGGGTGACAGCGGTCTGGACATTCAGGCAGGCGGGACCCGGGAGGACTGTGCGCTCCCGCACCGCGCGGGCCCGCCGGGAGGGGGCGCCGCGCAGCGAGGACGGCCCGCGGCCCGGGGACGCAGCGCAAGCGCGGCAGGGCCGACCGCTCCCGGGGACCCTTTCCGGAGCGTCGAAGGGGAGACAGCCCGCTCTGAGAGCCAGGGTCGCCCGCGGCAGCGCTCTGGTGGCGAAGGACGCGGCGACCTCGCCCTGACCCGGCGGCGGGGCTTCCGGTTTCAGCCGGCCGCGCGGTCGGCGTCTCCCGAGGGCCGCGGGCTGGGGAAGGAGACTCGGGCGGCCCTGGTCAGAGACCCGAGAAAGGACACCGTGGCTAGCGCCCTCCGCCCGCAGTCACCGGCCCACCTGTGGCCCAGGGTAGGGGCGGCCGCGAGGAGCCGCCCTTTCAGAGGGTCATGAAGAATTCATCCGGCTTTTGTGCGCGCCTGCCGTGAACTCGGAGCCCGGACAAAGCCGGGCCGGGGCCTTTGTCTCCCTCCCACAGAGGCAGTGTCAGATGTTGGCCGCGTGCGGGTGGGGAGCCCCCGTCTCGTGGGAGAGGGGCAGTCCTGTAACTTGAGCAGGGACACCCAATTCAGAGTTCATTAGTTGGAAATTAAATTTTCCATTTGGCTGGTCCGGAAACAAGTGGCGGTGGGGCCCTGAAGTCAGGGAGACCGTCGACTGGGAAGAGGGGTGGTGTATGCTGTGCGGTCCGGGTGAGCCCCACATTGTGAGAAAACAGGGTGTGCCCCAGCAGGTTCTCATGGTCAGAGAATCATCAACCAACCGGACTGAACCTCGCATGCTTTCGTTGGGAGGAAGCGAGCCGACAGAGGGCGCTTGCGGAAGCCACCAAGAAGGTCGGTGGGTACACAAAGAGTTTGGGTACCTGCCATGTGCCTGGCACCGTGTCGTGTCCATCTGCGACGCGTGTGCGGCCTGAAATTCCACCATTAGAAATTCATTTATTTGTGACTTGACAACTGTTTCATTAATTGAGCGTTTGGTGAACTCACACTACGTGGCAGGAACAGTTTCAGATGTGGGGCTACATCAGGGAGCAAAAGGCAAAATGCTTACTTTTATGGAGCCTCCAGTCTAGTAGGGGAGACAGAAATAAAGGAAAAAAATATATAAGTGATGTCAGGTGAAGAAAAACAAAGATGAGTCAGTGTGGGGCCATGATGGGATGCTCTTTTAGCTGCGGTGGTCAGGACGGTCTCTCCTGAGGGACATTGGAGGAGGGATCCACAGGCTGTGGCAGAGGGGAGGACCTTGGTCCTAGGTGAGACTGTGCTCGGTGTCTGTAAACAGGGCTGGGCCAAGGTGGCCAGAGCACAGCGAGTGGGAGGAGAACGGTAGAGGGTGTGGCCTGCTCCGGGCCTTGTAGGCCATTGGAAGAGCTTTGGCTTTAACTCTGAGGGAGATGGGCCACTGGGATTTTGAGCAAGGAGTGACGTGATTTGACTCGTTTTTCATGGGGTCACTCTGGCTGCGATGTGGGGGAAGGGCTAGAGGCGGGGACACCGGGGGAGGCAGGGAGGCCAGTCAGAAGCTACTGCAATGGCCTGGATGTGAAATGGCACCCCCAGGGCCCCTCGGAAATGCCACTGCCTCTCTGTGTGGTGGGTGGGGCTGGTCCCCCATCTTAGGCCCTTCTCAGCCCTCACGGATACACCTGCCACCTGGCTGTGCCAAAGCCAGGCCTGGAATTGAGACAGTGAGGTCCTCCTTGGGGAGAAGCATCCAGCCTGCCTAGGAGTCTGGGGCCCTGGTTTCTTCTCCCAGCTCTGACTCACTGAGCGTTTCCAGCATTTGCTTCAGGCCTGTGTGCCTCAGTTTCCTCACTGTGAAATTAGTGAGTACACCAACCAGACAGCCTGCTCTCGGCCAGGTGTGAGGGGTACAGAGATGAGTAGGCTCTGCAAGTGCTGTGGGTCCTCCAGGAGGGAGGCAGGGGAAGGGGTGGCAAGAGAGTGTTATTGATGTTTAGGAAGTGTGGGGGTGCCTGTTGGAAGGAGGGCCGCACCGATTCTGCCTGGAGCAGGGAGAGAAAGCTTCTCAGAGGCGGCAGCTGCTATACTGAGACCAGAAGGACAAGTCCGAGTTCACCAGACAGACACGAGGAAACGATGGGCGTCAGTGCCTTGGGCAGGAGGGACAGCCCCCTTGCAGTCCCTCCCACTCAGCTTCTTTTAAAACAGAAGAGGGTAGGATTGCTTTGGTGTTGGGGGGGTACATTACATGAGGGCTGGTGGATGGGGGAGCAGTATTTCGGTTTTCTTTGGAGCACATTCTTCCTGTTCCACTTGCTGAGGGGATTGGGGGGTACCAGGAACCCTCTGAGCTCCCTGGGTCCTCATTCTGAACCTCTGGTGTCAGTCTCCTGGGGCCACCTGGGACCCGGCACCCTCCGGCAGTCTTTCCTGACCACCCAGTCAGCAGGGGCCTCTGTCCCATGCAGCATCAGCAGACCCTCCTCTGGTTCTTGCCGGCACCATTGGTCACAGCGCCACACCCTGCTGTGCCATCCAGAAGCCGCTCTTTCCTCCCGGGTGGTGTCCAGCCTGTTTTGGGCATTCATCCACCCGGCAGTCATTGGGTGGCCACTCCAGGCGTCAGGCACTGTGCATACCAAGATGGGCCCCTGAGCTGCTCCTTGTGTGTGTGTTTGCTTGCGTGTGTATGTGTGTATATGTGCATGTGTGTGTATTTGTGTGTGTGCATGTGTGTATGTGCTTGCATGTGTATGTGTGCACGTGTGTATTTGTGTGTGTGTACCTGTGTGTATTTGTGGGTAAGGCTGCCTGACAGCCGCGTAGGGATCCTGACGCCCTAGTCCATGCCTGGTTTGGCCTGAGGACGGCTGAGACACACAGGCTGAGGGCCCTAACTTACCCCAATGAGCGCTGTGCCCACCCCAGGAGCGCATTTGGCAGAGATGGGCGGATCCCGTGAGGGACTCTGCTGGTGGTCCGCACATGCACCAGGATGACGCAGCATCCTTGTTAATGTCAGGCCTGATCAAAGCAGTCCTGCCCGCCCAGAAGGTTCTAAACGCCCAGCCGGGCGGGCCCTCTCCCCAGAGCAGCCGTCCCCTTTGCAAACCTGGCCTCCCACGTTTGAGGAAGGCTCGTTCTTCCCGCGTTCTTTGATTCGCCTGTTTCAACCCCATTCTCCAAACGATACCCTCAATCCACACCACCCTGAATCCCGGGGACTGTTTAAAATCCCGCGCATTCCATTATTATTTTGGCCCTGTCCTCTCCTCCTCGGGTCCAGCAAATGTGACGCTGGCTGCTTGTCACGGCCCCAGGAAAGAGGCGGAGGGCGGAGGGGCAAGACCTGCAAGCCGTCCGCGGGGCAGTGCGGCGGGGCGGGCACCAGGGGGCGCGCGAGCGCCGGGGTTCGCGCGGTGGCTCCCGGCGGCGCGGAGCGCGGGACCGCCAGGGGGCAGCAGAGCGCAGGGCCGCGGGCGCGGGGCGCGGGCTGGGCGGCGGCAGCTGCGTTCCCGGCTCCGAGCGCCGTTCTCTGTTAGGAGGGTAATTTAGAGCAATTACACCGATTATTATTGCTTTTCTAATTAGTGCTTTTCCTACAGAATTAGCCGAGTGTTTATTAGGAGCTGCTTGTTGCCAGCAGCTTAACTGCTTCGCTGCCGGCGCGGGGCGCGGGCGCGGGGAGGGGCCGCCGCGTGGGGCCGCTTGGTTATGTGGTTTCGCATAAAAGCACGGATTAAATATTCATTCTGCTTTGTTACATATAGCATTAAATTTTTATCAGCTGTATGTTTTCCTTGAAGTTTCCCCTGCATGTTAACATTCAGGCGGGCTGAAGAGAAACTCCCGGGCCTTGGCTGGTGGGGCGCACAGATCTGGGGACCCCGGGGGAGCTGGGGCCGCAGGGATCCCCCCGACGTCTGTAACGCTTTTTGACTTTTCCCGAACATTCTGTCCAGGGTCCTCCCAACGCCCCAGGGAGGTCGGGAGGGAGGAAAGGAATTAGTCACCGGGCGGGGAGGAGGCTGGCGTGACATTCCCAGGGCTGACGCGGACTGGATTGGGGACTCCAGCACGTCCCCTCCATCCGCTGTCAGCTGCGGGAGCTTCCGAGCCTGTCGGCCCCTGGTGCACCTCGGGGACGCCCTGCGCGTGGCGGGCCCGGGCCTCCCCTCCCACGGGAACGCAGCTCCCAAGCCCTTCCTCCCAGGCCCTGCCAGGAGGGGCCCCGACACCTCCGGGTTCGCCGCCTCCCGTGCGGGTGAACCTTCTGGAGCCCTTGCCCCAGAGAAGAGGCTACACTCGCGGTGGCAGGGGGAGGGGAGCGATTTCGGCTTCACGCCGGGTCGTTGTTGCTGGCTTTGCCGGATGGGGGGAGGCAGCGCGCTCGCCTTTGGGTCCTGGGAAGGTCACGTGAGAAAACCCAGGCACGATCGCGCACCCACGGCAGTCCCAGCGGGTGCAGTCCGTGCGCCCAGCCTCGACGCACCACGCAAAAGGCTTCTAGGAAAACCTCTCCCCCAGAGCTCCAGTGTTTGTTTACAGCTCATTAACCGCTTGATGGAAAGGTTGGGGCGGGGGCGCGGCAGGGAAATATTGACAGAAAATCAATCAGAAATGAAGATTAACGATCTCCAAAATGTTCCTGTAGGTCAATAGGGAAATGGGGTTTGAGTTCTAGAACCGGGGTCTGATGCGCGGAGCTTCGTCCCCCGACGAGCCGCTGCCAGAGGCTGGCGGGGAGCAAGGCTGGGCGCGCGGGGACCGGGACGGGGCTCTCGCAGGGACCTTTTGGCTTCGCGGCCTCTTCTTCGCGGCCTTTGTTCCTGCCGGCGGGCGGCGCACGGAGGGGAGGGCGGACCGGTCCACTTCACCGCCGGACTGTGCCCAGGACGGGGTCCCCGCCGGGGCCTTCGTTGCTTCCCGCCTCTCTGTTCCCGATTTGTTCCTCTGGATGCGGTTGAGCTTCCCAGGTGGGGCGGGAAGAGGGCGGCCCGCAGGTGTTTTTAATGAGTCCCTGGGAGCTGGGGGTCAAAGCAAGGCTGGAAGACGCCCCCGCGCCAGTCCCAGGGTGGCCGCCCTAGAGCCCTGGAATGGCAGCTCTGGAATGGCGCAGGCCACCGCGCCCCGCCCTCCGTTCGGCCCTGGGCTGCCTTCTTTGCCGTCCCTCTTCCCCATGCGACCGCCTGCAGCGGCGGTTCAGGCCGGGCAGCTTCTGCCTGTCACCGGGAACATAGCGGATCCCTCCGGAGTCCCTGGGGCGGGGCAGCGTGTCTGCTGTGTCCAGCTCCGGGCTGCGGTGGCCGTCTGGGAGGCTCCCCTGGTCCCCCAGCTGTGGAGGCCTGTTTGGGGCCTGCGTTCTCTGGCGGGGCTGGATTCCCCAGGTTGAGGGGCTGGCCCCCAGGTGTACCCCACTTCATGTGCCCCCTAGTTTTGGTTGTCCCCCTTAGGTACTGCCATTTCTGCACCCCTGTCCTTGAGTGTCGAAGGGCTTTTCTGCTCTCCACCCTGCGAAGATCCCTGGGACCAAGAAGCTGAACAGAGCCAGTCTACCTGTTTGAAATGGAGAGAAAGAAAACACCGGAGCAGAAACCCCAGCATTCATATCGGGGTCTTTTTTTTTTTTTTTTTTCTTTTTACAGCCATCATCATACTGAATATATCGGGGTCTTTACGGCCCATCTCACGGGTCCCCGCAGTGACCGTGGGCATGGTGCCAAGGGGCTTGTGTGGAGTCTGGAGTCGGTGAGGCTGGGAGCCCCAGGGCAGAAAATCCCAGAGCTTTCTGGCGTGGGAGAGGCTCACGGCTGTCACCTTCGGAATCTATTCTCGCCCAAGGGTGGCCAGCCCGGCCGCTCAGGTCTTCTGGGCACAGACAGCCTTCTGCACTCACCGCTGACATTACTGACGAGGCAGCTCTGGAAGAGCACCGTGGGCTCTCAGCGCTGGAAGAGGCTTCAGAGGGCGGCCCAGGTGTCCCCTGGCAGTACTTAGCACTGCTGACTCGGGGCTGAATGACTCTTTGCTGGAGACTGACATGTGCGTTGTAGGAAGTTTAGCAGCTCAAATCCCACTTCTACCACTGACTAGCTGACTAGCTGTACTGTGATCAGAGACAAGTAACCCCTACCTGCCTCAGTTTGCCCGTCTGTTAAATGGGGGTATTAATCTTACCACCTTTATGGGGTGCTGTAGTAGATAAGGTGAGGCACATGCGCATTGCCTGGCATCTTGCAGGAGCTCAGCTAACAGCAGTGGATGTCAGAATCAGAAGATGGTTCTGGGCTCCTCTCCTGATTAAGGAATACGAAAGCCTGAAGAAGGTACCAGATAACAGCTTTCTGAGGACACATGACAACCTCCTTCCCTCCAAACAAAAAACCCCATAGAAATACAGAAAGGACTTTTTACAAATATCTGTACTTGCTTAAAAATGATAAGATGGGCTGTAACCTGGGAGGGAAGATGGAAGGCAGATGGGGTCAGATCAACCAAGGAGACAACAGTGACAGGTCCCCAGGAGGGTCCTGCGGTGAAGGTGGCTGGTGCTGAGAGAGGAGGGGTCCCAGGGCAGCAGACTGGGCGACTGGCTGGGGGGTCACATAGGGGAGCATGAGCGACCCCTAAGAGACTGCCTCCATCATAGGCCAGGTGGTCCCTACAGGGGTTGGTACCTGGGGCAGGTGCGTATGGTAGGTTTGGTGTTGAACAGAGAATTTCCTGGGCCTTGGCAAGTCTTAGAGCGAATGAGGATCATGCAGTCTGCGGTGGCCGGGGTGTGGCCATGCCCATCTTCTGCTCTCAATGGTTGGACCTCTTCCCTTCAAGCAGGCCGAGCACTCAGATTCACCTGTGCTCAGCTTCGAAGATGAAGGAATAATCCAGAATTGCCAAATGTTCGGGGAGAACTGACATCAGAAAGCAGAAGTGTCCAGATCAATGAATGAAGGAATTTACTTCTGAGGGGACAGAGGTAATAGAGCAAGCAGAAGGGACTTTAAGAAAAATTAATATCCTCCGAAAGACATGGATGCTTTTGAATCCATACAGTAAGAATTAACTAGAGATTGTGGAGATTAAAATTTGTTAGTTGAAAAAAAATCTCAAAATTGATGAACTGAATTGCAAATGAGCATAGATGCAGAAAGAACCATAGCCAAAGGTCAAGGCAGTAATTTCTTCAGGCATGCAACGTAAAAGCCACGAAGATAGAAAGTATAACAGGACAGTTAATCAACACCAAGGACATATGAATAAGAAGTACCAAAAGGATAAAAATAGAAGTAATGGAGGACAGACAACACTAAAGAAATTAACAGAAGAGAATTTTTCAGAATCAAAGAAAGACATAAGTCCTCAGATCTAAAGGGCCCACGTGTGACCTTCGAAACAAAACAAAACACAAGCATAGACATGTGAGACTGTAGAACACCAAAGATAAAGGGAAAATCCTAGAAGCTTTTGGACAGAAAAAAAGTTACATACACAGAACAGTACGAACCTTTGAACAACGCAGGGTTTGGGGGGCACTGACCTCTTGCACAGTCAAAAATCTGGGTATCATTTTTAATTCCTCCAAAACTTAACTACTAATAGCTTACTGTTGACTAGAAGCCTTACTGATAACACAAACCATTGATATGTTTATGATACACACAACATGTTTTTTGTGTTATATGTATTATATACTGTATCTTACAATAAAATTACCTAGAGAAAAGAAAATATTATTAAGAAAATCATAAAGAAGAGAAAATATATTTACTATGCATTAAGTGGAAGTGGATCATTATAAAGGTCTTCATCCTCCTCTTCTTCAGGTTGAGGAGGCAGAGGAGGAGGAGGAGGACGAGGAGGAGGAGGAGGAGGGGGAGGAGGAGGAGGGGCTGGTCTTGCTGTCTCTGGGGTGGCAGAAGAGAAAGAAAATCCACGTATAAGTGGACCCACACAGTTCAAACCCATGTTGTAAGATCAACTGTATTTATTTCCTAGGGCCATAACAAAGGATCACAAACTGGGTGGTTGAAAACCACATTAATTTAATGACCATAGTTCTGAAGGCTGGAAGTCTGAAATTAAAGTGTTGTCCGAGTTGATTCCTCTTAGAGGCTCCGAGGGAGCGTCTGTTCCATGCCTCTGTCCTGGCTCTTGTGGCTCCTGTCAACCTCGGCATTCCTTGACTTGCAGCTGCCTGACTTCATGTGGCCTTCTTCTCTGTGTCTCTGTGTGTTTTTGCCTCCTCTTACAAGGACATCAGTCTTTGAATTTAGGACCCCCTCTAAAAGATCCCGTCTCAAGATCCTTAATGTCATCTGCTTGCACCCTCTTTCCAAGTAAGTTCACACGCACGGGTGCTGGGAGTTAGGACTTGGACACGTCTTTTTGGGGGAGTCACTGCACCCCACCACACGTAGGAACAAGAATTGGATAGATATTGTATTTCTCATCAGCAAAATTGGATACAAGGAAATAATGGAGCAATATTTTCAAAGCTCTGAGGGGAAATGGCTTTGAACATAAATTATCATTCAAGTGTGAGGGTAAAATGAAGCCATATCACACAAGTAAGGACTCAGAACATTTACCAGCCTTCCAATTCTTCTTTGGAAGAATTATTGTATTTGGCCAGTGTGTAAGATGCCTTCCTTCCCTCATCTCCTCCCTGCCAGCAAAGGAAAAGTAAACCCAAATTGCCTGGCATTAATATAGTTTTAAAAATATATTTGATTTATATTATTTAGCAAACTATTAAAATCATATAGACAAAAAGTGTTATTGGGTGTGTAATGTAAAAAAAGCATCCTAAATTTGCACTCTGCAGAGTAACCCCTCTCAACTCTTAGCTTTTTCATCTGCTATTTACTTCTGTATTTCTAAATTTCTTATATAGCTAGCTATTTCTTGATTTTTCAATTGTAAGAATTATCAATTGACTTTCAACTATGGAGAATTAGATTTTAGGTCTTTTACATGCTCATTTGTTCTCTCACCAAACACATAATTTACCCTTCCCCTATCCTCTAAGATAGCTAGATCATAATTTTTTGTAAAACTCACTATTGGGTGTTTATGTTAGTATGAGCATATAAATATTATTCACAGCTAAAGCCAATTTGTGTGCGATGATCATAAGTCTTTTTTCTTCCCCCTTGATTGATACTTGCTTTCATTTTTATTTGCTCAGTTTATATACCTGTTAGTACCTAATTGCTAATCCATTCCTAAATTCTCCTACACAACTGAAAATCTCTTTTCAATATGTTCAAATGTGTTCACTATTCTCTTAGCTGTCATCCTGAGATTTTTCTTCCCCTTTTTTCCTGGTTGGATTCCTGGATCCCACATCTTTCTTTTTTTTCTTGGTTTAATTCTTCATTTTCATGAACTGCATCATTCAGTAGCTTCCTGCAAAAGATGAAAAACCCTCGCACTTGTGGGTTTGATGGATATAGAATTATAAATTGGAGAACACTGTCCCATAGCCTGTTGAAGATACTCAGTTGTCTTTTACCTCCACTATGGCTGTAGATATTCTGATTCTGAATCATTTGAATGTGACCTTTTATTTATTTATAATTTATTTATTTTATTGAGTTAACTTCAATAGGCAGTGACCTTTTATTTTTAATGTGATCTTTTTCTACCCTCTGGAAGCTCTTAGGATCTTCTATTGATTACTACTGTTCTTAAATTTCACTGTGATATGCTCTAATGTAGGTACATAGCCACCAGTTTTTTAAAAATCTCATTTCTTAGCCTCCTTTGCAGGTAGATATAGCCTATAAATATAAAGAGAATAATTGTGTTCTGGGAAGTCTCCTTAAAAGAGTGAAGATGGCTGGGCACAGTGGCTCACGCCTGTAATCCTAGCTCTCTGGGAGGCCGAGGTGGGCGGATTGCTCGAGGTCAGGAGTTCGAAACCAGCCTGAGCAAGAGCGAGACCCCATCTCTACTATAAATAGAAAGAAATTAATTGGCCAACTAATACATATGGAAAAAATTAGCCGGGCATGGTGGCACATGCCTGTAGTCCCAGCTACTCGGGAGGCTGAGGCAGGAGGATCGCTTGAGCCCAGGAGTTTGAGGTTGCTGTGAGCTAGGCTGACGCCACGGCACTCACTCTAGCCTGGGTGACAAAGCAAGACTCTGTCTCAAAAAAAAAAATAAAATAAAATAAAAAAAGAGTGAAGATGACCTTCTTTTTTGTCCTTCTTCCTGCCACCGGGGTAGAGATGTAATGGCTGGATTTCTAGCAGCCATATTGAACCATGAGGTGACTTTGGGAGCAGAAGTCATGTTCCGTGAAGCAACAAGATAGAGGAAGCCTGAATTCCGGACATCACAGAGAATTCACAGTAGCCTTGGACTCATTGCCTCTGAGCTTCCTTTTACTTGTGAGAAAAATACATTTCTATATTTCTAAATATCTTATGTGCTTTTTGTTAAATAAAGCCGAACTTCTTTCTGAATGATAATATGAACAAAATATTATATTTTCCTTCATGAAATTACTTTTAAAACTCTTTCAAATGACTCCCAATGTGTGTATGATAAAATTGCATAATTCTTTCTCCCCCAAATTTTCTGAATAAAATTGAGATGGACCTCATGCAATTCAACATCTTACATGCAACCCAATATAAAAAAACAAATCTAGGAGGAAGATATAATAAAGTGAAAAGGTATTAGTAAAACTTATTGTCTGTTGTAAAACTATTTAAAAAGTGAAAACAATTCAGAACCAAAGTTTCAGATGCCATGATGGGTGACAGCAGAGTTCAGGTGGTGAGGGAAGGAGGGAGTGACAGGCAGTTAGTTTGTTCTCAGTTTGATCTAAGGGTGAATGGAGATACTGATTATTTGTAGATATTGTTATAGAAATGCAAGCGATTGCTGACAAAATTTTAAGGATAAACACTAGAGAAATGGAAATCTAGGGTGTAACTTTCAAAATATTAGAAAAAATTGAATCAAATGAAGACAGCTCAAATAAATTACCAAAAGGCAGAAAAATGGGTAAAAATCAAATAAGGAAGCATAATAAAAAGAATACATACAGAGAAATACACACATGCACACACATCATTGTTAGACTAACTCTAAACACAACAGCAATCACAATACTTTTGAATGAATTACATTCCTTTCAAATTGGATTTTTAAAAATCTGGTTTCATGCAGTTTTCTAACAAGATACACATATAAAGCAAATAGGAATATTGAAAAGAAAAGGAAAGATGTAAAGATATATATCAGGGAAGGCTACTAAAATAAAAATAGGGATAGCAATATTAATAGCAAACGATATAAAAAGGAGTATTTTATGTTGATGAAATGAACTCCCTGTTAAGATGATATATAACAATTATAGATCATTATGCTTATAACAAAAAACTTGAAAATGTATAAAGTAAAAATCAATAGTACTACTGGGAGATATAGATAAATATAATATTATAGCCAGAGACTTTAAATTCTCAGCAGATCAACCAGGCAGACCAATAAGGCAACCAAGTAAGAATATAGAGGATTCAAGTAATATGATTAAGAAGGCTGATGATATAGAAAATGTATGGCAGGCACTGAACAAACAGAGAATATGAATCCCTTTCAAACACAAATAGAGCATTCCCATAACTGCCCATGTATTAGGTCAGAAATAAAAAATCAATACATTTTTAAAGATTCCTATGGTCCCTAAATGCCACATGGCTGGCCACAGTGCCGTAAATGAGAAACAATCAACAAAAAATGATGGCAAAAATAAAATCTGCAAACCTGTAACTTAAATAACATAGTCCTCTCAATAATTATTGAATTGGAGTCCGGATAGAAATTACACATTATTAGAATCATATGAGGGCATAATATATCAAAATATATGAAGTGTGTCTCTTCAAAGATAATGTAAAGCCTTAGATGTATTAATTATAAAAGACCAGGTAGGAAAATACATAATCTAAGATTTAAACTCAAGAAATTGGATAAAAACCAACAATATAAAACCAAAGACAATCAACAAAAAGAATTACTAAAGATGAAAGTGTAAATGAATTGAATAGAAAACAAAAAAATAGAGTTAATTCATAAAACCAAAATCTTTTTTTGTTTGATAAAGGCCACTAAAATAGACAGTTCTTTGCCAAGACTGATGGAAAACAAAAAGGACCAATACAAATGAACAACAGTAGAAACTAAAAATGGACCTAATAAAACAACAGGAAAATGGAAAAATAAGATTTGTGAAAAAACATTCACGTTGAAATTTCCACTCTTACCCTCAGCTTTTCATGTGTAGCATAGAGACATTAATAAAGTGGTTAACTTTGTTAGTAGAGTGAATGGTCCACTTTAATGTTCTTAGCTTAGGTGTCTTTAGATTTCTAAAGGGTGCCATTGTTTTTCTGGATATTTCAAAGTTTTCATTCTTCTTTTGTAGGTTTCTCCCCCCATGGTTTCAGCCATACTGGAAATGTTGCCAGCCAGTTCGCAGATCTTAGGTTTGGATTTTATTGCTCCCTGACGCTTCCTGGGGGGCCTCACACTGTGGGTGTTCTTTTGGTGGGTGCCATGAACTGAGTATTTGTGTCCCCCAAATTCATACGCTGACCCTAACCCCCAAGGCAACAGTGTGAGGAGGTCGAGCCTTTGGGAGGTGATCAGGTCACGAGGGCTCCACCCTCGTGGATGGGGTCAGTGCCCTTATGAAGACACCGCAGAGAGCTGCTCTGCCCCTTCCGCCATGTGAGGACCCAGGAGAAAACAGCTCTCTGGGCACAAGGACCCGGGCCCTCACTGGGCATCAAATCTATTGGTGCCTGGATCTTCCCAGCCTCCAGAACTGTGAGAAATCAATTTCTGTAGTTTATAAGCCACCCAGTCTAGAATATTCTGTTACAGCAGCCCCAGTGCATGAAGATGGTGGGTATATTTAAGCTGGACTTTCTTGGTTGTAAAGGGCAGAGACTCAACGGGGAATAAAAGGTCTTTGTCAAGTCATTTGGGTTGGATTGGAACAGAAATATGTCAGGGCTCTGTCTGTCTGTCTGTCTGTCTCTCTCTGCAGGTTCTCTCCAGGCTTCTCCTTCTACCCAAGCCTTCCTTATTACGTGTGCTTCTCGTCACACCAGCGTCATGTGTTTCCTACTCAAGTCCACCCTCTGCCTCCCTGGTCCTGTCTCTCATTAGTTAGTGCCAGTTCCAAACCATGTCACACCAGGCCTTACCATGTCACTGTCCCTCCCACGGTGTGACTGCCCTTGGGTTTGGTGGGCACCTCTGGTTCAGTCAGGAGGGTCCAGAGGTCCCTGGCGCAGAGCACACAGTGTGGGCAGCAGGTGCTCTGCTCCGGCCCTTTCCCCCTGGACAGGGGCGTGCAAGTGTCAGCCCCCTAGGCTGACATCTCTAGCACAGGCGGATGCGGTTGCCTGGGAGAGTGAGCACAGTCTCCCAGACAGGTCATTCACAGCGTCTGTGTCTCTGTCTCCCTTCCCCTTTATTCCAGCCACAGCTGTCCCCACCCAACCCCCCGTGTCTGCAGAGAGAGGGCTCCGGACCCGTCAGAACAGGAGGACCCTCCCAGGGCGCAATGACGGCATGGAAAGGCCTGCCCCCCACTCTTGGGGACTGGGCCTCCTTAGGCTGGGATGAAGCCAGGGGCTCCCCAGCATCTAGCTGGCCTTTGGGTAGAGTTCCCGGCAGCCCGGGCCACCGCCGCTGCTGCTTCCGTGCTTGGGAATGTGGGAAGTGTGCAGGCTTCCAGGGGGCCTCTGGTGACCCTTCCCGGTGGGTTGGGGCCAGCTCGGTCAGCCATCACCCGAGCCCTCACTTTTGGGCTTTAGAACAAACCCACGTCCAGCAGGAGTGGCAGATTCCCACTCGCACCTCGCTGGGCGGAAGCGCTGAGCCCCCGAAGCAACTCCAGCTCCCAGGACTGTCCCTCAGCCGCGGGGGCTGTGGTCCGTGGTTGCCTGCGCTGCAGCTCACTGCTTGCTGTCTCCCCCCACCAGGCCATCCCGAGGGTGGAGGATACTTCCTGATGGCTGGGCTGTGTGACATGCTTTGGACGATGAAATGTGAGTGGAAGTGACACGTGCCACTTTGAAGCAGACTCTTCAAGAACCTTCCATGTTGCTCTGCTCTTTCTCTTTTTCCCTGGCCGTGGGACCTGCGTGCTCCTTCCACCCTGGTCCTGCAGTGAAGCGGGCGCGGCGCAGAGGGTCACGGCCAGCCTGTGACATCCCGGACACCGGTGAGAACTGGGCCTCTGCTGTTGGAAGCCACTGAGGTTTGGGGTCCCTTGTCCCAGCATCCTCAGCCTGCGCCGACTCATAGAGCACACGGCCCCACATTGTGACCCTGTATTTGTTTCTGTCTCCTGCGCTCAACTGCGAGCAGCTTGGTAGCAGGGACTGGGCCTTTCCTTGACTCAACAACTATTTATTCTGAGCTTTCTATGTGACAAGCTCTGGGCTAGACCCTGAGGTCACAGCGAGGAAGAGATTAGTCCTTGACCTTGACTTGCCAGGTCTGATGGGGACCCACACACATGGCAACGATGACAGTCTAAAAGAAATGTGCCTGGGGGGCCCAGGGAGCCGGAGGGGGGCTCCCGCCGCTGCAGGGGACAGGAGTGCCAGGGCAGGAGTCACATCAGCCTTGCTCATGAAGGTGACTATGTCTCTTGTTTGTCAATGAATTTGTTAATTTGTGCCATTCTCATTCCAGAAAGGTCTTGAAGGTGAAGAAGCCTTTGGATTTGTACGTGGGACCCTCCCGCTGGGTACAGAGCTGGGTACAGAGATGGCGCGACGGGTCCCTCTGTGAATGCCGAATGCTGCGGAACGCTGAGCATCCCAGCGTCCCTGTCCTGTTCTCTTCCTCCCTCTGCTGCGCACCCGTCCTCCTGCCCTCCCCCTTCCCGGGTCCCAAGGATTTAAGCTTCCTCCCTGGCGAGCAGACAGCTTTCCTGATGCACCTTAACACCGCCGTGCAGAGTCGCTGGGCTGGAATCTAAAAGAGGCGGGCGTTTGATGTAGATGTTATTCCAGAACACACATTTAGGATCTTCAGAAAATCCTCGCACACCTCTCGGCTTCAATACCTCGGATTGAAGGTGTAAGGGAAACAATGTGTAAATAGCATTTAGAGGTAAATTATTAACATTAAGAACCTCTTTATTAGACAGTCGTACACAAAGGAATTTTATTCCAGATCCCCTGACACATGACAAATGGCTGCTGCAGACGGGAAGTAAACCCCGTCGTCTGGCAAGCAGGACCGAGGGCTGTGGCAGCCAGGGGAAGGAAATCCAATTTGCTTTGAAATGCCGTTTACAGGCTGCTTCTTTCATACTAACAACCCAAGTTATTGAAGTTGAGGATGTAAAAATTCAGACATCAAGAAACTTCACACAGACCCTGTCTAGGCAAGGAGGTGCCTTCCTGAAACCTAGACTGGGACAATTTTGGGGTGTGCAGGCTGAGCGCAGCCCTGTTTTTCATGTATGCTCTTTCCTCCCCGATATGCCAGGGGTTTGTGGAATAAACTACTTTGCCAGACAGTGAGCAGAACACAAAATCCACCGAATTACATCCTACTTAGGAGGTTCCAAAAGGCGGCTTTGAAACAAATTCCGGAGGATAAGTAGGATAGGCGGTGGCGTAGCTAATGTGTGTGCACACATATAGTGAGCAAAGCCTGGCTTCTGACTGTTTAAACAGCCGGAGGTGGGAAGAGAAATGGAATTCGTAGTCAACAGCCCATTGTTCGCTGGCTCCTTTTCTCCCACCCGGCCTGCCCAGCAGTGGGCTAGGAGTGCCAGTTGCCTGGCCCCAGGCGAGGCGAGGAGAGGGCCGGCGGCATCCCATGGTGGATGGAGACTGTGCATTGGACTGTGCAGACTGGACGGGGCACTGGGGCTGTGGGGTGAGGCCAGGCTGGGAGCACGATGCAGTGGCCACTGGAAGTGGCTAGAGGGACAGGACCTGGAGCACAGCCAGGGTGCTCTGAAGTCCAGGGGCGCAGAGGGGTCTGGCGAACACGCAGCGGTGAGAGGTCACCAGGTTTCTTGGGGTGATGTGGGATTCAGTGACTGGGATGGTGGCGGGGCTGGGGGAGGCGGGCATAGGGGGAGATGAATAGAGCAGGGATTTAGGGGCAATGCAAGGCAAGACCCATGATAGTAAACCAAGGAGCACACAGGTTCCTGGGGTCAAGGCATGGGGTCACAAACCTGGCAGGCAGTCCCAGCAGCTGCCACGAGGCAGTAGGATGGGGAGACTGCAAAATGGGCTTGTGCCCACACGGTGGAATTCAAAAGTGCTGTCTGAATTCGTTACTGGCCAGAGTCAATATGAGGATGTGACAAGCCTGGCTGTGCAAGGGGAACAGGCTTATGATAATAAAGGGTTAATAGTTTGTGAATGGCAACTGTGGATTGGGGCAGGCCAGGCCAGGATGGAGCAGGAAGGGACGTGGACAGGGATCCGAACAACGTAGGAGAGAACTGAGTGGTCCAAGGTGTCAGTGCGTCTTGCTACACCAGTGCAGGGAATTACGTGGGGTTGTTACAGTGGTTGCTACAAAATGTCCCCGATCCTCACTCAACTCCTTCAAAGTCTAAGTCCAAGGCTTAAGTTTCTTCAAAGTTGTCTATTAACTGTTGTGGGATTGATGGATTGGCCATGACTCCCACGTGTGCCTTGAAGAGGTGGTAGAGGTGGCACAGTACCTGCCCAGGACCCTCACGGGACTCCCCACCTACAGCATGCTTGGGACCCCTTGACAATCTGTGTAGCACTGGCTCAGGGAATGGCCCTGGGCTCTACTCCTCAAGTCTTCCCTCGGTCTCTCTTGACCACTGTGGCTGGAGAGTCAGCTTGGGTTAGGCTCTACTTCTCCACCTGTGGCTAAACAACTGTATCAGGGTTCTCCAGAGAAACAGAACCAATAGAAGACATATATCCTAATATATAAGTGAAATATACATCTTTATATCCATAAAATATATAGAGCATAATTGTGTAAATGTAAAAAAGATATGAGGAATTGGCTCATGTGATTGTGGAGGCTGAGAAGTCCCATGACATGCCACCTGCGAGCTGGAGACCCAGGCCAGCTGGTGACATATTTCCAGTCTGAGCCTGAAGGCCTGAAAACCCAAAGGGTGTGCAGTCTGCTGATTCAAATGGTAATCTCATGTAGAAACACCTTCATCGCAACACCCAGAAATAATGTTTAACAAGATATCTGAACGTCCTGTGGCCCAGCCAAGTTCACAAGTAAAACAAACCGTCACACCAACTGCCTTTCACTTTTCAAAGCTGCTCTTACCAAGGACGTGGACTTGAGCTGTCTGTCCTCCATCCCCACAGCACAGAACTAGCTAACCCTGCTTCCCGGCACCCTGCCCGTCCTGGAGGGCCTCTCCTCACTTGGTTGGGGAGAGAGATGAGTTGGCTGGACACACGGAAAGTGGAGAAAGAGGTGACACATTCCACAGGAGGGAAGGCAGGAGAGAGGGAGTTTTCCCAAAAGGATTCCCTTTTGCTTGTACCATTAAATGGGAATTAGGACACTAGAATCCTAGTCCCAGTTCTGCTAACTTCATTCCATTCCATCCCTTTCCATCCATTCCATCAATTTCATTCTATTCTATGCATTCCCCATATTCCATCCATGTGACCCGTTCTATTCCATTCCATCTGTTTGATTCTATTCTATTTGATGAGCCAGGCAGTGTTCTAGGTGCTGCGGTGACAAAGCTGACATAGTGTCTGCTCTTATGGGGCTTTCATTCCTGTGGAGGAGACAGATGGCAAACAATAACATGCCAGTGAACCTTGGGCCACACCACGGGTAACAGAAGGAGTGAACACACACTGGTCTGGGGCTTAGGATACCTTGGTTTGAATCCTGCCTGGATCTATTGCTGGCCTTGGAAAAATCCTGTGGCTTCATGAAGCTCCATGTTTTTATCTTGTAGAGTTGGAGGTTTGACCAGAATAATCTTAAATATTTCTTGGGAACCTTGACATTTCTGTGGTTTGAAATTTCTTTCTTTTCTTTTTTTTTTTTTTTTTTTGAGACAGAGTCTCGCTTTGTTGCCCAGACTAGAGTGAGTGCTGTGGCATCAGCCTAGCTCACAGCAACCTCAAACTCCTGGGCTCAAGCAATCCTGCTGCCTCAGCCTCTCGAGTAGCTGGGACTACAGGCATGTGCCACCATGCCCGGCTAATTTTTTCTATGTATATTAGTTGGCCAATTAATTTCTTTCTATTTTTAGTAGAGACAGGGTCTCGCTCTTGCTCAGGCTGGTTTCAAACTCCTGACCTAGAACAATCTGCCTGCCTCGGCCTCCCAGAGTGCTAGGATTACAGGCGTGAGCCACCACGCCCGGCCTGAAATTTCTTTTATACTCTGCCCACTTATTTACTTACTTATTTCTACCTCCCCTTGTTCCCAAAACAGCTAGGAGCTTTTGTTCACCTCCAACATTCTTTCCCTCCATGGCACAGTTTTAACAGTGGGACTGGCCTTTGGCACAAGTGGAGGTGGGACCATCGCTCTTCCGCTGTTCTCTTCTCCTGGTCCCCTCTTGTGCCTTTGCCAGTCCCTGCAGTGTTTCTACACGACAGGTAAATGTGAGTCCCTGTCCCAGTCGAGCACCCTTGCTGTTTCTTCCAGTGAACCTTGGGCCACACCATGGGTAACAAAAGGAGTGAACACACACTGGTCTGGGGCTTAGGAGACCTTGGTTTGAATCCTGGATCTATTGCTGGCCTTGGAAAAATCTTGTGAGCTTCAGCTCACAACTTCTCAGGTCCTAACCTAGCCCTGACTTCCTTGACCTTTGACCTTCTCCATCCAAACATACTTTTCCCCATAGACATGGCCTTGTCCTTGGTTGGCTTTTGTGGCCCCTTCACAGCCAGATAGATATCTGCCTTTATTATGACAACTATCAAATGCTCATTGATAGTTGACACATGCCATGGGGAGCCCTAGGGTGGGTGGGTACATCATGACCGTGGGGTGGGAAGGGTTGGTGGGTGGGGACGGTGGCTGGGCGGGGAACTGCTGCTGGGAGTTGTGACTAGGGGTCATGAGAACCTGGATAAGCCCCCAGGGGCTACAGCGATAGGCCCAGGATGGCCTGTCCCCACATCAGTGCTAATTCACTCAGCCACGAAGCACTGCAGACCCCAGCCCGTCCTTGCGCGTCTCTGCTCCCTCCCAGCTCAGTTCAGCAGACACCCATTTGAGGAATGAGAACAGCCATGAAGAAGGCATAGGGGCTTCTGCGGCCACCATCTCGCCCAGATCCTGAGCACTGGTCCTCTGGAAGTCTCCATGCGTGGGGACAAGGTGTGGATATGCTTTGGAGAAATGCACTGAGTGGATGGGGTCAGCCGGGAGCACTGTGAGCCACAACCCGGTCCCTGGCAGCACCCAGAACCTTTTGGGAGCTCTTTGGTTGAGGTTGGTGGGGTCTCCTCGCCTTCACCTGTCCTCCTGCAGGGTCCTGTCTGGGGCACTTTGGGCTCAGTGATGCAAGCTCTGGCTCCTTAGTGACCTGGGGGACTCTGGTCTTCCACGAAGGGAGGAAAGACACTGGGGAGCCACACACCTCTGGAGACCTGGCCTGGTTAGAAGATGAGTTAAAGAAGAATCTGAGCGACTCTTTCTCTGTCTCCAAGTGGGTCCAGCACTGCCTCCTCCAGGCAGCCCAGCGTGCTTGCAGCCCTTGCCTTAATTTCCAGCCGAGCCTGCTCCTTGTCTTTTCATAATGAGATACTTGTGTGACAGCTTCCAGTCCCTTTCTAACGCTTCGATCGCATCTTCAGGTAGACGGTTAGTTCTCAGAGGATGAAACAATGTTCTTTTTCCCTTTCTGATTCTTACCAGTCACCTGAAAACTATTAATAATTACATGAAAATATAATTATTCAAATGCTATTATTATCCTAAAGGACTTTTTGAAATGAAAAAAAATCAAACAGTCCCACCCACCACATAATTATGACTAAGTGCTTTCATTTTTCTAGCTTGTCATTTAATTTCTGTCCTATGCATGCTCACCTTTTGTAATTATGGTCATTGTGGAGTCAAGTTTTATGTTCTTTTTAAATGTTGAGATACCCTTTAAATATGATCTCAAGAGCATTTTCTCCATATATTGTCTGACTTAAGCCACTAAGTCACTGTCTGTCCCTCTGTTTCCCTCCCTTGACAATGTCTTTCTTCCTTTTTGGTGGTACAGGTGCAGACACAGGTACGGGACTGCACTTGGTCCCCCCCAGCCCCCCTGCCCCCGTCCTCCCTTCCTACCCATCTCGCCCCACAAGCTGCGGTTTGGTTAAACACGTTTCTGTTTCTGCTGTTTCCTCCTGCATGCTAAGGCTTGGGGAACAGCGACATCACAAACTGTCTCGCGGAGGCTGAAATCCACACATTACATCCTACTTAGGAGTTTCCAAAGGCGGCTTTGAGATAGATTCCCAGGGATAAGTAAGATAAAAAATACACCAGGTAATGTTTGTGTGCACACACAGCGAGCAAAGCCTCCCAGACTTGTTAACGGGAAGGTGGGGGGAGGGATGCATTGAGGGCCCCTCTCCCCCGCCCGGCGTGGGGGAGCAGCTGGGGCATGGAGCTGGCCCTGTGCCCCGCTGGGAGGCGCTGCTTCCTGGACTGGTGTGGACGTTGGGCGGTACTGTTTCTTGGATGTCTAAGGTCACATGACTGAGACACGGCCTCCCTGGTGTATGCTGGGGTAGATCTCCACAGCTGGGGGCCTCCATGGTGTCAGGCCTAAAGTTAAGGTCAGAGGTCATGTGCTGCCTTGACACCTCGTGAAACCAGCAAGGCCCCCAGTAACTGAAGGCACGTTTCCCTCCCCACTCTGCTTCCGGGGAGAAGGCCACTCCTCTTACTGAGGGTACTGGGCACAGTCTTTGCTCATCCCAAAGGAGCGGGTACCACTTTGCCACCAGCCACAGAATTCTTCACACAAGCCAATCGCAACCTCCCGTGGGCATCTGTGGTCACCTCGCCCTCTTGGTACTACAAAGCCTGCCTCCCGCGGCCCTGCTGGTTCACTCTGTTCCCGAGTACGACCCCGTGTGGCCCTGGGTGGCGTGCGGCGTGCTCCTCCCTGGGATATCAATATATGTGACTCACAATGTGCTGTCGCCCGCACCTGTCCAGTGTCAGGTGTTGTGTGTCCGGCCATCCCCATAACGCTGGGGCAAGGATCCCACCCTCACCCACAGGGTGAATTGGAGACGATTAAAACAGCCCCAGAGACAGCAGGGTGGGGTGGAGGCTTGGAGTCTACACCCAAAGGCTGTGCGACCTCAGACCAGGCACTCAGACCTTCAGGACCGCGTTTTCCTTTCCTGCCTGTTGGGACAATAATTCCTGCCCCTCCTTGCAGGGTTGCTAGGAATAGTCCTTGAGACTGAGGACCCCAGGGCAGAGTCAGCTGTGACTGCTTTGCGATGTTAAAGTGATGAGATCACCGCTGTCTTGAGAAGGGGGCTGGGCAAGGGGACAGGGGGCGTGGCGAGGGCTGAGGAATGGCAGGTGCCAGGGTGCATAAAGCATTACTGTCATCGCTATCGTCGTGCAATTGGATTCCCTTCTCTTGAAGCACATCCACTATATTTTCTTTGTTTATCTTTTTCTGCTGGAAGCAGCTAGAGACATTTTGTTTGTAGGTTTCTCTGTCAAGCCTCCCAGCTTCTCCATCGAGGAGTCGATGATCTGTAAACAAACGCTTCCATGCGCAGGGGAGCTCCCCTGTTTAAAGGCACCTTAGGGGGAACCCTTTTATAATGAGAATTATCGCCCTGTGACGTCTCTATTTGCGAGTTTGGAGTTTTGCTTAGCAAGCTACTTTAAAGTGGAGACTGTGTACCCTGGGCATGACAGACTTGGGAACAGTGTGGAGGAGACGTTTCCAAATCCTGAGAGGTGGCACCAGCCACGGGTGCGGCCAGACAGGGCTTGCTTCTGTTGGGAAGTTTGCTTTGAAGGACTCAGAGGCTCATGAGGGTTGATGCCGGGGAGATGGTGTCAGAAAGAGCCTTGGCCCCTGCCTCTTTCTAAGAATGCGGACACTAGCGGGCTTCCTCAGTCTTCCCACCTGTAAAATGGAGATAGTAACACCTGCATTTGATGTGGCTCCGATGACGAAATGAAGTGTCCCATGTGACGTGCATGGAATCTGCAAACACAAGGCTCTGCTGGGGCTCAGAGCTCGCTCACCGTCTTCCCACCTCTTCCCTCCTGGCCCTGCACTGTCCGGCCTCTTCAGCCTAATCATCCGTGGGCTTTTGCAGGGGCCTCTGCCCCTGTCCCTGAAGCTGCGGCTGCAGTAGGAACACCTTGTGCTTGTCAACGTCCTTCCTGGGCGAGTGCAAATCAATTTGGAAGGACCTCGCCTCCAGGAAGCCTTCTCCGCTGAACCCCCTTGCTCCTATGGCTTTTCCGCTGAGCCCCCACCCTCTTCTCTCACACTTCTTGCTCTCTGCCTCCTAGTTCAGGCTCCCCTCTCTCCCTTTCCTTCATCTATTTGCTCTTCCTCCTCCTTCACCGCTGCTTTCCCATTGTCCCCCCACCTCCTCCCTTCATCCCTACCCCCTCTGGCTTATTGTCCCCCCAATCCCACTCTGAACCCCACAATCCGTGTCACAGACTTGGGAAGGTGGATCCGGTGGCCTCCCCGCTGTGGCTCCCCCGGAGTGCCACTGCACGCAATTGCCTGTGGTCCTGTCCCATTTTGCCCTTCTCCTGTGGACGGGATTTGCACAAATGAGCCCCGGGCCCCAGCCTGGGGGGCCAGGGGCACCGAGTTCTGGAGTGCAGGCTCCCAGCCCGGCCCAGCCCCGCTATACCCTGGAAACAAGCTGCTCCCTTGCCCGAGTGACAAAAATAAAAGAAAGAAAGGAGAAAAGGCCTGCACAGGCGGGCCGGCAGCACTGAGTAAGACTTCACAGCAGCCTGCTCACCAGCGACCGCGAGCTGGGCTAATTAGAGGGGCCTTGCAGTCCCCGTGGTAATTTGCTTAAATGGAAGAAGTTGCTTTTCTCTCCTTTTTCTGTTCTCAGGAATTCCAGTTTTAGGCTCTGGCAGTCTCTAACCACCCTCCGGCCTCTGGGGAAGTGTTTGCTATGGAAATATGCAATTAATATTGCAGCGATCATAATTGCTAATTATTAAAACAATGCTACCCCCTTTTCCTGGCCTAGTTTCATGTTTAAAACCATTTAAATAACAGGGAGAAAGAAAAAAAAAAGGAAAAAAAGTTAAACACCAGTGCTGAACTTGTGCGGAGCCGAACGAGATGGTCCCCGGGCTGCCCGGGATTTGTCCTGGCGTTTGGAAGGACAGTGTTCTCCGAAGCCCATCATTTGCGCTCCCCTGGAGCCATGTGCTAGATACAAGGGAGGTGCAAATTGCATTTTGTCACTGGAATCCCACTTCCACAGTGACACAGAGCTTTTTGCTCTTCTTTCTGATTGATCTCCAATGGGGTCCCAGGCCATGAGGATTTACCGTGCCCCGTCTCCTCCCAACCTGTCCCCGACTTGCATTCTTAAAGTCAAGGCAAGAATTTTCTGGAAATAAACAGTGCAGTGTTCTTGGTGCCTGGTTACTCTAAGGGTAAAGTGGAGGAGGGTGTCTGTAATGAATAATCAGCCATTTCTATTTTTTTTTTTTTTTTTTTTATAGCAAGGAGACTTTTAAGCATCAGGAACAACTACTGCTTGGTCAGTACCCCGAAAGCAATGTTTGCATGATGTCATCGCACCACAAAAACCTTGTGGTGGTCTTCCCTCCCTTTCAGTGCACCCGGCTGAGCCCGACTCCGTCGCTTGGCATTCAAGTGCCCACCACCCAGGCCCTGTTGCCTGCCCAGTTTCATTGGCCGCTACCTCCCACCCCAGCCTACTGGCCATGCCCACACGTGCACCGTGTTCCCACGCGTCTGCCGTTACGGGGAATGTGCGTCTCAGCTTTACCCAGCAAGACCAGTTTCAGATCCACTCGTGTCTCCCTCCTTCCCGGGACTCCACCCTCTTCTAAGAAGGACTCCTCTGTCCCCCGAACTCTCCTGGCAAATGCTGTACCCCTCGTGGCGCCTTATGACACACTGCCTTGTGCTTGATCCCCGTCCACATGCACCTTCCAGTCCTGATGGAACTCTAAACTTCTCGAGGACATGAATTCGCACTTACTGGCCTCAGACACTTTGCCTCTTCGGAGTCCAGCCCTGTGCTTGGCTTATAGCGGGGCTCAATGGTGATGAAGGAAATAACAGATAAAATGCGAGAAACACTTCAAAGAAAAAAAAACAACCACGGACACTGTGTTAGTTTCCTAGGGCTGCTGTAACATAACACAGTGCCACAGTGTCAGATGGGAGGTTTGAAGACTGTGTGGCTTAAACAAAAGAAATGTACTCTCTGGCAGTTTTGGAGACTGGGAGTCTGAAATCAGGTGTGGGCAGGGCCGCGTTCCCTCCCTCTGACGGCTCTAGCGGAGGGTCCTTCCCTGCCTCTGCCAGCTGCGGGTCGCTGCTGGCCGTTCTTGGTGTTCTTGGCTTGCAGAAGTGTCACTCCAATCTCCGTCTGCACTGTCGCATGGTGTTCCCCTCTGCGTGTGCCTGTGTTCAACCTTACCCTCTTCTTAAAAGGACCCTAGTTACAGGCTGAGGGCCCACCTTAATCCCATATGGCCACATCTGAATTTGATTTTGACCATAAAGACCCCATTTCCAAATCGGGTCACATCTGAGGTTCTGGATGGACGTGAAGCCTGGGGAACACTGCTCAACCTGGGACAGTCACCAACAGGGCAAAGGAAGTAGACTTGAGGTCCTCATGGTTTTTAAGCGTGAGTGTCTCTGAGAACGGTGGGGCTCTAGACACAGAATGGCAAGTTCACAGGGTCGCTGTGCGTTGCCAAATGACAGGGGGGAGGATTAATCCAGAAGCCGGGCTTACCATGGGACAGGGCAGATGAAGGCAACTTGACAGTTGTCAATGGAGACGTTAAGAAGTGAAGGCTTCAGCAGAATCCAAGTTTTACCCCACAAAACACTTTTTCAATAAAATACACTATCTCTTCTACCGTAAAGCATTCACTATGATGACAGTAGAGAAAATAAAATGGTGTTACATCACAAGGAGGAAGAGATAGGAGAGGCGACCGCAGCCCGAGGAGCATTTTACTAACGCCCTGGGAAACCGAGAGTGACGGAGGTGCGTGCTTCAGATGGCGGAGTGGCGGCTGCCGCAGTCTCAGGGCCTGCGGAGGGGAAGGCTCCAGAGAAGCGAGCAGTGTGTCCCGCAGGACCTCTGAGGGCCTGCGTTGTCCCAAAGCGTGAGAATGAAGCATGAGGCTGCGCGCAGGGCACTGGCCCGGATGCTTCCGGCTCCTCCCTCCTGGTGCAGCCAGATGTCCCTGTTTCCCTGACCTCCCTTTTGTAGAGGTGGTTTGCTTTCTGGACAAAGGAGGCTCCATGCTTGACATCAGGCTGGTGGAGGGTGGGGTGAAGCACTCAGCTGAATGACGGGGGGCTGTGAAGGGCTCACACGGGACCCTCAGCTCTGCTCACCCTCACCCCTGCTTTTACCTGGGAGCATGTGGGAAATCAGCGCCAGATGTGTGGGCAGAAAGCGTAGGCTTGCATTTGACTTTGCCACTCGATACCATGTCATGCTACACTGGTCAGTCAGCCTCCCTGAGCCTCTGTTTTCTCATCTGAAAAATGGGGCTATTTGACAACGTCTTCCTCCATGGTGGGCGTGCCATAGATGAGAGTGCTTTGACGGATGGGAGGTTGTAAACGGTAGAAATACGCACAGCCCAGCAATGCCTGAGCCTCCAAGGTGCAGATTGGGGCCAGGTCCTGGAGTCGGGGCAGATTGGGATGGACCAGATATTTTGAGCAGGGGGGTCCAAGTGTCCAAAGCCATGGTGGCCTCCCCCACCCCCTAGTTTTCCAGACAGTATCTATCCCACCGATTATGGCATCAGTTCCCAAACTTTCACTTTTTACTGAAGCGTTCTTGTGAATGGAAAGATCTCCGAGCGTCTCTGACTCAGCAGGCGCCGTGCTAGTGCTGAGGATGTCGTGGGTGGGACGGTCCAGTGCTCGCCCTCATGGAGCTTACAGCCTACAGGAAAGCAGCCTTTAACCAGATGCTCGGGCAACTGAGCCAGACGACAGTGGCGGTAGCAGCTGCAAGGAGAGGCAGGAGGCACCGTGAGCGTGTGCTCAAGGAAGAGCCAGACCTCGTCTAGGGCTGAGCAGAGGCTTCCCGGAGGGACATATGACAGAGCTGTGATGGGCAGGTGGCAGTGAAGGTGTTGCCCGGGAGCAGAGGGCGGGGCGCGAGGGGCTGCGGTGCACTGCGTGCGGGTCCAAGCGCATGAGGATGCCGGAGCGGGGCAGGGCCTTGTGGGCATGCAAGGATTTTGTTCTTTATCCTACGAGCCCAGGGCATCCATCGCAGGGCTTCGAGCGGGCGGATGATGGGATGGGTTTTGCCTCCTGAAAGCCCCCTCTGGCTGCAGTGAGGGGAGAGCCCACTGCTCTCTCTGCTTCTCCCCGTCTGGACGCAGAGCCAGTGGGGCTGCTGTCCTTGATCTGGCTCCAGTTGCACATTATCCTTGTCCCCTCTGTCTAAGATGCTTCTGCTGCAGTTTTTATTTTTGGATGCTCTTGTAGAGAAGCCCAGTTCTTCATTTACCCTTGAGGGAAACACAGCCCTGCTCTACTGAGACGGTCTTTGCTGGGTCCAGCCCCACAGCTTCTGGGGGGCCACCTGGTACCGGAGCAGCCAGCTGACCAGCCAGAGCGGTGGGGGCTGGCGCATGGTCCTTCAGTGCCCCTCGTACTGAGGCCATGTGGGGAAAGGAAAGGAGTCTGCGCTTCAGACACGGGTTCAAATCTCCCCTTGACCACTTTGTAGCAGTGTTGCTGGAGCAGGTGAGACACATGCAAGAGACCCACGTGTGAGCTTCCGGGGCTCTTGAAACTGATCATAGATGATACACAAAAACGCGGGACCTCACTTGTCATTGTGCAGGGTGGGGCAGTGCAGGCCTGGCCCAGCAACAGAGGCCAGCCCCTGGGAGCCACCTGGCAGGAGTTGTGGTGTGCCAGTAGCTCTTCTTTGAGGATTTGAGTCTCACAAAGGCTTGGGCACCGGAGAAGCTTCCTGTCCCAGGCAATTCTCCAGTCCAGGTTTGGGGAAAGCCATCCACCCGTGGCAGGAACCTGGCTGGTGGTTGCGGCTGCGGATGGTTTAGGGAGGACGAAAGCCGGGCCTGGCATGCCGTGCCAAGCCTGGGCTCGAGTCCAGCAGGATGGGAGGACGCAGCAGGTGAGTGGGGACACAGGCGTTCCTGTTGCTCCGGTGGGAGGAGGGGCAGGGGCAGGATGGGAGCCTGCTGCCCTCGGGCCCCTTCACAGCCCGGCACGTGCCCCGGCTTGACCAGGGTGATGGATTCCAGACCTCTGCTGGCTGCTGGGGTCGAGGCTGCTGGTATTCCACCAGCAGGGCTGTGGGTGGGCTCCGTGGCTGGGCCCCGTGGCCAGGCTGGGAGTGCCGTGAGAGCCCTGGTCCGTGTGTGCTGAGGTGCACACAGCTTGGGATGCACGGGGGTGCCGCTGTGCTCTAGGGGCAGCCATGTGTGCGGCTGGGGGGAACAGGGACTGCATGGCTCTGTCCACACAGGGCCCGACCTGGGCTGCACATGGTTGGGATTTTCATGCTTCTGGATGCTATGGGGGGAAGGAAAGTGACCCCTGTGTCCTCCACCGTCTCTGAGCCTGAATCCACAAGCCTGAGGCCGGGAGTTTGCTTTCTGCAAAGCTGCTCTCCGAGAAGTAAAAGTGCGCCTGAATGTCCCCTCCTAGAACCTAGGGTCCATTTTCTTCCCCACATAAAAGGAAATGAAATGTGTAGGGCTCTAATAAAACATGAAAGGCTTAGGTGTAAGCCAGGAAGCAGGGCTTTGAATGGGATCCCGTGGTCTCAGCTGGTTGGAGGTGTAGCTATTATATGTCAAGCAATTAGAAATAGGTTTCTATTAACTGGCCGACTTTTTTCGCCATTATCAGTGAAACGGACCACTTTCCCAGTGGCCTCTGCCAACTCTTGCACAGCCTGGAATCAGTTACAGGTGTTGAGGGGCTACAAGTCTTACATCTGTACGTTGAATATGCACGTGGCTTTTGCAAAGGTAACTGGGACCTTAGTTATAATGCTGGTAGGGTTGATTGATTGATTGATTGATTCATTTATTCATTCAGACAGGCATGCGCACAAATTCTGCATGACCATGTGTGTGCAGATGAAATCAGGCAATTAAGTCATGCAAACAGGAAGACGGTAATTGTCACCTGTGTGGCACTGACAAATGTTATGAGTGTGTGAAACACGGGGGTTGCTTCTGGGGGGCTCCATGGAGAAGCAGGCACAGAGTTAGGTGTTGGAAGGCGGGCAGAGATGGAGTGAGGCATGCACTAGCCAAAGGGTGGACCCAGCCTAGGGGACAATGAGGAGGCTGGTCTGGCTGAAGGCACGAGTCAGGGAGGGAGGGAGAAGGCAGGTGTGGTGTGCAGGCTGTGGAGGAAGAGCAAATACAGATGTCCTAACACCTGCTCTCTTTTGCTTAAGTTGCTGTCACACCCCACGTGAGCACGGCCAGACGGTAGTTTCTGTCGGGGGCTTCACTGAAACGAGTCTTGGGGTCACACATGGGAGTGTACAGTCCCCAAGCCAAGTCTCCTAACCAGAACCCAGGACTCTGCACACTGGTGCACTTGGGATCCTGTTTGGGAGTCTGCAGGTGGCTGCGGCTCTCCAATCCTGGGCCCATGCCCCATAGAGCTACGGCAGGGCCTGGTTGCTGTGGGAGCACGATGTCAATTCAGCCCAGGAAGAACTTCTCCGGGAGACAGCAGATGTGTCGTTTGGCATTTCCAGGGGAACTGGGAGATCCTTTCTTGGGTGGAGACATTTGTCTTGTTGGCTGAATACTGAGACCAGAGGAAAAAAATCTGGATTTTTTTTGATTTTCCTTCCTTTGCCTTTGTCTTGTAGAAAAGGCACCATCAAAGGTACTTCAGTACCAAGCAAAGGGAGGGAAGGTTCTGCAGGGACTGAGAGCAGGGGTGCCCCATACAGCTGCATAGGTGGTCTACTGCACAACTCCAGGGATAGAGCAGCACCCCTGGAGCTACGCAGGGGACAATCCTGGCTGAGCAGCCCTGGACTGGGAGAGGAAGGCTTAGTCATTCTAGGAGACAATGCCTGAGGGGCACTGACAGCACACAGGCCTGAGGGGACCTCACTAGCTATTCAGACACAACAGTCCTCTTCAGCCTCCCCTGATTGGCATTTGGTATCCAGTGGGTCATGGCCAGTTTGTTTCCAAGTTTTTCTGGAAGGAGACCTGTGGCTTTGAGCTGGGATTGTCTCTGGAGCCCTTCCTCCACCTGCACAGGGGCAGCCAGGTGGGATAGCCCGCATGGCCGGGGGAAGAGGCGGTGATGGGGTTTGGGGAGAACAGCAGATGGCCCAGCACACTAGACAGTTAATCCAACCAAATTACGGCAACAGATGTTTGGAGATGTTTGCATTCAAATTCAAACTGTTAGGTCTCTTGGAAGAGCCAACCAGAATGGGGAAGTTCGATTTCCCTCTTAATTAAAGCAAAACAAAGCTAAACAATCATTTTTAAAAATCAAGCCCTGATGCCCGGTTGTCAGGGACCATCCACCGGTGATGGTGGAGTCTCTGGCTGCTTGCGGGGTTGGGGTCCGGGTCTCGGGGGAGAGGCTCGCTGCGGGGCGGAGGGCGGGTGGGGAGGGTGGTCAGCGCCCGGCAGGTGGGTGAAGGATTGGAGGGCGGTAATGATGTGCGGCCGGGAGTGCCCCCCAGCCACGGCCGGCCTGCTCGGGCGGCGTGGGGGACGCGCATCATCTCGAAGAGGGAGCATTATTGATGCTCTCGCCTCGGGGAGGGAGAGCCGATAATGGATGGCGGAGGGGGGATGAGCTTTGTCATCAAACAAGGGGCCTGAAAGATGGTCCGCTGGAATGCTATCAGTCATGCCTTGATCAAGATGGAAGACTCTCAAAGTCCTCTGTCTTCTCCCCGGCCCGCTGCCCTGGCCCTGCCCCTCCTGGCTCTTCTTCCGCATCTGCTGGCCCCACTCTCTCCTCCTCCTCCTCTCCCACCTCTTCTTTCCCCCCTTTTCTTCCTTTTATTCTATCTCTTCCTTTGTCCTTCTCCTTCCTCCCTCCTTCCTTTCTCTTGCACCCTTCCTCCCCTCTCCTCCCATTCCTGATCTCCTTTCCTCTAGCCCTCACTCCCCATTTTCCTTTATTTTTCATCTCCTCTTCCTCCTTCTTCCTCCCCCTCTCCTCCTGCTAGCCCTCCTCTCTCTCCTTGTCCTGTGTTTTCTGTAGCAGGGCCCTTCTCCCTATCACTTCCTGGGCCCTGCCGGCCCATGCGCTGTGTGGATAAAATTTTTATTTCAAACCAAACCACTTGAATGCAGCTTCTATTGTCAGTACTCACCTCCCCCTCTCCTGCCTCTCCCTGCCCCACAGATGCAATCAAAAAGGATCTTTGAAGTGATGGTGTGAGTCTAGGAATTCAAACAAACCTTTTGCATTCTCAGCTTTCAGCATCTCTCAGCCCCAAGAATGACCCCAAGCAGGGCCTCTGCACAGCCCTTGCTGGCCTCAGGCTGGGGCTTGGTCACTGCTTTCTGAGCCCCTGCTTCTGCCAGCCCACAGTGACTGCTGCCCACAGTGACTGCTCCTCAAACAACAATGGCACCAGGAGATGTTGCCATCCCTTTTCCTCCAGACTGGGACTCGTCTGAGCGGAACGAGGATACTGTCACACCGGTCTAGAGGCCCCTCCTCTGCAGTCTCACCCTTCTGTGCACACCGTCCCCTGCAACCAGTGCCCTTCTTTGGCCAGCAAGCATCAGGTGACTCAGGCTCACCCGCCCCGAGGCACTCATGCACAGTAACCGCTCAGTGTTGGGAGGAAGCTGCCATGCTGGGATTTCAGGTGTCATTGAGCAGGTGTAAAAGGGGTTATTTGAGACAGGAGATCTTGGTGCTTCGGGATCACAAAATGGAGGAGACTCAGTCTATACATAGGGCTGCTCTTTCTTTGTTTGCCAATTAGTCATAACAATGACATTGTTCTAACCTTAAGAGGAAGAGCCAATCCCGGTCCAATTCTCAAGAGGTGTGTGCAGGGTGCTGTGCCAGGTGCTGGGTCCCTTGCAGCATTTATTTGAGAATCCTCAAACCTTAGAAGCGTGCCCTCTGGGCCTCACCCCACTCCGCGTATTGAGTGCTGACTCTGACAGGCACTGTGCTATGTGATTCACATACAGGAGCTCACGGAATCCTCAGGTTTCTGATATACGTGGTATTAACCTTATTTTACTGATAAGGAACCGGAAGTCTTACAACTTGCCCAAATCCATCCACCTTATTCAATGGCAGAGCTGGGATTTCACCCCAGATCAGATTGACTCAAAAGGCCATATCTGAACACCTCACCCTGGCTTGGGAGAGGAGCCTGCCGTCACAGACAGGGGTGACACTAACGCAGGGAACGTGGCCAGGCTGTGGAGAAGACATGCTGGGCCTGGGGGCCCCCTCAGCACCACTCTGGTTGGTGGGAGCTGGAGCTGACCTTATACCATCCTTTCCCTGCTCTGCGCTTAATCCATCAGTACCTTGGAATTGGTCATGGTGAGGGTGTTTACACCGTGGAAATTGGCAAACACTACAATTGAGGGCTTATCCTCCTAGAGAGCTGGTTGTTGAATATTTAGCAGCACCAATTCTGATTCATGCACGGGTACATTTGGGGCAGCTGCATGGACATGTGTTCCAGCCGTAGCTAGGTGGGGAGCAAGAGAGATGGAATGTCCTAATAGTTCAGGAAATTCACTCTCTGGCAGAGGGCAGCAGGGCCTGGCATGTGGGTACAGTCAGGAGGATGGTAGGGGAGGGCCAGGGGAACTGGCTTCCAGAAAGAGCAGGTGCATTAGCAGTCCCTGTGGGGCCAGAGGCTGGCTAATGCCTGTGCCTAGTGCCTGATGGAGCAGCCGCCCAGGCCTCCTGGCTCCGGCTTACGTAGGAGGGATGAGAACGAGCCAGGGGTATTGGTGATTACAAAATCAATGCAGGTGGGGTGGCGTGGGTCACATTTAGCCAGGGAAGCCAAGGGAGGGATGTGGCTGGCCATTTACCCATTGCCTTTTGACATCCATCTTTCCAGAACTTTCTGTGTCTAAGCAGGCAGGTGCTGAGGTTGCACAGGTGCCTGCTCTGTGCTGTGCCCTGTGTGCACGATTCAGAAGCAGGTGGAAGGTGGGGAGAGGAAGCAGGAAGTGTGGGGATGGGAGGAAAAGATGCCACTGGGCAGGAGCCCCAGGTGCTGGAGCTCAGGGAGGGGCTTCCTCTGGGTGGGAGAGGCTTGCAGGTGAGGCGGCATGGAATGGAAAATGCGGGTGACAAGGAGGAGTTGGGAGGGCAGGTGGAGGAGAAGAGAGACCAGGTGAGGGCACAGGAGGGGACTGGAATTGAGCCAGTCCAGGAATACCTGGGAAGACCGTGGGTCTCTGTCTTACAGAGGGAGAAACTTCAGCCTCAGAGATTGACTGACGTGAGGTCACACAAGAATATGTGGCAGGGTCCAGATCTTTGGGAGGCCATTTCTCATTCCTGGTCAGCCTTTAGGGTTCAATGGTCACACTTGACCATTCATTCATTTGTTCATTCATTTAACAAACATTTTCTCAGCACTTTCAGTGTGAGCTACACGGGCCAGGCCCTCTCCCAGGCACTTTGAGCATGTTACTCATTTACTCCTCATGATAACTTCATGATACGAGTTAGGTATCATTAGTACTCCCAACTTTCGGATGAGGAAACTGTGCCACAGAAAAGTTGAGTGACTCACCTAAAGTTGCACAGCTCTTGTGTGGCAGAGCGCAGGTTCAGAACTAGGCTGTATGGCTCCAGAGTCTCGAGGTTTAACCAATATACTGTTCTGCCTTTCTAGTAAAAGCACTGAGTCTGGAAACCCAAGTTCTAGACTTGCCTTTGCCATGTCCTCCTTGGGGACACTTGGACAAAATGCTTGGTCTGACCTGACTCCCTGTTTCCAATCTGTCAGGAAGGGGGTGTTGGGTGATTCCTACCATTCTTCCCTTCTAAGAAAGAGTCCAGAGAATTCCGGGGGCTTGTAGGTCTGGCCACCTGTCCTCACCGAGCAGTGGAGCTGGTGAGATGAGGACAGAGCCCGCTGTGTCCAACCCCACACTCAGGGGGGTTCCTTGAGTCTGGGAGGCTGGGGCGTGGGGCTTGTTCCTGCTTCGTCTCAGCTGACACCCACACCTCTCTCCGAGCAGCTCCCGCTGCTGGAAAATAATAAGGCTGGCATTTTATGGTCCCCCACCTCTGATGACAACAGGCAATTTGAAGAGTCAATAAAAGATGTGCTGCACCAAGGGTGTTTTATGGCTCATCAAACCATAAAACCCCATGGCCATGTGACCAAGGTGCTGGACAGGGGTCACGGAGCGGATTCACCAGTCTCTGTCCAGGAGAGCTTCCGAATTAGGACATATGATTGATCAACTACAGGGCAGGGGCAGGTGTGTGAAGTAGGTTTCCTGAGCATGTTGGACGCTGGGCCTGAGCTTACAGAGCCCCCTCAATAGACAGAGCCCTCTGGGTATGATTACGGGGTCCCTGGGACCCCCCAAAGAACCCGCATCCTGCTCTGGGATGTTTAAAATCCCTTTCTCATGGGCCTAGGGCAGTAGCTGCCTCTTGATCTGAAATTTACTCTCCCTTACCCTGGCCCCACTGAGTCTGGGGCCTTGAGCAAGTCTCCTACCTCACTGCAGCTCTGCTTCCTCCTTTTGTAACAGGGACAGCGATGCTACATGGCTGGCTTGTCAGGAGGGGCTGGCCCCGGGAAAGTGTTCAAGACACTAAACATGTTAGGAGAGTGGAGGCACAAATTCCCCCGAGAGAGAACCCAAGCCCTCGCATCTACACCTAAGAATCGCCCACAGCGCTCAGGACGTTGTCCGAGAGCATCCATCCATCCATCCATCCATCCATCCCTCCATCCCTTCGGTGACACACATCGAGCACCCTCTCTGTGCCAGGCACGGTGCCAGGCACAGCGATGAGCAAACACTAAGCCCCTGCCCGAGGGAGCTTGTGGGCTAGTGAGCAGAAAGGTGGTCCCTGCACAAGGTCAGAGGCATCCATGCTGAAAAGAAAAATGAAACAGAGGCAGGAGTAGCAGGATGAGGAGGGACACCTGATTTCAAGGGACTTGCACGCTAATGGCAAGGAAATGGACAATGAATAGAAAAAGTATGTGTGTGTGTGTTTGTTAATAGGGTGCTAAGGCAGAGAATAATAGGAATGTCACTTAGAAATGACATTTAAGCAAGGACTAAAGATTGAGAAGGAGCCAGATGTGCAAGTAGTCAAAGGAGAAGTGTTCCAGGAAGGACAGGGATGGAGAAGCGCCATCTCGAGCCTGGCAGGGCACCCGTATGCGGCAGCTCCCGCTGCTCACCGGCGCTCACACTTCAGTGGAGGTGATGCCTCCAAAATCTGGATCCATGGTACAAAGCCAGGTGCTGGAGAGGCCTCTGTCAGAAGGCCCTGTGGCCTGGGGAGCCGGGGAAGGCTTGGGAAGAGGCCGGAACTTGAAGAAGGGGCGGGAAGCCGTCTATTTGGGGGTGGTCACCCCACTGGGTGAGGTGGTGGGCCCAGGTGTGGAGGAGAGGATGGGTTGGCTAGGGCGAGGTTTGGGCAGCACCCATGTCAGCTGCCGGTCTGTGAGGGGCCACGGGAGGCTTTGTGGAAGCTTCTCTCTCCACCTCCCCTGCCTGATCAGTAATAGCGAGGCCCCACCAGCCACAGCGATTAAACCAGGCTGTGGGCGGGGCAGAGATCACAGCGCGCCTGGAGGCCCACTTCGTTCATTGCTCTCACTTGTTTAACTGACCCCGCGGGTTCTGTCATGACCTCCTTCCCCTCCCTCAGTCCACTCCTTGCTGTCCCAGAGCATTAAAAGGATTTCAGAATGCCGAATGATTATTGATATACTAATGAGTCTGTCCGGTGGCCATTAGCCTGCAGACTACTTGGATATTTTTAAACTACTAAAATCAAATCTTGCAACATCCATTATGGCCTGGACGGCCCGTTGCTGCGGAGGCCCTAACATGCATAAACGCAACTGAGCCTGCTTTATCAAACATTTAAGCCCTTAAACATTGCCCAACCTCTAAAATCTCCTCTTAGGACCCTGTTCTGGCATCGCCCGGGCAGACACTAATCCCCATTAAGACCTCTCCACCTATTCCCTGCTCCGGGCCTGGGGTCTGCTTTAGACCAGAGCAACAGCTTTTAGGCGCATTAAAGGATCAGGCTGAAGCAAAGATGATCTTCTTCTCTCTTCGAGGGAAGGTGGGCTGAGTGGGCGAACCAACCAATCACTTTTGAGGACAGAACACTATTGAAAATAATTCTGGATAGTCTGTTGGTCTGGGGTGGGGTGGGGGTGGGGAGGCATTACAGAGCTATTGTTCCCATGCTCAGGTAGTTGTTTCTGCTGCAGACCCCGAAGAGCCTGGGAGGTCTTCACGGATAGCAGGCAAGGCTTACTCTGGGCAGGAGGCAAGGTTTGGCTTCAGTGCCACCAATGTCCTCTTCCTTCTGGTCAATAAGCTGCCCACCTTGTAGGGGAAGCCATTCTGGAGTTCCTAGGGCATAGAATAGCAGCACCTCCCATTTTGGAAGTATGGGGTAAAGGATCTCAGCGCATGGGTCAGCTGTTCTTTGCAGCTCTGCCACCGCCTTGACAGGTGCATTCTACCCTGCTCCTCCACCTGGGGACTTTCCAGGGGCGGGTGCTGCCGCTGTGGGGGCAGACCTGGGGTGGGAGGCTATGTCTAATTCAGGAGTCAAGATCAGGAAGCTCAAGCTGTGTTTCCCAAACCAGCTTCACCAATACAGCTGTTCTTTTGCATTCCCTGTGTCTGACTCTCGGGTCTTATTTCTCAGTCGACTCAGAAATTGAGGGGACAAGGAGGGTGTTTGTCACTGACTTCCTGACCTCACTGTACCTTCCCAGGCCTAGCACTCTCCGGCTCCCTACCAAAGAGCCTCCTGAGTCTTCCCTTGAGTACTGCCTAATGCCACACTCTTCCTCCACCCTGAAAAACCCAACCTGTCATTGACCCTTACCCTGGACCCAAAACCAAGAGCTGAGCTGGTGCAGTGGCTCGCTGGTTAGCCCTGTATCAGCTCCACCTCTGATGCCCGTGTGGCTGTGAGCAAGCAATTTAGTATTTACCTTAGCTGAGTCTTGTTTGTTTGTTTGTTTTTTTGCCCTGTTAGGATTATAGTGAAGATAATCCACAAAAAGCATCTGGCACATAGTAGACACTCAATAAATGTCAATTTCCTTCTCTTCTCTCCTCTTCCTCTTCCTCTTCCTCTTCCTCTTCCTCCCCCTCCCCTCCCCTCCCCTGCCCTCCCCTGCCCTCCCCTGCCCTCCCCTCCCCTGCCCTGCCCTCCCCTGCCCTGCCCTCCCCTGCCCTGCCCTCCCCTGCCCTGCCCTGCCCTCCCCTCCCCTGCCCTCCCCTGCCCTCCCCTGCCCTCCCCTGCCCTCCCCTGCCCTCCCCTGCCCTCCCCTGCCCTCCCCTCCCCTCCCCTCCCCTCCCCTCCCCTCCCCTCCCCTCCCCTCCCCTCCCCTCCCCTCCCCTCCCCTCCCCTCCCCTCCCCTCCCCTCCCCTCCCCTCCTCTCCTCTCCTCTCTTCTCTTCTCTTCTCTTCTCTTCTCTTCTCTTCTCTTCTCTTCTCTTCTCTTCTCTTCTCTTCTCTTCTCTTCTCTTCTCTTCTCTTCTCTTCTCTTCTCTAACCTGGGTGACCCTGAGAAGTGACATAGCCACTCTGAGCCTCAGTTTCCATCTCTGTAGTTGGCAAGGCTGAGTTATTTAAAAGCACAATGTTCACTGAACTGGTGATGATTTTGAGGTGCTGGAAGGGCGGAAGTGTGCGCTGCAGCAGACAGATGTGCTCTCTCCTATGGCCGTGCCCAGACTCCTTGCCTGGGGCTCCTGATGCAGTCTCCTGCGGTGAGTGCTTCTCGTCCTTGCTGCCTGACCTGTGGGAATTAATCTTTTCCACTGGGACCTGGCTCTGCCTGCTTCTCCCTGCAGGGCCTGGAGACCTGAGGGCCACACGACCCATGATAACTGCTGGTCTTCTGACCCCTCCGTCCAGAGTTCCGGCATCTCATTCTCCTTTCCACCTGTCTAGTCCTGGTACTATCAAAGTCCTGGCATAAAACTCCTGGTGTATCTTTGTTCATCTGTAGACTGAACTGTTCCTCTTTGTCACTGTAGGCGTACGGTGACTTCTTTGGCTGTTGGTTTAAAATCCTAAAACGCAGCCCTTCTTTTCCCACTGCAACACTGGGCCATTTGCAAAGGGAGGACAGCAGCAGAGGAGGAGAGAACTGAGCAGGGGTTGAAAGTGCTGCCAGCTTGTCTGCAGACACCTTAGATTTAGATACCCTGGGATATGGGCAATCCGAAAGTGACAAATCTGCCTGTTGGAAGTGGGAAGTTGGCAGGCTGACGTCCCTCTTCCTGGGCTCTAGCCTCCCACAGTTGTGTCCATCACTACCCTGGACAGAAGGGAGGCCGGGTGCTGTGGGGTAGTGTCATTCTGCCTGTTTATCTCATTCAGGCCTGTCTGCCTGGTGCATGCAAAGCCCCTTAGATCTGCTCCTATCTAGGCTAGGGGGCCCTGGGCCAGGGAAGGGATTGGGGGCTAGAGAAGGTGATAGCTGAGCTTGGTGGCCAGCAGGCCCCATGTGACTTGGGGGTGGACAGTTTCCAGGGGTGGTGGCATGTTCCCTGTCCCAGCTTCCCGCCAAGTTCCCTTTCATCATTTTTCATTGCTCAGGCCTCAAGCTGGAGTGAAGCCGGGGCTTATACTACCCACCACCTAGCAGTGTGACATCTGTGAATGGATTTCTAATTACACATATAAATCAGCATGATTGGAAATTCTTGAAATTTTATTGGGAAGGAAATTTATAGTGATTAAAACCAATTAATTTGGGCCTCCTATTAATCCATGCGGCAGGGTTGATGCTGCCATGCTGCTGTGCCTCCTGAAAGCCATTGGGTGGGGAAGGGCTCGGTCTGGGGGCCACTGGGGGCGCGTGCTCATTTTCAGGTTACAAATGCTCATCCCATGTTTAAAATTACACCTCTGCCCCCGGCCACGTATCTTGTTTTGCGTCTAAAAATAGAGTTCTGGGCTTTCACTAAAGATTCAGAAACACTAAAAGGAATCTTTTTAATCAAAATAAAGAACCCTTTTTAATTACTCAGCCTCTCTCACAGTTGGAGGTAATAATTGTCGTGTGCTCTTAAGTAGGGCTGTTATTAGATTTCCCTGGGGCTCCTCTATTTTCTAGAAGTTTGCAATGCTGGCTGTTGAATGCCAGAGGAGAAGGAGTCAACTCTGGTCTCTTTAAGTCTTTAATGTCACAACCAGGTGGGGAGCTCACCAGGCCACAGGGAAACAGGCAGGAGATGGGTGAGCTATGGTAGATACCAGGTCCACCTTGGCAAGAGCCTCCCAATGGTTCTACACTGCAGGTGAGATAAAGATCAGATCTTTCTGTATTAGTCAGTGTTCTGCAGGAAAACAGAACTAATAGGATATATTTTTAGATATGCAGAAGGAGATTTCTGCATATGCAATTACAGAGGAAGGGAAAGCCCATGATCTGCCATCTGCAAGCTAGAGGCCCAGAAGAGCTGATGGTGTAGTTCCAGTCCAAACCCAAAGGCCTGAGAACCAGAAGAGCCAATGGTGTAAGTTCTGGTTTGAGCCCAAGAACCAGGAGCACCAATGTCTGAGGACAAGAGAGGATGGTAATCCAGCTCAAGCAGAAAGAGCAAATTTTCCTTTCCTCTACTTTTTTGTCCTAGTCAGTCCCTCAGTGCATTGGATGTTGCCCACACACAGTGGGGAGAGTGATCTTTTTTACTCAGTCTACTGATGCAAATGCTAATCTCTTCTGGACACACCCTCACAGACACATTCAGAAATAATGTTTTGCCAGCTGTCTGGGCATCGCTTAGCCCAATCAAGTTGACACATAAAATTAACCATCACATCCTCCGTGATTGGCCACCTCTTCCTTATCTAATGTCTTCTTTTCAAGACCTCAACCAAGACCACATCCTGCTCCAGCTGGGCCAGAAGCTTCCCTGGCCTTTGTTCTTACCAAAGAATGCCCCAACTCTGAGCAGGTGAGAATGGGCCTGGATTCACATCCTGGGGCTGCTGCAAGGAAATACCACAAACTGGGGAGCTTAAAACAAGTATTGCATTATATAATGTACATTGTACTGTAATGTATTGTCTCTGTTCTAGAGGCTAGAAGTCTGAAAGCAAGGTGTTGGTAAGGCCATGCTCCCTCTGAAACCTGTAGGGGACAATTCTTTCATGCCCTTTCTAGCTTCTGATGTTTGCTGGCAACCCTTGGCATCCTCTGGCTTATGATACATCACTCCAATCTCTGCCTTTGTCATCACATGGTCATCTTCTCCACCTGTGTCTCTGACGTCTCCTCATCTTATAAGGACACCAGTCATGTTGATTAGGGCCGACCCTAATGACCTCACCTTAACTTGATTGCCTCTGCAACAGACCTATTTTCAAATAAGGCCACATTCACAGGTAGCAGGGGTTAGGACTTGAATGTCTGTGTTTTGGAATATACAAGTCAACCCATAACAGGGCCCCTTTGTTGATAGATCTGTTAACTTACAGGACTATTTTTGGTTCCTTGTGTTGGCAATCCTTGTAACTTTAAATAATATAGTTAAGCATCTGTTTCTTGTTGCTTTGATGTTTATCAAAGTCTTTTGACTCTGTACTGTGTAAGATGTGGCTGTTAAGGCCCCTGTCTTTCTCCTCAGTTCTCTCCCTCTGGCACTTTTCTGTTATGTGACAGAGTGAGACTGAACTCCTTTTCCTTTTTCTCCTGGCTGCATTTCTCAGCCTCCCTGCAGTTGGTTGAGGTCACATGATTGAGTCTGCCAGTGAAATGTAGGGTGAGGTGCACATGCCATCCCCAGTCCCGGCCTCTAAAACCTCCTGAGTGGTCTTCTACACATTCTCTTTTCTAGCTTGCAGGATGAACGTGGGCAATTTGGTGGAAGATGAAGACTTGAAGACCCAAAAATGATAGCATCATTTGATGGAAGGATCCTGGGTCCTGGGTCACTTCATGGAGCAGAAACACCATCCCACTTCCACATTACCATTTCCTCACTTACTGTGACATGAGCAAAAAAAAAATCAACCCTTACGATGATGACCCTGAGATTTTAGGGTTGTTTAATCAGACGGTTAGACTATCCTGACTAATACACATTGTCAGAGGTGTTAATGTTTCCCTCATGTCTGAAGAACCCAACTGAGCCTTCCATGTAGCTGAAAGTTGGCACTAATGTAGAAAATAGAGTTTACGTTGTCATGACCCTACAATCTGCTGGGACAAAGAGATACCAGGATTGCACTGGCTGGCGCTGAGTTCACATGGATTCTCCATCAATGTGTTAAAATTGTGCTACATGCTATCTTACTTCTCATTTGGGGTATTCTATCTTGTACAGTTTCCTCTGAAGTTTCTAATTGCTATCTTTCATTTCTATTGTAAAATATGGCTTTATCATTTCCTCAACTTCTTAAACTATTATTAGTTATACAATCTATTCTCCTACCTCACCTCCCAGGTTTCCTTGCTAGCACCACCACCCCTTCTCTGACTCGAAACTCATTGTCCTATCAGCTGCTATTTAGCCATCTTCTAGAATGTTCCACCCACTCTTTCCTGGACCCCACACTTTCCTTTCTGGGTTCATTTCACTGTCATGTTGGAGTACAACCTCAAGCTACAACTTTTCATTTTTTAAGTAACCTCTTTAGAAAGGATGTTGGGAAGGCAGAGGCTTTCTGAGTCCTTGCCTGTCTGAAAACATCTCTACTCTGCCTTCACTATGGATTGATGGATGTTTGCGTACACGGCTCAAGATTCTGAGTAATTTTTCTGCAGAACTTCATCCACATCGCTCTATTGTCTCTGCACACAGAGGCATTTGAGTTTACTTTCTTTGTTTGCTCTGTTCTATAAGATTTCAGCACCTTCTCTTGTCCGTGGTGGGGTCTCTTTTCAATCATTGTGCGGAGCCTATGGTCTGAACTTGGTGTCCTGCTTCAGCTCTGGGAAGTTGTCTTCTATCCTCTCTCTGATAATTTCCTCTCGTTCACGTTCTGTGATCTGTTTTTCTGGGATACCTATTGGTCACAGATCAGACCTCCTGGATTAGTCCTCTAAGTCTCTTATCAGTTTGTTCATATTTTCTGTCTCTGTAGTTTCTTTTGGGGAAGGGTCTGCACTCTGAGAAATTTCCTCAACATAATTTATTTTGTGGCCTCCATTTTTCAAAAAACAGAAATGACATTATTCACATTTCTAAGAGCTCTTTTCTTTCTTTATTTAAAAGAGAAAAATCTCCAATGACACTCTACAAAAAAGATACCTGCACTCGAATGTTTATAGCAGCACAATTCATAATTGCAAGGCTGTGGAAACAGCCCAAGTGCCCATCAATCCAAGAATGGATTAATAAAATGTGGTATATGTATACCATGGAGTACTATTCAGCTCTAAGAAACAACGGTGATATAGCACATCTTATATTTTCCTGGTTAGAGCTGGAACCCATACTACTAAGTGAAGTATCCCAAGAATGTAAGAACGAGTACCACATGTACTCATCAGCAAACTGGTATTAACTGAACAGCACCTAAGTGGTCACATAGGTACTACAGTAATAGTGTATTGGGCAGGGGGGAGGGGGGCGGGCATATACATACATAATGAGTGAGATGTGCACCATCTGGGGGATGGTCATGCTGGAAGCTCAGACTTGTGGGGGGAGGGGGTGAAAGGGCGTTTATTGAAACCTTAAAATCTGTACCCCCATAATATGCTGAAATAAAAAAAAAGAAAAAAAAGAGTCTCCACTATGAATATCCATCAGAAATTAAAAAAAATAATAATAAAAATAAAAGAGAAAAATCTGTCCCTTTTCATAGCACTCTTTCTTATTAAGTAAATAAAATGTGTTCTTAGATTTCCCTGATCATTTTTTTTTTTTCATCTGGAAAAGTTAAAAGTTTTCTGAATCATCTCAATTTCCTCAGGGAACCAGGGCTTTGCTTTCTTTTCCTTCTCCACGCTGCTGCTCCTACCCATGGGGCCGGGCGCCATGGGCTGTCCATTCATAGTCTCCAAGGAAGACTTGTGTGAGTTTCCCTTACTGGGAAGGGTTTCTCCTCCTCACTCCCCCATGCATCTCCCTTGAGTGGGATGTGTGCCTTGGGCTCCTTGAGGTGCACACTCAGTGGGCACATTTTAATTTAAAATGCATGAGCTGGGACACATCTATAAGGCCACCCCATCTTGGACACACACACACACACACACACAATGGCAAAACGTTCTTACCTGCTGACCCCACAGGCAGGCCTGCAACTTTGGAAGTCTCCAGCCAGTTCGCTCAATGCCTATAGAAAAGAGCTGCTACATTTTTTGGCATGAAGGTACTTACTGGGCCACCCACTCAGGGGACGAGATGGAAGTGGCAGAGGTCATGGGAGATGGGGTCGCAAGTGGTACGTGGTTCTAGACAAACACTCTCAGCCAATCTCCCTGTTTTCAGTCCCCGTTCTCATTCCTGCTGTCACTCACTGTCAGTCAGAGGAACACGGGAGATAAGGAAGATGTCTCCCCAGGCCAACCGGTGTTCGCTTCTGCAGCATCTCTGTACTGTCATGACCTGTGGCTTTCCTGTCCTCCTTCCTCAGTCAACATGCGCCCCCCATCCACTTTATGGCTTCTAGAAATCTACTGAAACTTCTCATTTGTCACCCCTGCCCCCGCCCACCCCATTTCTTCATGGCTATAGGATTGTTTCTTTTTATTTTTCAGGGAAATGGGTATGTGTGCCATCTTAAATCAGAAGCCAAATGTTTCCTTATGGGAGATAACAGAGTGGTGGCACTGTTTCCTGCAAGCGAAAGAGCCCAAATAATCACCAGACAAGAAAACAGAGGCCCAAAAAGTTGAAGTGCCAAGGCCACATCCTTACTTCCCACCTGGAATCCTGGTCTTGGGGCCAGGGCTTCACTGCAAGTGGAGGAAATGGGTTGGATAAGGGGAAATTTGAATTGGAAAATAAGTTTGAAGAAAATGCAGTAGGACTGTTTTCAGGTGTGTCTTAGTTTACCTAAATTAATTAAGGATTCAGATCCTTTGGGGACCTGCCATGATGCAAACCTCTAAAAACCAGAATAATTTGGAATGACCATCCATGCATTTTTTTTTTTTTTTTGCAGGTAAATGGAGACTTCCAGTGTGCTTTAGGGCAGTGGTCCCCAACATCTTTGGCATGGGCACCAGGGACTGTTTCACAGAAGACAATTTTTCCATGGTGGGGGAGGTGGGGGGGAGGCGGAGCTCATGCAGTGATGTGTGGCCCTATTTTCCTGTGGCTGGGGGTTGGGGACTGCAGCTTTAAAGTACTTCCTTCTCTGGGGCAGTGGAACCTCCCCATGCCATCTTGCATATGTCATTCCCTTAGCACGAGTATCTTATCACTGTCTCTCCCAGATTCCCAATGCCTGGGTGTGGACAGGTGTCATTTTAGCCCGAGTGTGAAACCCCAAGGTTGGCAAGGCAGGAGGAAGGCCACAGGTGTGCTGTCGCCTCTAGTGCAGAGACTCCCCACTCCAGCCCAGCAAAGGGGGGAAGGGAAGAGTGGGAGCAGCCTGACCTTCTGTGTTTTGTTCCCCTCATCTCCTCTTTTAATGCCTTTTAAAATCCCCCTTTTCCCCATCTTGGCCCATTTTATGCTGTTGCCATATACGTGGGATATATTACTCACCCTGAACTGTTGGGGGCTCATGGTCCCACCTCCCCCAGCCCCAGGGGTACACAAGGAAGGTGTAATGTTTCACAAAAACGAGCTGAGGACAGTGGACATTTCAGGCATCAGTGAGGGGGTAATGTGGATACACGTGGCTCCCCAAACATGCACGCCATGGGCAAGGCCAGGTCCCCTCGAAGATTGGAGCCCACTCTTTTTTTTATTTTGGCATATTATGGGGGTACAGATTTTAAGGTTTCAATAAACGCCCTTTCCCCCCACCCCCCACAAGTCTGAGTTTCCAGCATGACCATCCCCCAGATGGTGCACATCTCACTCATTATGTATGTATATCCCCACCCCCCTCCCCCCTCCCACCTGCCCAATATCCTATTACTGTAGTACCTATGTGTCCATTTAGGTGCTGCTCAGTTAATACCAGTTTGCTGGTGAGTATATGTGGTGCTTGTTTTTCCATTCTTGGGCCCACTCTTGATGTCCCCCTAATTAGGTGATATCTTTCCTACCTCTTTGTCCCCACCAATTAGTATCACATCTTTCATCAAGTTCCCCTTGAATCAGTCCTATGGGTCCTTGGCTTGGGAGGCCCGGGAGGGTGGGGGCTCTCTCTGTTCTTTATCCATGTGTTCCCCATGGTGTATGTAGGAGAAAAGGGAAGAACTAACATTTTCTGAAGGCTTCCCACATGCCAGGCTTTGTGCTAGGTACTTTATGTGTGTTATCCAAACCTCCTGACAACCTTAGGAAGTGGATATTAGCCCATTTTCCAGATGAGCACACTGAGGTCCAGGGAAGTTAAATAACTTATCCAAAGGCATAAAGTGCAAGGATTTAAGCTCACTCTAGCTTCAAAGATGGTGCTCTTTTTTAAATTCCTTACACATAGTAGGTTCTCAGGATATTTTGATTGAACTAAATCCAACCAAGCATTTCACACGCCTTTGTGAGTGAGGTTTTGAAGCTGGACGAGACCCCAGGTAACCGGCAGAAACCCATTCCTCAGTCCTGGGTCCCTGGCTCCCGAGTCCCTTCAGTCAGGCTGGTAATTGCTCTGGGCTTGCCGCGCCGCACTGCATTTAACAAAACAAACATGGGTTCCGTTTCGCACGCATGTAAATATTTTCCCAAAGCGATTAGCACCCAGACAGCTAATAATTACTTCACGTGACACTTTTAAAAGCTGACTATGCATATTTATGGAAAATGATTATTATCACAATATTAGGAGCTCATTAATCCACAAGAGCACATGCGAGAACATTCCAAAGTCAATGTAACATTTGCACGCAGTAAATACCCATCTGCTTTGAAAGCTGGCGTGGTGAGTGCTTGGGCATTCCACAGGTAGGGGAGCCCTTTGAATGAGGAATGAAAATGTACGCTCTTGTTTGGAGTGTGGCTTTGAGCACCCCTGTTCTTTCCAAACACAAGGGCACTTGTGCACGTGTATACGCGTGTGTGCACACACACACATCTCCCGATCTCACAGCGATATTTAGGACGGACTAAAGAGGCTTACCTTCTCCTAAAATTTGCTTTGACCAGAGATGAAGTCCCCCCACCCCTTAGAGGACTTCCTTAGGCTAATGGTAAAGCCATTGAAGATGCCACTATAACGCAGACAGACACTGGGATCTGCCGGCACATGTTGATCTTGCAGCCGGTAGTGTTTTGAGGGGGTTAAGATACAGAATGGGAAAGTTCTGTAGGTCATTCACTGAACAGAATCATCCAGGCAGGATGTGACCAGGCGGGTGACTGTGCCTGTAGCAGGAGGTCTTGGACACGCAGGGTGAAGGAGGGCCTGGCTTACAAGTCAGAAGTCCTGAGTGTTACAACTGATCTGCTATGAAACCTTGAACAAGTCGTTTAAGCACTCTGGACTGTTGTCTCATCTGTAGAAGCAAAGCATTGGGTTAGAGTGACATGCTGACATTTTTTCCTGCTTTGCTCTTCTTTCTTTCATAAGAATGAAGGGAGAAGAAAGATGATGCCGAAGATAGCTGGCATGTGGCCTCAGAAGCTCCAATACTTGTCAGTTGTGCCCTGGGGACATGCATCCTGTGGATCCACAGCCTCCCGTCTCACACGACATTGCCAGCTTCCCTCGCCAGCCTCAGTCCTACTTCTCTTCCCCTCTTCAGAATGCAACCTCTGTAAGAAAGATCCCACTCCCCAAGTCTCCCACCACCTCTCTGCTGGTGTTCTTCCCAAGGACATGGTGACCTTGTGGATAAGCCTATGGGAACATTTTCAATCCATCTTGCTTGGCCTCCTGGTGACATCTGGTCCTGTGGACCTTGCTCCCCTCCTGTAGCCCTCTCCTCCCTAGACCTCTCCTTCTCTGCTTTGGTTCCTCTTCCTCTGCTCCCCCTTCAGGCGCTGGTCTGCCATGGTTCTGGGGCAATCCTTCTCTCTGCCCTCCACCCGCTCTGCCTGGGAGATCTTGTGCACATGCTTGAGTTGCCCTTTATGTCCTGGTGACCTCCAAATCTGTATCTTCAGCCCAGGTCACTCTCCTGAGCTGCAGACTCATTTACACAACTGAGTTCTGGACTTTTCTGTGAGCCTCTCAAACTGTGCAGAGCTCATCTCTCCTCCCCTTGATGGACATAGCTCCTGTGAGCCTCCATGTTTAGGTCTCTGTGCTCTGTTAGTCCTACTTCTGCGTGTCACCTCTGCTCACCCTACAGCCCCCACCCCACGCCCGCAGCCAGCGGTCCTCACTGGTTCATTGGGGAGGGCACATTGTTCTTCCTGCGTGCAGCGTTCCCCACCCATCATTCTCCACATTGCCCCCTCAGCGTGGGGTGGTTTGGGGTTTGCTTTCCATCACAAATCTAAGCACAAAGTCACTCCTTGCCAAAAATCTTTCCCTAATGGATTTCTGTTCTGTTTTGGTTTTGCCACTCAACTTTGATTCATTGTTCTACTGGTAACACAGCTCTGATTTTCCTTTAGAGAATACCAGCTCCCCCAGCCCCCAGTCTCACCCCATGTCTGCGGGTGTGGGATGTAGCACATTGCGTGGCCCCAAACAAATCATCTCGTTTCACTCTCCTGGTCACAGCAGTTGGCCAGGGATGGGTTGTCCAAGCCTAGCCCAGTGTAGGGCTTTGGCTTGAGTCACCTGAAAAAGGATTTGCTGGTCTTGAATCTGGCAGGACAGAGGCTGGGGCAGCTGGGGCCTCCATAGGGTACTGGAGGAGGGAATCAGCTCCAAGAGGAGAGCAGAGCCGACCTGAGAGATGGGTCCCGATGGCTTGATCTGAGCCCCTAATCCTGTCCCTACCTAAAGCCAGCCTGACCACTGCAGTTTTCAGTTGCAGGTACCAATGATTCTCTCTTGGCCTCATTGGCCAAGCCAATGAGGTTGAGATTTCTTCCATTTGCTGTTGATATACATGCAGTGGTCCACTGCCTTTGAGATAAAGTCTAAATTCCTTAGCAAGGCTTGCAGGATTCTCCACCACCTGGCTCCGTTTTCCTTCAGCCTCTTCTCTCTTCACGGTCTGCCTCACATTTGACGCTTGGGCTAAACGGAACTTCTTGCAGTTCCCTGAGCACACTTCGCCACTTTATTGTAATTGCTTTTAATTGTCCATCTCCTCTGGGGGATGTTGATGCCACAGGGATACGGCCATGTTTATTTTATGCACTGTTGTAGTCCCAGCACCTAGCAGGATGCTTGGAATGTGGTTGGTGCGTACTAAATATTTGTTGAATCTATCAATGGATATTGGCTTGTACTCACATGAGTTGACGTTTGGTAGGTTAATTTGTTCTTGGGCTAGATCTCATTTTATCCATTCATTTATTCAGTAAATATGTATTCAACATCTATTATGTGTTAAAAGCCAACAAAGATAAAAAATCATCTTGAACTTCAAACAGCTTATAGTCAGTGGGCAAAAGATATAGACATAATTATAATATGTATTTTTCTGCTGTCATTGAGATGTGTATAGTACATAATGAAAACATGGGAAAAAGCTCTCCTAAAACTTCCTGGGGCTATCAAGGAGGGTAGGGAGGACTTCACTGGGTAGACAGTGCTAGAAACAGCCATAGCAATAACAGTACTGCCAGCAACACGTAATACCATGAGGCAGGCACTGTGTCACACCTTTTATAGTCACTACCTCCCTGAATCCTGAAAACCACATATGAGGTTATTATCCTTATCTGCAGATGGGAAAAATAAGGATCCAAGAAGTAAAAGTGCCTTTTCAAAGGCCACTTGGCAGGTAAGTAATAAAGTCGGGGATATGTGCCAGGCAGAAAAGGTAGGGAGAGAGAATTCCAAGCAGTGGCAAGATTCTGCACAAAACTCAAAGCAGAGGTACCGATCCTGCCTTTAATATTTTGATATTTTGTTCATCACAGATTTTTTTTAAATAGTAAGTTAAAATAATATTTATTTTGAGTACTGAGTTTTTTGATGCCCTCTAAAATTTTGCTGAGTGAGCACCTCTCTTCCTTCACCCCATTCTTGACCTTGAGCGAGAGGTCTTGTGTGCTTGGAAAACTACAATAGTTCAGGTGCATTGGGTTAGCTCGTGGTGGTAGAAAGGGGTGAGAGAAGAGTGTGGACAGACAGGTAGGCAGGGACAGGTGGTGAAAGCCTGTGCTCACCTTACGGTAGAGAAATTTTTATGTCAGTCCTTCTCAAACTCCAAAAAGAAAAAATAATTCCCAATGACCTCTTCTCCCCAGAGGTACTTAAATTATTTTCATTGCAATGTTACTTATATTTGGACAAACATAAATGAAATATAAGTTACGTGCAAGTAAAAACACATTTTCAAATAAAATACAAGCAAAATGAACAACATTCAATTTAACAACTTAAATCTTCTGTTGTAGGTGTTGTTGGTTTGCTGAGACTAAGTTTCTGCCTACAGCGTGAATACAGTGTTGGTCACCAGCACAATTTATTTCAAATGCTGAATTTCTACCTGCCAGGTAGGGTGCCCGTCATCTCTCTTCTAACCTCTGCAAAACCTTCGTTCCTCATGTGGGGCTGCCTTTGGCTGCAAATGAAGCCTTGACATTTTAATCTCACCTCTATTTCTCATTAGTTGCTACAAGTGAAGTAGGTCATATTGGTTCCAATGCGAAGCATTGCACAAAAGCAAATGTAGGTGTGGAGTTATAAGGTATTTTCCCATCCAAATGATCTAAACTATAAACACATACATTTTTAAAGTCCCATTGAGAATTCTCAAATTTCTGAGCATGTATAGATGGACCACAGTTTGAAAAATAGTGCTGTGGACTGTGGGCACGGGAGGAGGTCGGGAGGTTTTGAGCAGATCTGCGTGCTGGAATGGCTGCTCTTTTCACAGTGAGGATGGTTGTTAGAGGAGTACAGACCACCAGCAATCCAAGTGGGGAATGGAAGGGTAAGTACTTGGGCAACGGAGGGAGAAGGAATGGGGGGACAGTCCGACAGACGTTGGGGAGACAGAACTGATAGGAATTGGGGGTTGAGTGAACATGGGGGCTGGGAGAGGGGTAGGAGTCTTGAAAGAGTCCCAGGTGTTTGCCTCGGATGGTGAGCAGACAATGGTGCCATTTTGAGGGGAAATCCCAGAAGAGGAGCAGGTTTTGTGGGGACTGACAACTCCAGCCTTGGACATTCTGAACTTAGGTACCTGCAGGGTAAGAGGGAGATGCTGCCCAGTGAACTGCAAGATATACACAGCCCTGGAGATCAACAGAGGACTTTGGGCTGGCACAAGCACAAATCAGATGTTTTTGGTTCCTCTAAAAGTCAAAGGATGGGCTCTAGGAGGTTGATGAATCCCTTGACATTTACGAGAAAACCTGAGTGTGTTCAGTATAGTTGTCTGGGGAGAGGGTCCTCAGCTTCCATCAGATTCTCCAAATAGCTTGTGGTCCTTTGAGAGGAGGGTGCTAAAGAAGGGTCCTGGGAACAGTGGCACTTCCGGGGAGGAGCCGGAAGTGGAGCCCCGGTAGGCAGCCCAGGAGAATGAGTAGTGGTCCTACAGCGGAGAGAGCTGGCGGTGGCCTCGGATGCAGTGGCCTGGGCCAGCGGGGTGGCAGCAGCTGTGCCCTGTGGTCTAGTCATGAAGAATTTGCCTTTTGCCAGGACAGTTCCAGCGGAGCGGGGACTGGAGGGGCTGGCTGACTGCATGGACAGGGAGGCAGGGAGCACACGCCAGTCTGAGAAACTCCATTGGAAGGGCAGAGAGATAGAAGAGAACAGAGATTAAATGTTCTGAATGCGTGGGAGCAACTTGGGCATGTTTGTGTCCCGAGGGGAGAGGACCTAGGGGAGAGAGGGTGAAGACTCACAAGGAGAGGACTGTATGGACCAAGGTGCCTGGTAGATGGGGAGAGAGAGTTTTGTTATACAATAAAGAAAATTGGAGGTATAGAAAGGACAGCAGATCAGACGATTGTCATTGAAAAGACAGTTTGTTACTCCGAGTTCCCAAGAGGAGGGGCAGTGCTGCACCATCAGGGCCGCCTGGGAAAGCACTGGGGTCCATGAGAAGGTGGAAGGGGAAACTGAGGAAAGGGCCTTTACTGGGGTTTCTGTGGAAGGGACGGTGAGACAGGGTGTGCAGGTTTAGGACTGGCTAGTTTCAATAATCTCAGTGGGCCTTGGGAGCATTGGAGTTGCCCCTAATTGTCTAGTACAGGGGTCTCCAACCTGTGGTAAGTTGTATAGTTATTTCATTATATATTGCAGTGTAATAATAGTAGAAATAAAGTGCACAATAAATGTAATGCACTTGATTAATCCTGAAACCATCCACCACTCCACCACCCTCCGGTCCATAAATATTGTCTTCCATGAAAATGGTCCCTGGTGCCAAAAAGGTTGGGGACTGCAGGTCTAATATATAGCCCGGGCGATTAGGGCAGGGGGAGAGGGATGGAGGGATGGGGGTGTAGACTCTAGATGGCTGGCTTGCATTTGAAAAGCACTCACTGGCATGCTGTTTACTATCTCCAGGCCATGGTTCTAGGCCTAGAGATTGGCTAACCCTGGGAAGGGCAGTTCGAGTCAGGAAGGCTCCAGGTATCAAGGCATCAGAATGCAGAAAATAAACGACCTAGTTAATACAGGTATCTAGAACACAGATGGATGGATGGATTGGCCTCCCGGGGAAAAGGAGATCCTCTTCCTTAGAAGTGGACCTTAGGTAAGGCTGGATGCGGATGTGTGTGTGTCTCTGTGTGCACACTCAGGGGTCAGGGATGCAGATGAATCAGAGGATTTCATGCTTTTCTTCTCTTTTCAATTTACTTGAAACCACATGCCCATGAATTCCAAGTACATAATTGGGCAGTGTGGTCTGATGGTACAAGCAACTAAGGAGGTCGTCTGGAGAACATAGTCTGTCCAGCAAGGCCAGCTGTGGTGACCAAGGGAACCAAGGCCCAGAAGCATCTGGACTTCTATTCTTGCTCTGGCTTTGAGATTCCTTGGGTGAGCAGGGTCAAGTCACCTCCCCTGTCTGGGTCTCCAGGTGAGCGGTCCTGGCCTTGATCTGTGTGTGGTGGGGGGAGCCTGAGCAAGGGGAGGACTGGAGCTGAATGAGCATTTCTTGCAGCCAAAGGATGTCACTTCCATCCTTGTCATCAAAGGCAGCTGTCTAAAGGAATTTCCTTTCAAGGACCCCCATGTAGGAAAAGCCCTCTTTAACTCAAGTGACAAATTGGAGGAGGAACTGTTCATCTTATAGAAGAGCCTTTTTTTATTTTTTGTTTTTTTTTCTTTTGAGATAGTGTCTCACTCTGTTGCCCAGGCTACAGTACCGTGGCATCATCACGACTCACTGCAACTTCAAACTCCTGGGGCTCAAGTGATCCTCCTGCTTCAGCCTCCCAAGTAGCTGGGACTGCAAATGTGCACCACCATGCCTGGCTAATTTAAATTTTTTTTTTTTGTAGAGACAGGGTCTCACTTTTGTGCAGGTGGGTCTTGAACTCCTGGGCGCAAGTGATCCTCCTGCTTTGGCCCCCCAAAGTGCTAGGATTACAGGTGTGAGCCACTGCGCCCAGCCAGAAGAGCCTTTTAAGTGACAGACTTTCCCAGTGAATTTGAGTGCTTATAGCTAATCAGCAACTTGACTGAGGTCTTGGAGGCAGAAAACCTTAAAACTGAAGTGTTAGAAACCATTGACCGTGGGACATCGGCTAAACAAAAATAAAAGCATCTCTGATACTGTAATGTCAGTCAAGGGGCAAAGTGGGCTCCGCTGACAAGCTGTGGTTTGCAGGCAGCACTGCAAGAACACGTCTTCAGCAAAAGCTCTTTCGCAACGTAGCAAGCGAATACCTTTTGGACACTTTCTGTGTGTCAGACATTGTGTAAGGCAGGGCTACATTTGAAGAAGACATAACCTCAGAAGGCAAGAACAAAGATTCTCACCTTATATTTCTCACATTAAATCTTTAAGGGATTTAAGATCCACCTGGAGGAGTGTTGTTGTTATTGTTTTTTTGGGTAATCCTTTATTTGTACACATTTGACAAAGAGGTTTTCAGTAAATCATCTTTCCAGTGAAGAATGGAGAACACGAAAATCAGCCTCAGCCATCAGTCACTGCTCTGTTCAGGGCCTCGGCTCCCCCTTGCCCGCCTGGTGAGGTGGAGGGGTGTACTTCCCTTCCTCTATCTGCTTATCCCGCTGCTTCTGGACGGCACAAATACGTTTTACCGTTTTTTTGCCGAAGTAGACTTTCAACGAGATCATCACACTCTATCTTGCACTCTTTCTCTGCCCGGATAGTACCAATTCCACATGCACGTTCTATCCGTTCTTTTTCAAAAGCATGGCGTCCAGCAGGAATCTTGAGGGGCTGTTCACCACTTTCGATTGTCACCGTACGATCCATGTTAAGGCCCAGCCTTTTCTGTATACCGAAGAAAGGCATGGCGTCACGGTCGCAGTGTCCTTGTCTCTTCTTTGCAGGCCGCCGCTTCAGGATCACCGGGTTGTTGTTGTCTTTATTGTAATGGAGTTTCCTGGGCCCCATCTCAGGGGTCCAGGTTCTGAAAGTCTGGAATGGGACCTGGCAGTCAGCATTTGTGATAAGCATCCCAGGTGATTGTGACAGAGGAGGTCCAAGACAGAGCACTGGGAGAGCCAGCTAAGGGTCACAACTGTTGGTCAGTCACATAAGTCTACCTTAAGCCAAACTAGTCTGTTCAAGAAGTGGTGGGTAGTGGTGGAGGAACAAATAAAACCACTCTTATCAGAGCACCCCATTCTTAAATAGAAGAAGGCAAGTAACTCTTTTCAGCAACGACTTCTACATCAGAAGGCACTAGGAAAGGGCTTGCACAAGAAGGGGGAAGTTTCGGCTCAGATGTAGGGTTTAGAGCGGAAGTTGTCAAACTTTTTCTGTAAACTGCCAGATAGGAAACATTTTAGGTTTGGCAGACCAGATGATCTCTAAAGCAGCTGTTCAATTCTGCCATTGTCCGCGTGAAAGCAGCCATGGACGACTATATGTAAATGAGTGGATGTGGCTATGTTCCAATAAAACTTTATTCACAAAGATGGATGCTGGACATTATTCACAACAGCCCAAATACAGAAACAACCTAAATGGCCACCAGTGGATGAATGGACACATAAAATGTGATACGTATACACATACAACGAAATATTATTTAGCCTTGGAAAGGAAGAAAATCCTACCACATGCGATACCATAGATGAAGCTGGAGGGCATTATGGTAGGTGAAATAAACCAGACACAGAAACACAAATACTGTACAGTTCTTCTCATACAAGATACCTAAAATAGCCAAACTCATAGAAGCAGAGAGTAGTAGTGATTCCGGGGGGGGGGGGGCAGGGGCAGGGGAAAGGAGCAATTGTCGTTCAATGGTATAAATCTTCAGTTGTGCAAGATGATTGAGTTTAGAGATCTGCTGTACAACATGGTGCCTATAGATCACAAAACTGTTGTGCACTTAAAAAATTATAGAGGGTGGGTCTTATGTTAAATGTTCTTATCACAAAAACAAAAACAAAGGGGCACAAGGAAACTTTTGGAGGTGAGGGGTATGTTTTATTACCTTAATTGTGGTGATAAATTCATGGGTGTAGGCATATATCCAAACTCATCAAATTGTATACATTCAATGTGTGCAGTTTTCGTCTGTCAGTTATAACTCAGTAAAGCTGTTAAAAACAAAAAGCACAGCTGGAGGGATTTAGCTCCTGGCTGTCATTTGCCTACTGCTGGTCTGCAGTCTGAACCCTGGGTCTCTAGCTCTGGGTTCTTTGAAGGTCTTGCCATTCCTCAGTCCCGAGAGGATGGACTTGCTCTTCTTCCTGAGCAGGAATTCAGGGAAAGCAAGGTTGCCAGCAACGGAAGAGGGTGAGGTGAAGTCCTGTGAATGTACGATCACAGACATGATCAAACATTGCCTGGCCAACACTTTGTATATATGAGGCATGAACCCAAACACCAGAGATTCAAAAATTGCTGACTCAGACACCCCTGACCAAGAAACCTCTAGTAATAATAATCGCTCCTGTTTATTGATTATTTATTGTGCCCCAGATAGGGCACCAAATAGTTTCATGCTCTATCTCAGTTCATCTCTCGGCAACATTGTCAGGTTATATTATTATAATAATCTAATTACAATGATATTATAATCACTTAATTATTATCATCACCATTTTATAGATGGGAAAACTGAGGCTCTGAGAGACGACATACTTTGCCCAAGATAACTCAGCTAACAAGTGTGGGGGGGGGTAGGGCCCAAACCCAGGAGGACTGACTCCAGAATCCTGCACCTAGCATAGCGTTACCCATGTGGGGTGAAAGTCATCTGACATTACAGTTATTAAAAACCACGGGCTGAATGTGAACTTCAGGAGGGCTAAGTGTGCCCACCCTGGAGTTGCTTTGGAAATTCACAGTGACAAGGGGGACTGTGACAAAAAAGTGGAACCTGAAGGTGTAATAAACTATGCCTTACCCATGGAAGGCCTTGGCTTACCAAGGCACAAGCAGAAAATGCTAGTTAAAGGAATCAGACTTACAGAAGTAGAGACAGAAATAGGAATCTCAAATTGCCTCTGGATCATTTAGCGAGTCATTTAGTCATTTTCCAACAACTTCTGAAGCCTCTGACTTTGTACCTCTGCCTTCAACCTAGAGAAGTTGCTGCTTTAATCTGAGAGGAAAAAATTAATTCAGCCTCTAGGTTTTACTCTGGCCGGCCAAGCTATGGAGAGGCAGCCTCAGATTTGCATTTCTGTCACTGCCTTACTAAGCCTGATTAAGTTCATGAGTATTATCTGACCACCTCCACCGGTTTTCAAAACTACCTCTAGCTTCTTACAGTTTCTAATCAAACTTTGTTGTGGAAATAGGCATTTCTTGTTTCTCTGGGAACTTCTGAAAGGATTTCTCTTTTCTTACCTCTTTTCTTTTTAAATATTTCCCTGAAGTTTTAGGGAAATATTTAATTTTTCTTTCCAGACTTCCTTGGCTTAGCTAAAGACATCAGTGACGAGAGTGGTTTTGCAGAATTGTGCAGCCAACGCCCTAGTAGAGTGGATCGTGGAGATGCTGTAGGGTGAGCAGGTGCAGATGACAACGACAAGTCAACTTGTCCAAGAGTGAGCCTGGAAAGGGAACGGGCAGCATGGGGCTGTGGCTGGACTGGCGGAATGTCGGAAGAGAGTGTATGGCTGTTGGCCAGAGTGCCAAAGTTAGCACTAAGTGCTTAAAAAGTAATAATAATGAAAGAAATTTAGTAGCTACTATCATCACCTGGGTTTCAGGCCTCCTGACGGTCCTCTGTAATGCACCCTGCTTAGAGGCTTGCCTTTGAGGGAGCTCCGAGAGGCCAAAAGGCCTCCAGACACAAAGGAATTAACTCAGAGAGGTAAAACTTCAGGTGGCCTGGAAGGTTTTTCTTTGGAGGGATGGGCCTTGCCTCTATTTCATTAGTGGGGCTGCCTTGAGAGGTCTGTAAGCCCCCTTGATATGGTTTGGATATTTGGCCCCTCCAAATCTCACTTCAAAATTTGATCTCCAATGTTGGAGGTGGGGCTTGGTGGGGGGGGGGTGTTTGGGTCATGAGGGCAGATCCCTCCTGAACAGCTTTGTGCCCTCCTCAAGGTAGTGAGTGACTCTCACTCTATTGGTTCCAGCAAGAACTGACTGTTAAACAGAGCCCGGCCCCTCCCCAGCCCTGCTCCTTTCCTCCTGCCCTCTGATGCTGCCCCTCCACCTTCCGCCATGAGTGGAGGCTTCCTGAGGCCCTCACCAGAAGCAGGTGCTGGCGCCACGCTTCTCGTGCAGCCTGCAGAGCCACGCGCAAAATAAATCTCTTTTCTTTATAAACTGTCCAGCCTCACGCGTTCCTTTACAGCAACACCAAATGGACTAAGACACTCCCGGAAGCTTCTGGAATGCCCAGGTCATGTGCCCAGCTGTGGAGTTCTAGCAGCACTCTCCTGCTCATCATGCTTACTCCAAAGTTGAGTTTGATGATGATCTCTGCACGCTGGGGTTGCAGAAAACCAGTGTGTGTGTGTGTGTGTGTGTGTGTGTGTGTGTTTATGAGTGCATGCGTGCACATGATCTTTTTTAAAGAGCAGAGTAAATCTTATACAAATCTGATAATCGTTTCAAAAACTCTGGGCCTTGCCATTTACATTCCCCAACTTAGTCCCCCTTCTACATCAAGGACAAAAATAAAGGCTTGTGAGGACTTAACGGCTTAGGGATGGGAAACTTAAAACTGGTCGGATTCTGCCCAAATCCTATCCGATTTTCTTGCTTCTCATAAACCTTTAATCAGCATCAGTGGTGCGTGAGTGTGTGTGGGTGTGTGCTCTCACATGCACACGTTCTGCTCCTTTCCTTTCAGCGACTTAAGTGACATGCCATGGTGTGAATGAGGCACGCTCTGGCAGCTGGAATTGTGTCAGAAACAGGCTCCAATATTGGCTGCCACTGGTGTATCTGAAGGCAGACTTATCTCCTGTGCCCAGGCTAGGGGTGGGGTAGAGGGTGCTGGCCCCCCTGACCCTCATGTGCCAAAGCCCCGAGCTCCCTGCCCACTGCCATACCAGGCTATGCAGGCCCTGGGTGAGTCTGTGTGGGGCCCAGAGGCTGGGGTGCAGTTTTGGGGGAAGCCACCCTAGACACCCATCATTAAAAATCTTGCTCCCTCCCTCACTCCCATCCTGCATCAAAGGTAAAGACATTCTGAGTTTCATGGGTTTACTTTGGGGGTTCACTGAGGGAGGAGATGCAAGTCCCCTGGGAGGGTTTCCATTCTCACCCTTGGGACGAGTGATCTGGGAGCAGAGGGGTGTGGGGAGGACAGAGAAGGCTGCCCAGGGCGGGGAGACCCGAGACCCGGCTCCTCCAGTTCTCTTAACACCAACCCAGGGAGGACAAGGGGCAGCCTGCAGAAGAAAGGGGGTGGTGGAGGTGCGACAGTGGGCAGGCGGCTCTCACATCTCCATCTCTTTGCCTGGATGATCGGGGTTCCAAACATTTGTGGGTGCCTGCCGTGCGCCAGGCACTGGACCAGGTAGTGGTTGATTGTGGTAGTTCGGGGCCGGGGTGTGACGGGAATGAAGTCAAATCTCAATGGAACTGAGTTTTCTTGAAGTTTCGTGGAGTCACATACGCATGTGCATACACACATGCACACACACTCTCCCCCCACCACGAAGCACTGACTAGAGCAACATAGGTTTTTACTGAAGTCTTCTTCCTTCCTTCCCTTCCTCCCTCCTTTTCTTCTTCCTCCTCCCCTCTTCTTCTTTCTCTTTCTCCTCTCCTTCTTCCCCCTTCTCTCCCCTCCCCAGCCCTCCTTTCTCTCTTTAATAAAATGGAAACTGGTTACATCACATACCAGATAGCAAAACTTCCCCAAATCCTCTTATAATAATACCTTATGTGCTTAACGTTTCCCTGTGGCCGCTGCCTCATTTACCCTCCTCTATATGTCCCTCCTTCCTCCTCGGCCCCCCACGCTTCCTCCTCCGTGGTTGTCCGCAAAGGATCATCTACCCTTTTCTCATAGGAAGAAATTTGGTTTTCCCATCCTCACCCAGTTTATCTTTGTTTTCCTAGGCAAATAAAACTCCTTTTGGCACATGCACTCTGTTTAAGCTCATTCTATTTGGAAAATGAGGGGTGGGGAAAAGGCTCCCCATTGCAGTCTGTGCAGCCCGGAGGTGCTGAGAATGGCTGAGGGGGCCTGGCAGTACCGGGGGCAGCCTGGTGGGGGCAGCCGCTCCTTCCCTCCAGCGGATCCTGGCTCTTTTATGTTTTTTTTCCAAGAAAAGGCAAAAAGAAATCTAGATTTTTATGTGAAATCACCAACTTTAAAAATATTGCTAATGAATTTAGTCACATAAAAAATTACATTTGTGGGCCAGCCTTGCTCCTGAAAATGCCATCGCAGGGCTCTTGAGTTTGAGCTTCCATCTGCTCTCCGCAGCCGCCTCTTAGAATTATAGTGTGCAAACTTAAAAGATTCACTGGAGGGACTTAAGAGGAGAATGGAGATGACAGAAGAAAGAGTCGGTGCACATGAGCAAGATAAACTCAGAATGGCACAAGAAAAGAAAACCAGAGACCAATGTCCCTATGAACAAAGTTGTAAAGATTCTCAAAATATTAGCCAATTGAATTGAGCAATATATAAAAAAAAGGTACTACATCGCAAATAGGTGGGATTTATCCAGGGAATGCAAGGTTGATTCAATATTAGAAAATCAATCAATGTAATCCATAATATTAACAGACTAAAGGCAAACCTGCATGATAATATTAGCAGATACAGAGAAAACATTTGACAAAATTCAACGTTGCCTCATGATAAAAAAGAAAAAACTCTCAGCAAACCAGGAATAGAAAATAGGTTCCTTAAATGCCCTTCTGAAAAAGGGAAATGATAAATGATATAGGTTAAAACTTAGTGATGAAAGACTGAATGATTTCCCACAAAGGCCAAGAGCAAGGCAATCATGTGCACTCTGACCAGTCCTCTTCAATATTGTACTGGAAGTTTTAGCCAGTGCAATAAGACAAGAAAAAGAAATAAAATGCATGCAGACCAGAAAAGAATCTTACGTGACACTCAGGAAATGGCAAAACTATAGGATAGGAGAACAAATTAGTAGTTGCCAGGACTTAGGGCTAGGGGAAAGGTTTGACTGCAAAGGGCCAGAACAAAGGAATTTGGGGGGATAAGTGAACTATTCTGTATCCCAAGCTCGGTGGTTGTGCAATTCTATGCATTTATTAAAGCTCACAGAACTGTAGAACAACAATAAAGGTGTATTTTTCTCTTTGTAAATAAATTACAAAAATTGACTGATTTGGTTGATACTGTTTTTTGCCTTTGCCCTTTTGCCATTCCCATTTCATCCTGGCTGAGATGTGGATGCAATGGCTGGAGGTGCAGCAGCCATCTGGTGACTGAGGGGAGAAACTGAGGATAAAAGTCAACATGCTAATGCTGGTAGAGAGAAAATGTAGAGGGAAGCCTACAATGTAGAGGGTCCCTTAGTAGATGTAAGGGTCCCTTAGTGCATTACCCTGGGCCATATTCTTCCTGACTAGCGGCTTCCCAAGGGTGGAGAGTTATCTGTAACACACATAGGCCATAAAAGGCTGCATTGTCTGTAGAGAATTTAAAATAATAATAGAACTAACTGGAAGGAAGTCAGTCTGCTTTTGATCATCATATGTGCTAGCAGTTCTAAACAATGTCAGTGATAAAATACTTCTCCTCCCTCGAGTAAATCTTTTGTAAGTCTAAGTTCTAAACAATTGCTTTGGTCACTGAAGAGTTTTAAGAGCATGTATGTGACATTTGGTCACCTACAGCACACATATGGACTGAACTATTAATAAATGTGTTTGTTTCAATAACAAACTAGAGAGGCTTTCCCTATTCCCCATTTGGGGATGGTTTTGCATGATCACTGAAGCCACTCTGTTTCATTCTTTTAAATTTTAAACAAATATTTACAAACTCTGCAAGGTCATGTGGAATGACAAAATTAAAGTAACTTAAGTTTGGATTCTCTGCTTTTACAACCATTGTGCTATCTTTGCTTGTTTCCAATCTACTGTTTTAGCAGAGGGACTTGTTGTGCTACAGCTCTCAGAGACGTGGGGTGCACTCAAAGCAAAACGAGATAATTCTGAGCCTTTATGAACTTGCTGGGGGTTCTCTGAATTAACTTCATGCCAAGTACAATGTTCATTTGAAAATATGCAATGAAATATGCTAATTTGAAACTTATTGCTAAAATAATTCTGTCATAAAGAAGAGTTTTTAAAAATGATTCATTGCAGTTGTCACATCTGCTAGGTAGGCAATTGCTCTTAACTTCTTGTGAGACGAAGATGTGAGTGTTTGCCTAAGCCGCATAAAACAGGTATTCTGTTAACTGGCTGCTGAACCGAAGCTCAGGTGATTCCCCAGCTTCTTGCTTTCATGCACGCGGCTGCAGGCTTTGAGGGGAGAAGGTAAACACAGCACAGAAATAAAATCCTTTACGCAACCCCATACCATCAAAGCTCTGATTTCGTTTGAGCGAAATCGGTGCAGGGCATGTGGGCTCCGCCTGGGTGGGGCATGGCTGCCCGTGCGTGTCTTCCATTTGGTTTGCCTTTGCAGGTGGCAAACGTCGACGGTAGGAAGGATTTCTTTGTGGGGACTTGATCTTAACCATGATTAATATCAAAAACAGAATTCTAACACAGAAGAATTCAGTTTGCTTTTCAGGCAAGTTCCTTTGATCTCACAATGCCAGAAACAGGGTGACCGGTTGGAGCTGCTCCGGAAGGGCAGGGCAGGTGGTCACACGAGGCTGTGGGGCCCAGTGTCAAGTTAGCTGCTCCGAGGAGGAGAAGGAGGATCCTAGCCTCGTCTCCTGCCTCCTCTCCGAGGCTGCTGTGACCGTTACAGTCGCCTGACTTCTTTCTCTTCTTCCTTCTTTTTTTCTGGCAATATTCATTGTTCTTCTTCTCCGTGTTGGGCACTGTGCTGGTACCAGGCACACGACGACAAGCTAAAACAAACAGAGCCTCTGACTTTTCAGAGCCTAGATCCTAACGGGGAGAGAGAAATGAAGCAAGTATCCCCAAAGCTCGGTGTACAAGTGTTAGCTGAGGGCTGTGAAGGTAAGTTACACAGAGCTAGAAGAGAGCAAAGGGGGTGCCCGGCTTAATCTAGGGGTCCGGCGAAGCTTCTCAGAGGGTCCTAACGGGGCCAGGTGGCTTTTATTGTCCTCTTTCTCTAGAGGTTTCCATTGTATCTCCCATTTTGCTTAGGGGGGTTTAAGTGAATTCTATTTCTTGCAACTGACCCTAGAGAGAAGGTTACAAAACAAAACAAAAACCATTCTTAATTCAACGAGATCCACATCGAATGGAGGAATTCCAAGCACCAGCAAAGGGGATGGTGGGAGGTACTTTTGAGGGGAGGGGGCCTATTCATTGCTTTGCAAATAATATTGCCAAGTCTGAGGCTGTCCTTGAGTAAGAAGATGCTGTGAATTTGAGCAGTGAAGCTGTGGCCCCTTTGGCTGGCAGGAGGGCTGCCCAGGGTGGTGGAGAGACTTCCTACAGTTTCCTGGCCCAGAAGGAGACGATGGCATTAATTCCAGGCCTGGAGAAGAGCGGAAAGCCCTGCTCCCCGGGGCCCAGGCGCAGCCCTCTGGCTTTCCTGGGAGTTTCCCTGTGTTAAAATGCATTGGCTGTGAGTCAACATTTCCCTCGCAGCGGGGGGCTCTGTGCCTGAGTTCCTTGGCCTCATTTCCTTCCCAGGACCCGGATGACTGGCAGGCAGCTGTGAATGACAAGCCCCGAAAATAACTGAGGGGGTTTGGCAGGGGGAAAACAGCCCTGACTTGGCAACAAAGCTCTTCCCTTTGGGGCCATGCAAATAGCATCCAGCCGCATCCGGAAAGCACATCTATAAAGTGTGTCCCTGGGTGGGGGCAGGAGTGCAGCTTGCAGGTCCTGGGGAAAGCACAACCAGTGGAAGAGGCCATCCAAGCAGAGAGAGGCTCACACTGTACACGAGAAAGGGTGAGATTGGCCATGGGGTCCTGCATGGCTCTGAAGTGTGCATTGCCTGTTCCCTGTCTCGGGACAGGTGAGTGGCCAGGTCACCACCTCACAGCCCTCTCTGGACGTGAGCTCCTAGGATTTACTCTGACTTCTGGGCTGGGCATTGGAAGAGCTGGGTCTAAGCCAACCTGCTGCTGCTTGAGTTCTCTGAGCCTCAGCCCTTTCATATTCTGGTGAAGGGTGACATCCGGGAGATTGAAGGTCTGTTTCAGCCTACTGTGGGATCTCCTTGGAAGTTCTTTCTTCTTTGGCATTTAACCACTACTGACTCACCTTCTTCTGTATCTTTATGATCTCACCTAAGAGGTGGAAAACAAGGCCATTTGCTATTTGGTTGGCAGCCTTCCATGCAATAAGGGGGGGTCTCCACATTTTGGGGTAGTTTATGATCATAGATTCAGACTCTCCTTTCTACTCTCTCCTATGCAACCCCAAGTGTAACTACAGCTTATAGAGTCACAAGAGCCACCAGCCAGGTGGGCAGAATTTGCCTACCATGGGGAACTGGAGTTGGGAACGAAGACTTCTACTTATATTGCATCTGTGACAGTTTGCTAAAAGCTTGTGAGATTTCCGCAGTTTCAAGATTTTTCTTTTTGGTGAAATTTTGTGAATGTAGTTTTAAAGCTTTTTCATTTTAATAGAGTCTAAATAATCTAGTGTCACAAAGATAGCACAGAGATACACCTTCACACAGTTTGATCTAATGTGTTATCTAAAGTTAACATGTAACTATGGTACATTTATCAGAACTGAAAAATTAACATTTGCATAATACTGTTATTAACTACACCATAGACTTTATTTGGATTTCTGTAGTTTTTTCTACAAACGATCTTTTTGAGTTCTGGGATCCAACAAGGATAGCGTAGTGTGTTTATTCATCCTCTCTCCATAGTGTCCTCTGATCCGTGACAGTTCTTGTCTTTCCTTTTTCTCCTCCCACAATTTTGACACTTTTGAACAGTTCTGGTTAAGTATTTTGAAGAATGTCCCTCAGTTTGGGTTTGCTGATGTTCTGTCATGGTTAGACTGGGGTTTTGGGTTTGGGGGAAGAACACCACAGAGGTGAAGTACCCTTTTCATCTTACAATGTCAAGAGTACATGATGTCCACCTGACTTGTCACTTGGCTAAGGTGACATCTGCTGTATTTCTCCATTGTGAAGTTACTAGTTTTTCCTCTTCCTTTGTTAGAAGTGAGCATGAGTATTTTTTATGCTTTCAATTTGTGTGAGGGATCTTATTTCCAAATCCAGGCCCTAGTTGAAAAATTCCTCCTGTGCTAAGGAATATGATTCTCTGAAATGGAAATGCAATGATTGTAAAAAGTGCTTTGGAAGGTGCTGGTGAGTCTGAGCGGTGACAGTAGGTTAAAGAAGGGACTCTCTAACTGAGGTTTCAGGAAGGCCAGAGCATGGGCAGGAGCAGCCAGAGGTGAGGGGAAGGAGCAGGAGGACAGAGCGGAGGTTGAGAGAGAGAACCGTGCCTGGCTGGGACCACAGAGCCAGGCTGCGAAGGGAGCTGGAAGGAGGGCAGGTCTAAATGGGACGTGTGGCAAACTAGGGGAGGAGGGGACAGCGTGTGCACAGGTGTGCTCCCACACTCTTTCTCACCTGGTTAGTTCCATGAGACACTCACCCAGGTGAGGCTCTGTGACCACAAAAAGGAGGTTGACTGTCCTGTGTGGCTTTCAGACCCCTGACTTTGACCTCTAGGGTCAGCATCATAGCCCTAGGTGGACAAGAATCCTATCTGGGCAACTGTCAAACTGCAAGAGGTCTGCTTAGGGGGATATAAGTATCTGGTCATATTTGCCTGTGGTCTAAACATCAGCACTTGCTATTGATCAGAAGGGAATCTCACATCTTCAGCAAGCAAGAGGCATGGGGAGAGGTGGTTGTCCAAATGCCTCTGGGTATGGGCTTGAAGGAGAATTTTGGGGAAGTTTGTCTTGGTATTGCCCTGCTCTGTGCATCAGGGGCCAGCCGTGGAGCTATTTTTCCAAAGGGAAGCCTCTGGGTCACTTTTGCAGCCTTCTTCAAGTCACAATGACTTTTAACAGGCAACATCTGACAGTGTGGGAGCCCCTTGCAGCCCTGGGTGAAATTATGATAACAAGAGAAAAAAGCTATTACTGCCACCATGCTTTCATTATGCAAATGATATTAAGATAGGCTGTGTGGATCGCCCCTGGCTATGCTATAATCTCCATGCAGTGATTATAATGTGTCAAACTTAGTCATTTTGATTATGACATGTTAATTACATGCCATCCTCATGTAGACATGAATATTACTCCCAGTCAGACAAAACACAAATTGGGGCCATTGTTAGTTGGTTAGTTGTGTGTATGTGTTTTAACTTTGTTTTGTTAAATGGATTAGAAGGTTTAAAAGATATATAACATTGCAAACTAATTAAATACCGGCCAGATCCTCAATGCTCCACTGGGTGGAGAGAGGAACTGAGGCTCACTTGGACTGCTTGGGTTGCACTTTTTGTGCTCTGGGTGCTATTGGCAAAACAGGGTTTCCTGGGTAACAAGAAGCTAGGGTTGTTGGGGAAGGGGGTGAGAGGGGGTGGGTGAAAGGTTGGTAGGGTGGGGTGTCAGGGAGTGTTTGAGAGCTCCAGGCCACCGTGGATTGGGAGAAAGAGTGGAGGAGAGCGATAGATGACTTACAGGGACGGCTGAGCCAGAGGGGCCCCCGAAGGTCCTGAAGGTCACCTTTCCCTTCACAGAGGAGGAGACTCAGGCCCCAAAGAGGTGAAAGAACTTGTTTAGGTCCACTTAGACCGTCTGAAAAAGAGCTTGAGACGCCATTTCCCTGTGGCAATGGAAGGGTTGGTCTGGCCTTAATGGGAAGCACCATGTCACCCTCACTGAGAGAGGTGCAAAGAGCCCCCTACATTCATGGGTCAGATTCAAGTCCAAACCTCCCAGCACAGTATCCACGGTCCTCCATAATCCATTCTACCCATCTTTGGGCTCATCTGCTACTCTCATCCACTGTGACTTCTTTACTTCTAGAAGCATGTTTTCTACCGCCTTGTCCTCCAAAGGCACCTTGGATCTTTATTACTTAGGGCTTACACAGAATCTGAAATAATAACAAGAGCTGGTATTTGCTTAATATATTATTTTTGGTATTTATTTGCTATGTTCCAGGCACCATCTCCTCCCCAAATTTATTTGTATTAATTAATTTAGCTTCACACCAACCATATCAAATATGTTTTATTAGTATTCCCATATCACAGATGAGAAAACTGAAGTAAAGAGAGCTTAATACAGGGCAGTCTACCCCCAGAGCCCACAATTCTAGTTGTTAGAATACACTGCCTCTCTGGATTAATGTTTTCTTTCAATTGTATTTGTCTTTCAAGGCTCACATGACATTGTTTCTTCCCTGGGAAGCTTTCTCTGGTGTAGGAGACTCTTTTATTATTATTCACATATACTTCTTGTCCTTTCCTTTACTAGCCCCTTTGCTGTTTTCTCTCTAACATTATAAACAGAAATGTCCTAGATAGAGACTGCTCCATCAGCTTGGGTTCCAAAGTGAAGATGATATGGAACAGAACACAGCTGCCCACATAGAGGGAGCTAGAAATTAGTCAGATATACACTGTTGCTGTGGTGAAGCATGGACGGTGTGGAGTCATTTGTTACTGCAGCATAACCTAGCCCATTCTGACTAATACACCTGCTCACGTGGCCCCATGGATCCCTCTCCCAGCAGGTTCTGACTCACGCAACTCACTAGCTTGTCACACCTTTCTCTTTCTTCCTGACAGTCCTGTCGATGCCTTTTTTTTTTTTTTTTTGAGACAAAGTCTCACTTTGTTGCCCAAGCTAGAGTGAGTGCCATGGCATCAGCCTAGAAACCTCAAACTCCTGGGCTCAAGCAATCCTCCTGCCTCAGCCTCCCGAGTAGCTGGAACTACAGGCATGCGCCACCATGCCCGGCTAATTTTATATATATATATATATATACATTAGTTAGCCAATTAATTTTTTTCTATTTATAGTAGAGACAGGGTCTGGCTCTTGCTCAGGCTGGTTTCAAACTCCTGACCTCGAGCAATCCTCCTGCCTCGGCCTCCCAGAGTGCTAGGATTACAGGCTTGAGCCACCGCACCCGGCCTCTGTTGATGCCTCCTTAATGGCAAACCTTGTGTCTCACACTTGTCTGCTTCCCCATCTCTTACCCACACCTAGAACAGTCTAGGCACATGGTGGGTTCTTGGTGTGTGAGTACCTATTGAGTTCTTGATAATTATTTGTTTTTTATGAATGTGGGCATTTCACTGAGATCAGGCCAGGGGCTCTGGCTCCCTTCAAAGCCACTGTCTGTGCTTTCCTCCCTGTGCCCCTGTGCTGGGTGCCTGTGGGAACAATGAGAGGTCTCAGCCTCACTGTGGGGCTTCTCAGGGCTGGGGGTGGGGAGATATTAAAGAGCAAAGAACTCAACCACCAAGCCCATCTGTAAGTCCCCTCCATGTCCCTCCATGGCACCCATCCAGGTCCATATCCACCCCAGCATCTCAGGCTCCAGCTGCCTCCTCCCCAGACGTCAGTGGGCTGGACCAGAGGCTCTCTCCAGCTCCTCCCAGCCCTGAGATCCACGCAAATGTCGACTCTGCACTTTCTTAAATTTTGTACCTAGGCTTGTCACTTGCCTCCTGAAGCCCCAGCCTGTGAAGGGACATGCAGGAGACAGGGCTGCTGTCTGAATAAATAAAATAGGACAATAGGACATTGAGTCTGAGTTGAGGGGTGAAGCTAGGTCCTCCTATCTGAACATCTTCCCCCACACTCTGATGCTGGCTTTTGAATCTCTAGCTCCTGGTGAGAATATGAGGCCTCCATGACTAGCCTTCAGCGGCTACCAGCTGGCACTTCATGGAGAGCAGTCGGCCATGGGGTTTGGGCATTAGGCACAATTTTAGGCTCCTTAGGAGAGTTCTGTGGGATAGGAGAGATTCTGAAAGGGAGAGGTATTGCAAAAACCAAATAGGATGACTTAGCAGTTGGAGCCAGGTGCAGGGCCCAGGTCATTATTGGTCAACTCTCCTCCCCTCTTGCCCCAGTGCAAGTTTCCAAGGGATACTTCCTACTGTAGAGAGAGATGACAGGAGGTGGACCCAACTGCAGGCAAGGCTGGCAGCCCCTGGACTGGCCATTTCTCAGTGTGGAGCTCACCCTTCCGTACCTACTGGAGTTGAGCTCCTGGGAGTGGGCACTCGCCCACTCTTGCTGAGCACTGTCTCCAGGGTCTAACCCAGTCCTCTGCACCCAGAGCACGAGAGCACAAGCTCCCTCCCCCCTTCTGCACCACGCACTTCCACTTGTCTTATCAGGCTGAAACAGGGGAAGGGAGAAGGGGAGAAAAGTTAATTTAAGGGGAAAATTATCTCTATTCTCTACTAATGGAACCTGTAAATTAGGGCATTTAATTACCAAAGACAATTTGTTCATTTTGGATGCTAATATTTACATTAGCAACTGCTTTGAAAGCATGAAATCTGATGAATTGGCAAAACACTTTTACTCCTTTTCCCCAAATTAATCAAACGAGCTGTGATCGGGCTATTTATAAGTCTAGTTAAGCATATCTCCCTAGCGAGGGAGTTTTTTCCCTCCCACCTCCTTCACATTTTGTGAGCTCTCACAGCTACTCAGCTTCTCACCTAGATACTTGGTACCGGAGGATCTCAGTGGGAAGGTGCTTGATCTATTTCTATATTTAATGACACATTTCATCATAGCGGGACAGAGCCTTGTACCATCTTTGTTGAAATTATATTTCAATGATAATCCCTTCCATTTTTGTAACCCCTGGTGACTTCCAAGGTGCTCTTACAGAGAAGAGCTCACCTCCCACTCCTGCTGGTGAAGCCTCCAGTGTTAGGCTCTGATGCTGATGGCTGGCAGGTTTAGATGCCCCCCCCCCCCCCAAAAGAGCCAGGGTCTGTAAGAAAGCATTGACCTCAGAGGGGAAGGGAAAATGCGTGGACACCTAAGACCATCTTCGGAGCAAGGACTCTCCAGGAGCCGCCACCACCCCGATGCTGGCCACTCTGGTCTCGGATCAGCCCCTGGCTATTGCCCTGACGGTAACCTGCCCTATTCCGATGACGCCTTTTGCTCACCCCAAGGGATCTCCCCTCTGCAGCCCAGTGGTACTGGGGGAGGTGGCAGAGGTTTCAGCCCAGCTCCCCCTGCCTCACTAGCTATTACTCTGCTATGAACGCCCAGCCTGGACTCATGATGTCTTGGGACGAGGTGGCTGGGGCCCAAGCTGCTAAGAGACTTGCTTAATTTCCCATTCTGAATGGGGGTACGGGAAGGAGTCTGAGCTGTGTTCTCTGGCCATCAGGAACCCTCCTTTCATAAAGCCAGGCCTCTATCCTGGGAGATGAGCACAGAGGAAGGGGTGTCTAGGCAGAGAATGTGGCTGACTCTTATTCCATGCTATGGTCTGAATGTTTGTGTCCCCCCCAAATTCACATGTTGACATTGTAACCCCCAATGTGAGAGTGTTAGGAGATGAGGCCTTTGGGACATGATTAGGTCGTGAGAGTGGAGCCCTCATAAATGGAATTCGTGCCCTTATAAAAAGAGGCCACAGAAAGCTCGTTCCATCCTTCTGCATTGTGAGAATACAGAAAAAAGACTGCTGTCTATGAACCAGGAAACCAGACATCAAATTTGCTGACACTTTGAACTTGGACTTCCCAGCCATCAGAACTGGGAGAAGTACATTTCTGTTGTTTGTAAGTCACCTAGTTTATGGTATTTCGTTACAGCAGCCCCAATGGACTAAGGCTTTCTCCAAGCTTCACTTTCGTTTGAGAGTCTTTCACTATAATCACTGCTGCCACCATCCTGTTCCCCTTTTTATGCTTTGCCCCTAATGTGGTCACACAAATCTCTTAACTCCAGTGGAGTCCAGACGAAATACTTACATTAGATATTATTAAAGGTGTGAAGATAGTAGAAGGGGAAGAAGAAAACAGAAACAAGATCATGTAGATGATAAGACTAGGTTCCTGCATCTTCATTTGGCATCCCCTAAGAGGACCCCTGCCCGCCTCCAGCCACCTCCATGGTGCAGAAGCCATCTTTATCTCTGCAGTCTGGATGCTCCTTTGAGCCCACCTAGACTCCCATCATTTTACACCTAGAAGGGAGACAAGCCCAGCAATGGTGTTAGGTGCTCACTCTCTGCATTAGAAATGGTCAGTCTGCATTTGGCATCGATTCCAACCTCTTCAAAATGTGCCTTTCTGAATTTCAGGGTCTGGAAGGCTAAAACCTACATATCTAAGACTTCCTGGCAGCTAGGGTTCTGGTTGAGAATGAAATTCTGTCCACCAGACATACTTATATGAGACTTGGAAGGTGGGACTCAGGCCAGGGCAGTTATCCGAAGGGTCTGGCTAATGCTGCAGGGAACATGGTGTGGTGCCTGGGGCTGCCAAGCAGAGCTGCAGGTGCACGCACCAGCTCTGCAGACGCTGGGGGGAGCTGCGGAAGAGCAACAGTGGCCTCCTCAGCCCTGATTGCATCTTGCATTCAACAGGTCCACGGGGCCTCCCGACTCCCACCTTGTGCACCTGTCCAGCTGGGCATTGCTGCGCATGCTCAGGGCATCACGCCTGGACATCCAGCCTAGAGGACACTCTTTCAGCCCTTTCACCAATTTTCTAAGCATCAGTTTCTCATATTAAATTATTATCTGCTTAATACAAATGGAACGATTTCTGTTTCCTACGTAAACTCTGGCTGATGCTCTCATTTGTTTGGCTAAAGCCTGCTTTCATGTCACAGGTCTCCTAGTATCTAGTCCAAGGAAATGTCACCTTCAGAGGAGTGCCTCTCCCATCTATAGGAGTGATATAGCAGCAAAAAACAGCAGTAAGTGGGGTTCTTTGGTGCAGGGTTTTTATACTTTCTTGCCTCAACCAATTATAATTCCTCAGAAATATGCACACAAAGTTGAAGGCCCAGCAGCCACAATGTGCTGGGAATGAGACATCCTCTGGCTCCCAAGGTCTTTCTTGTCCAGAGAGCCTATGTTGTAAGGCATCAGGCCTAAAGCTGCCATATGAGCTGGGCCCCCACAAGCCTTAATAAGATGACCCCCCATAAATAAAGCTAATGAAAAGCAAAGAAGCTAGCTTGGCAAGCTTCCTGGGAGCCATGGCCTTAGCAGAATTTCCAGGGAGAAGGATAAGGAGAAGTAGAGGTCAAAGGGTGTTATCACCCCTAGATGTGAGAGGGGAGAAATGACCCACAGTGACCATCCAATTACATGTCTGCACACTTGTGTTCCAATTCACATTTTCATATTCTGAATTACTTACTGATTTTTGTGCAACATAATTCTCTAAAATTTAGTGGCTTAAAAACATGGAGCGCTTATTAGAGGACACAGTTTCTGAGCGACAAGAATCTAGGAACAGTGTCTCATGAGGTTGTAGGCAGTCAGAGCCTTGGCCAGGGCTGCAGCCATAGTAAGGCTTGGCAGGGCTAGAAGACTCACTTCTAAGATCACACATGTGGCCATGGGCAGGAGGCTTCAGTTCCTTTCCACGTGGGCCTCCTGTGCCAGCTAACTTCCCCCAAAGCAAACGACCTGAGAAAGGGAGAGAGAGAGTGCCGCATCATCGCTTCTTCCGTAACACACTGGTCTCATAGAGCAAGCCTGGTAGACGGTAGGAGGGGACTGGGCAGGGCATGAGGCCCAGGAGGTGGGATCACTGGGGGTCATCTTGGAGGCTGGCCTTACTCATGCTTTCTCTTTTTCCCCAGGGCCGTGCTCTTATGCACATTTCATACATTTTAGATGCTAGTGGGCAGTGCACCTTCCCTAGAACTCTTTTCACCCCTAAGCTAACAGTGTGGACTGACCAATAGATCCAAACGTGCAATTTGGACCTTGATGTCTAAAGAAATTAGAGATATTTTTATTCCTTACATATTGCAAATTGGGCATTTCAATTGCTTCGGTGATAGGAATTTTTTTTTCTAAATCTGAAATAATATTTTAAATACATCCTTGCACTGAGGGAGTAAATTGTTTACCTCTGGCTTGACCACGGTGGGTATTGAGGTGACCCTTTTTCTCCCTCGTGCCCTCGCGTGTTTTTCCACCTGCTCCCCTACAACTTCGCCCTCTTCTTTAGCTTCTCCAGGAGACGATGCACAAGCCATCAGCACATTAAGATAACTTTGGAACCACTTAAGATGGGCTATTTCAAAAGGTACCAAATTCCCTGATCTTATAACTGAACCATTTAACTAGATCATCCTGTAAAGAGAAAATGCGTTAAAAATACCAGTTAATTACTTTTTTTAATTCCCAAGGCACAAATAAGTCCTAGTTAACCGTCTTTGCACATTTATATATTTAGACATCAGGATGTGACTCTATCGCAGGCACAGCAGCCAGCAGGCACAGGAGTCGAGGACAGCCGGCTCGAAAGTCATGAGACTGGCTGCTTCAGGTACGCAGGGGCTCGCTCACCTGAATTTATTGCCACATACCGCCAAGTATTTACGGTGAAAAACCCAAGGAGGAAAATTATTGAACCGAGGCCTTATTAGCAATTCTTTTTTTTTTTTTTTTAAAATACACATTGTTGGCCTAAGTAATATATTGATAGTGTACTTTGATTAGAAATATCAATACAGAGAAATATTAATTGAGCCTCAGTCCTGCCTTGATAATGCCAGATGAGTATTCATCTGGCAAAAATTCAAAAGCAGGTTCAATTTACTCCTTGGAAGAAATCAGTGTTAAAGAAATCCAGAGACTAAAAACTTTTATAAAATTGCACGAGAGTAGAGCTAAACAATGGTAATCTTCTCTTGCCCCTTCTGCATTTAGACTTTAGGGATGACAATATAACAAATTGAGAGGGCCCCTGAACATCCATTCATGTCATGTGAAGTCCATCAAATAGAACTGTTTTTTTTTATGGGTTAGTCTAGCAACTATTTCGCTTTTAGAGCGACATTCCACTTTTTTGAAATCTAGCTGCCCAGTTATTTCTCCCAAATGGTTGGAACCAAATAAAAATTGAATGAATGAATGAGTAAATGGTTAAGCCCCAGCTAAAGTAGGTTTCACCTATTGATGTACAGAAATTCAAGCCTTTTGTCAGTGGGAGAACCTCTTCTGTCCTGTCTCAAAAGCTGAGTACCTTTACTTTTTGCACCACTGAAGGACGATTGGTTATCTGGTTTCTGGGCAATCAATAGATTAGAATTGGTGATGGGAAAAGAGGAGTTGCCACCAGAGGTAGGCAAAGACACCAGCAACTGTAGCAGTTGACGCCCCAAAGAGGGCAGAGACAGGGCCCTACAGAAAGTGGACATAGCTCAGGTAGTCTGCGGCAATGGAGAAAGGGGCAAACAGCCGTAACCACTTTCTTAGCATTTGAGGGAATTAGTGAATCACAGCTGAGTACTAATTCCTTTATGCTTTCTTTCATTTAAAGAACACCTAAGTGTCAAACTGGTGCCAACAAAGAGGAAATGAGACACTGTGTTGGCTGAAATCTAAGGTCTTCTAGCTCTACAGTTCTGAAAATATTGAGCGTTTACATGGAAAACCCACCAATACGGCTTAAATGTGTCCCCTTCAAAACCTGTGTTGAAACTTAATCCCCATTGTCATAATGTTCAGGAGGTGATTAGGCACTCAAGAAGGCTCTGCCCTCTTGAGTGCCTTATAGAAGAGCTGGGGAGGACGAGTTCCCTCTCGTGCTCTTCTGCCATGTGAGGACATGGCGCTTGTCCTCTTTCGTCCCTTTCACCTTCTGCCAGGTGACAATGCCATCGTGAGAAGACACCATGGATGGAACAGGCCCTCACCGAACACCAAACCAGCTGGCACCTTGATCTTGGACTTCCTGGCCTCCAGAACTGTGAGACAATAAATTCTGTTCTTTATGAATTATCCAGTTTCAGGTATTTTTTCTAGCAGCACAATGGACTAAGACACCCACGCTGGGCATTCTACGTTCTTTGAATCTATCTCCAGGTGTCACTAAATAAAAAGTCTAACTCAAATTCATTTTACTCTGCAAGGAGGCAGGGGAGCTTAATCTGCTTTGGGAAGATTTTCATGCCCAAGGATGTCACAGGCATGTGTTGGTGCTCACCTGGGCCCATGACGGATGGAGCAGCACCTTCCTGGAGAGGCGGGAAATGTGGCATGGCCACAATGTCTGAGGAGCACATCCAGGAGTAAGGGCTGAGGGGTCAGGTTGCTATTTTAGGATTGGAGCACAGGTAGTGGGAGAGTCAGTGCCTCCTGAGAAGACAGGTGAGAACAACCTAGAACACCAGTGGCCCCAAAGTCAAGCCCTTGGTCACGGTTTTTGTGAAATCAAGAAAGTGGCAGCTCTTGAGTATGGAAACACCAGTAGGGTCACCCTTTTAATGTCAGGAGGGTGCAGGACCACCTTCCATGTGGTATCTAATCCTGTTACACCATGCAGCATAATTCGACTTGCAGAACTTTGAATTTGTGTAACTATAAACCATGTGGTCATTGTATTCTCTTGAAGTGTCTCCATTATTGAATGCAATTCGAGTTTACTAAAAGATGTATTTATGATGCCCTATGTCCTCCACAAATGCTAGGTTTCCTCCAGAATTATAAGATCTCTAAAGTGGAAGAGACTGCAATGAACCCATTTCGCCACAAATGATCCGAGGCCCCTGAGTGTGCTAGGTGTTCGGAGTGCCTCTGAGGGCACATGTGGATAGGGTGTCGTTGGCCTATGCATGTCCTAATGAGACCTCAAGCTGCACCAAGTGATGGACTCAGGCTGCACTGTCTGGTGTCCCATGGCCAATGTCAATGTCAATGCATAACATAAAGGAACAGCACCCCAACAAACTGAACAATGTCTGGTTTTTCTTCATTTCACAGAAAACAGAGAGCATTAGTATGGGGGGAGGTACTATTAGAGGCCAACTGTCCTTGTTTTGCAGCTACATCCAGGAGGGATGGTGAAGTTCAAGAACATTTCCTAGGAATATGGAAGTCAGAGGCAGAGCCAGACCTGGGTCTTGGGTCTCCCTCTCTCAGACCATGCTCTTTCCTGCTGTTCCTCATTCTGAAACGGACCACAGTCACTCGCTCTTATAAGGGGCAGGTAAGATGACCCTCCCTTTCTGGGTGGGGAATTGCGACTTAGAACAGCCTAATAACTTGTCTAAGGACACACATGTGATGGATATTTAATCTTCTAAAGAATAGCTTTCTAGTTTCAAAGGTGAAACTAAGAGCTGGGCCCTTTCTTCCAACTAACTGAGCCCTTACCAGAGAACACCAGCTCACCAGATGGGAGCAAAAGTAAGTTTTGTTGCCTTTTTCTGTGAGCCTAGACTCTTTCTGAGGAGAAGGAGGCAGTATCGGGCTGTGGTTCAGAGCATGAACGCTGGGGCCAGATGGCCTCTCATAAGCTACATAGCCTTGGACAAGCTAATCTAATTTCAGTGTGCTTTAATTTTCTCAACCAGAGAATAGGACCAATAATAGAATCTATTTTATTAAGGTGTTGAGAGGATTAAATGCATTAATACATGTAAAAGGCTTTAATATTGTGCTTGGCACAGAGTTAAATGCTTGCTGTCAAGCTGTCACCTAGCCAAGGGAGAGTAAGAGTTATTGCAGCTCTCAGCCTTCTAGGGAGAGTATGGGACCCTTTCTGCTTCTCTCTATAGGTGGAAAAGGAAGTGCAAATCCATCTCCATCAAGATGTCCGTTGTCTGAAAATCTTTACACAAGTGACAGAAAGTCTAGTCTCACCTGCTCTCCCAAGTTCAAGATTCATATACTCACTACCATCTAGACTTCTGTACTTGGATGCTTAGTAAGCATTTACAATGTCCCATGTTCATAGTGAGAAATTGATATCCTCATTCCCAAACCTGCTTTTCCTGCCATCTTCTTATTTATTCTGTTACTGGTAACATCATCCTTCTAGTTGCTCACACTGAAAGACTTTTGAATCATCCCCAATTTCTCTCTTTCTCTTATACCTCACATTCACTTCATTGGCAAGTACACTTATCTTACCTGAAAAATACATCTAGAACATGACCTCTTCTTCTTATTACCTGCACTACCACCACCAAGCCATTGCCATCTCTTGCTCAGAATGTTGCAATAGCTTTCTCTTCACTGGTCTGTCTGCTTCCATCCTGGCCCTTCTTTGATCTATTCTTAATGCAGAAGTCTATTAAACGATGGTCAGATCATGTCTCTCCCCAAGTCCCACCATGACTCACATCCCAAAGTCCAAATCAAAGTGGTCTACTGAATAATATCCACTGTATGGAAATACCACACTTTGTTCATTCGTTCATCTATTGATCAACACTTGGGTAGTTTTCACCTTATGGTTATGATGAATAATGCTATTGTGAATATTGGTGTGGGTATCTGTTTGAATACCTGATTTCAATTCCTTTAGGTATATACCTAGGAGTGGAATTACAGGGACATTTGCTAAGTTTATGTTTAACTTTTTGAGGAACTGCTAGACTGTTTTCCATAGTGCTGCCAATTTTACATTCCCACCAATAGTGCACAAAGCTTCCAAATCTCCGGATCCTTGCCAACACTTGTTATTTTCCATTTTTGACAGCCACTCTGCTTCCCGCACACCCCTTGCAGGGGTCAGCCATCCTTTGGTCTTGGTACCTTGCACTTCCTGTTCCTTTATTTGGAATACTGTCCCCAACCTGCATAGCTCACTCTCCCACTTCCTTCAAGTCCTTGCTCAATGGTCTTCACTAACCACCCTATTAAAAGGGCATGTGTTCCATGCTTTAATGTTCATCCATAGCACTGATAGCTTTCTAACTTACTTAATAACTATTTTTTTCTTAATAACTTGTTATTTCTTCATTATCTGTCCTCCCATCCACCTCTCCTGTATGAGCAAGGTTTTTTTTCCCCCAATCTATTTTATCATTGCTCTACCCCAGTGCCCAGAATAATGCCTGGTTCTTAAGAGACAGGCACTATTGTCAAGAATAATTATAAAATGAATGAGTGATGTGTGAGCTGAAACTTGCGGGATGAGTTGACTAAGCCAAAAGAAGAAGGCAAGAGGAGGGAAGAGGTCCTCTGTGTTGAGGGGACAGGACCACCGTGAACTGGACCTGCTTAACAGAATGGACGAGGGTCTCCTGGATGCAGAGACCCCACAGCTACCTCTAGAATTTCTTTGCTCATTTTCAGTTGCCTTTTGCACCACGATTTACTTATATGCTGATAAGTGACCACTAGATTCTGTTGAGATATAACAATGTGGATGTTGATAGTCGAACATACCCCAGCAATCTCGTGAGAGAATGTTAAGATCTATACCTGGAAGCAGAGCTACAAGATTGCCACCTCGGTATTATTGCTGTTGCTATTATTATTTTTGTGTAGTGTGTGCAGTGAACATTCTGAGCCACCCACCACGCGTTCTGCGTGTTTCAGTCCAAAATATAGGAAGTTTAAACTCGAGGCTCTTAAGCAATACTGCTGCCTCCTGTTGCCTCCCCCTGCCAAGTGCTGAGGAAGTTTTCCTCCTCTCTCCTTACACCCTTTGCTTCCAGCTCTAGCAAGTCTCAGCTGGTCTGGGGATCTGGTCAGACTTAAGGGCAGGTGGAAAATAAGGGAAGAAGAGGGAGAGCAGCTGGTATTGCCTGTCTGTTTTCCAAGCCCAAATCCTGCTGAGGGAGCTCTCTGGGCTCCAAAGGTGCTATCTGAACATGGCTTTTGTAGACCCAGAAGCAGCACTCCCTACCCCACAGGCAGCCCTCTGCCTGCCCCCTACAGCTCCCCAGACGGGGAGAACATGGATCTGAATGAGTTATTTTGCAGCAACCCGCAGCCACCCCTACTTCTGGCCTGACCCATTTTCTCCAACTACAACGTGACTCTGATAATCCCTGCTCTGCTCTCCATCTTGCCTAGAGGCTGCTAGAGTTCATTAGATTAAAAAAAATCTATAAACTACTTGGAGCACCTTAGAGGTAAGTGCTCTATAAGTACAATGTAATAATAATAATGCTACAATAATTACCTTGATTAATTTATGCATAAGACAGAAAAAAAAAAGATTCTTAATTAAAAAACATTTCAACTGCATGAACACAGGCTCCATATATTGGAAAGTAATATCCCCAGCAGGGGTTCTAACTCTGGGCCAGACCGACCAGGATAGTGAGACTCCCATTCTCATTCTGGTGCTCTCTGAGTGCTGATTTTGGGGTGCATGACTGCACTCTGTGGCCAACAGACTGGAAAGGCAGAAGGTGAAAGGAGATGTTGGTGTTGTAATAACATAAAATAGAAACTAAGTCAACCTGATGATACTCGTCTTGGACTGCACGTCACTAAGAACCGATGGTAAGCTACTCAGTGACATCAATAAAATGAATTCTTTTTTAAAGAAAACATATTCAAAACAAGCATACATAGAACTTCTTGTGGGCAGGTATAGAGCTAAGCTGGAAGAAAACTTTTGTGAACCTCCCTCTTTCTACCATTCAGGTTCCTAAGAGCTACCAGGGAAGCAATGTATGCTTCTGGTGTTGTAGGTACGTTGCAAGGATGCAATGGAATGTCCTCATCAGCCACCAGTCAATCTCCCCAAGCAAAGGATTGGCGTGGCTAATTTGCAGCATTTAGCAGAACTGCCTCTGCATGGCGGGATACAAACCAGCTTACCATAGGGGCACCCTGGGGCCTGGGCCGTTTATGGTTGCCTCAGGTTGTGCACTAGACCGGGATGGGATTTGCTATGGCTAGGTTAGCAGGGGTGATTTAACCAACAAGGTATCCTGCAGGAATTCTGATGCCTATTTTGTGGTAAGGAACTGGCTGGCAGGCCACCTTCTTTGAAGTTAACCACGTATGTAGTGGGCTAAAACCCCTCCTTAGCCTGTCCTGTACAATTTACAGACCCATTCTCTCTGGAAACCTGGAGGAGCATTGGCAGGCTAAGATAAGAATTTCCTCTTCTAACAGCGAAGCAGAAATAGGAAAGTCTATCTGCAGGGGGTTAGAAAGGCTGGAGAAGAGGAAAAGAAATGTGTACATGTGTGTGCGTGCATGTGTGTGTGTATATGTGCATAGTCTGGTAGATGGAATGGGGAGAGGGTAAACATAAAGCTATAAGATATAAACTAACTTTGTAGTCATGTACGAGGGCTGTTAATCAGATTGCTTTCCTAACATGCAGCACTGAGAGAATTGGCAGTTCTGTAGTAAGGAGACTGATCATTTTGAATCTGGGAGGGAGACACAGCTGGGAATGGGCTAGAATAGGATACTGCAATGGGGGATTTTCACAGATAGGGTGCAGCAGGAACACCCTGTATGAGAGGGTCAAGCAGCACCATCAGAAGGTTGGAGGGACACAGAATGCCATAGACAAACTTATCCCCTTGAAATTTATGAAGGCTACTTTTCTTCTCTTGTAAGGGCCAAAGCCTCTGATTACTCATGGGCCACAGTAAGTCGGCTCCATGGGAAGGCTGAAGCACACGTAAACTCGGTCTTGCTCTGCCTGAAGCTCAGTGGGATTGGGCCATTTATGCTGGGCGCTCACATCCATCAACCCAGCAGTCAATACACCTTCTCTGTGCCAGGCACTGCGCTGGTGATTAGATTGCAGGTGAACGAAACACAGTACTGGTCTTTGGGCAAACATAATGTATTTGGGGAATATGAACCCTTGGTAGTAGAGGCCATAATTTTCCCAATTCTTCACCATTCTGTGTTGCCACACACTTTTCCATATAACTTTGCAGCACCCTGTCATCATGGACAAGTGACCTATCCCATCATTGGACACTGGGATCAATCAAGTGACTAACTTTGGTCAGTGAGATGTTAGCAAATATGATGCTGGATCTGCTTGCTTTCCTGAGCCTCTGGCATGATGACAACATGCTCTGATTAGCCTGATGGAGGCAAGAGACACATGGAGGGGAGCTCATTCCAGTTGAGGCCAATATAGGTCAGCCACTGGCCACCTGGCCCTCAGATGAGTAGCCTCAAATGAGAGCGGAAGAATCGCCCAACTGAGTCCAGCCTAGATCTTTGAACTGCAGACTCAAGAGCTAAATGAATTCTTATTGTTTCAGGTCACTGGGCTTGGGGATGGTTTGTCACAGCACTCTTGTGGCGATCAATACAAACATGAAAAGATACTTAATGATTCCAATAGATCTATACAAACTACCAAAGGTCACTGCCCTGGAAGAAAGGGGGAGCCAAGTTCTGGCACGGCTCTAACTAGAGTGTGACCTTGGACACGTTGCTGTTCAACTCCAGGTCCTCTCCTCTGTCAAACAAAAGGATTAGGACTAGATATTATTAACTGGGGTTCAACGATTGTTTCCAAGGGTTCTTTGCACCCTGTGAGATTGTATGTGTATTTCATAGGTGCATGTGTTTCACGGGAGAGGATTGGCCCATAGTTTTCATCAGAACCTTGAAGGAACTGTGACTTCAAAAATAAGAACTCCTGGAGGAGAAGCTTTCTGGGTGCTCTCTGGCTCTGACTCCCCAGCTGGGCTTCTGTGCTGATTAACTGCACGGGAGTTAGGACTGGGCTGCCCTGTGGACTGGGGTGGGCAGGGAAGGTATTCCGTCCACCTCCCACCGGCTGTGTTTTGGACTCCGACCACTGTGGTGGAATCTGCATCTTGACCTACCACTCACATAACACTGTAGCTCAAAAGGAGGCCTCGTGACTGGTGTGACATTCTGGAGCAACACTCGTGAGCCCTGGGTCCTCACCATCGTTCTTTCACTTTCCCTCCACCCAGCTCTTTCAGGCCGACCCTGGATGGCCTTTCCCTCAAAGCCTTTCCCAGCTGCTCAGTGAGTCTGCTTTCCCTTCTGGGCACCCCGGCCCCCATGCTCTGAGTCCCCACGCTCTTCCAGTTTCTACTGAATTTTGTAGTGTATTATAGCCCCAGCTGGACCATGAGCTCCCGGAGAGCAAGTGTCATTTCTTCTGCTTCTCAGAGGGCTTCACAGCCCTGAGCACAGAGCAGCAGCTGGCCATGGCCCCTGGGCAATGCTGGAGCCAGGGCCAGTCCTCAGAACCCCCTGAGTGAGGCACGCAGTTGTCTTCAGGGTCCCCCTCCACCACCCTTGAGTATCCTCCCCACTGTCCAGACTTCTGCTGACCCCACCTGTCATTCCAGACTGGCCCTTCCTTTCCTAGATGGCAGCTGAGGTCTGTCTCATGCCTCTCTCCTCTTCTAGTGGAAACTTCTGCATTCTTCAAGGTCCTATTAGCTGACAGATGAATTGATTCTAGCTAAGGTGTTAATGGCTAATAACACCAATGTCCCCTGTGGGTACCAATTCTGGATTTGGACTCAAGTTTTTAATGTTCTTATCCATAGGAGTGACTTGATGTCATGACTCCTGACACACACTGGTGTGGATAAAATTTTTAGAGCATGGGGTTTGTGGTGTCCCTCAAATCACACTGCCCAAGCCATTTGACATTCTAGGCTCTTCTACAAGTGGTCTTGGAGAGGCTGAGAGACAGGACAGGCACATGGTTTTCTACCAGCAAGACCACCTCAGACTATGGTTCATGTTTAGCCCCCACATTTTCTAAGTCACCTATAATAAGAAAGCCTGTTAAATGCATCTTGACCTCAGAGAGTGTGTGTGTGTGTGTGTGTGTGCAAGAGAGAGTGTGCACTCATGCTAAAACTGGACCACAAACCTTCTATCCTTGTCTTTAGCTTTCTGTCATGTTGTGATGTAATACAGTCAAATCCTATAGCTTGAGGAATTTCCCCAAATCATCTGCTCCAGGCCCTGCCTTTGTATACCGAGGTATTGCTGCCATCACCCCCATTTTACAGATGGTGCAAGTGATACTCAACAGAGGATACAGGTCCAGCTCCCAAGGCTGGTAAGAGAAGGAATTGGGACCAGAACCCAGGACTTCTGCCATCTGTCACTGGGCTCTTTTCTGTCACAGAGACATATTAAAGACCTTCATCCACCCCATTCTCTCCCTCTCAGCCTTAAGCCATTAGTAGATACTATGGTCCACAAATTATCTTGGCTAGTGTAGAAGCCTAGCACTGGGCAGGCACACTCAGGTGTAGCTGTTGTGTGCAGTAGGGTGTTGTGAAAAGAGTTATATACAAGTTGCATCTTTATGACTTGCATTCTATCTACACAACTGAGGAAAGACAGCTAAAGGACTTTTTTAGGGACGATCCTAACATTCTTACTCTGGACTGTTCGGTTCTGAGAAGCATGTTATGCTTTAACCCACACTCTCAGTTTAGGCGCGTGCAGGTGCGCGGCACGTGCTTTAATGCCAGGATGCGTGAGGCACGCGCACCTGTGTGTTAGAGTAGGCTACGGTCCTGGCAAAGGGGACAAGGTGGCCTGGGAATCAGAACACCTGGGCTCTCATCCCACCTCTGACACCCATCTCTGGGCCTCGGGTTGGTTTCATTATCTGCCAAAGGAAAGGGCAGCGTCAATTATTTTTCAGGTCTCGGTTGCCACTCTGACATCACCGGCCGCCATGCATATTCATGCACGCAAAATGGCCCTCAGCCACAGGGAAGTGTGACTGCCGCAGGCGATTTGCATGAACAGACACCAAAGCCTTAAGCCACAGAGATGAAGCTTCAACAGGGGAATTTCCAGTGTTATCTTCAAGAGAAGGATGGGGACAGCGGGAGGCTCAGGTGCTCTGAGTCCTCACGTGGGTGTCAAGCGCACACAGGCCCCAACAGGCCCCAAGCACCCACCTCGGGCTCCAGGTATTAACTTATCGGGTCTGTGGGCTCACTTTTGGCTGGCTATTTAGTTTTAATGCCCAAAACTAATTTTAAATAAAATAAAGGAATCCCCCTAAATATTCTATATGGGGTTTTCTTCTTTATTTTAGAGGGACATTTCAAGACTAGTTTCACCCAGGTTTAGCCGAAAGGGAAATTAAGCTCTACATTTAAATGGAGTTTACGCACAAAGGAATCCATTAGTTTCAATATTTCTCAGCAGGAGGACTCAGAGTTATTTAAATAAGTTTAGATATTAAACCTAAAGTAGCCATTAAAGCAATGTGGTTTTGTTTGTCTGTTTTTTTCCCCCCAGAGATCTTTTTTTTTCCATCTGGCTGAAAAAAATCTATTGCTTAACTGATGGAGGATATTTTAATGCATTAAAAAAATCCAGGGACTTTTTAATATAGCACTTCCTTTGAATTTTTAAGTACCATATTACAGCGTACTTATTATAGCCAAGTGTCATCCTCTGGACAGATTAAACTCCCAGCGCTTTCCCTTCCCTGCCCCCGCCCTCCGCAGAGCAGTGCTAATATAAACACCGACATTAAACCGTATTGGCTATGGAAGAGTCTTTGATTGTCATTGAGATTATTTTAAAAGTTATTTAGGTCCCCCTGTTACATCTCTGCAAACCGCTGAGAAAATGTTGCGCTGGGTTTCTCTTTGCGACATTTCTTTGGGGATTCATAAATATTGATTGTACCGTAAAAAATTGATGGAATCTTGAAACAGACTGCAGTTGAGGCAGCTGGGGAATTTACTCAATTTTTCTCAATCGCTGCAGTCTATAAAAAGAGGAGATTTTGCAAATTGTTTCTCACCTTGTCTTTTTAGTATTTAATAGCTCTCAATTCTATAGCCTTCTGAACCATGCGCTGGGCATGTTTTCTATCAAAATGGAATCAGGCCTATTCAATGGGAATTAAAAGGTGGGAGCAGGTGATGAATGGGTTAATCTCTGTTTTGTTCTTCACTCTCTCTCTTCCTCCTCTCTTTCTGTCCTTTCTCTGTTTTCAGTGTCCTGCTGTTTTGGTCCTATAAATTCTATACTTATCCCCAGCAGCCCTCTCCTCACATCACAGGGCCATTGTGGAGATAAGGTTAGAAACATACATGACAACATCCAGATGACCTTTAAACCACACTGCCACCCAGGGACACCCTGATCCCTCTTGTTTACACAACAAAGTCCTTCACTGTCCTGGCATTCAAAGCCCTTTGCTCTCCCTCTGCCTCTCAACTACCTCTTTAGCCTTTGTCTCACAATTCTCCTTCGGAAACCCTAGTTTCCTTCCTCATGAGCCCCTCAAACCTGCGTCATGCATTTCTTCTTATGAACCTTGGTCCACACATCTCCATCCCGTCTGGATTGTCCTTGCCTCCTTCCGTGGCAGGCAGGATAATAACCTTCCCACAGACGTCTGTGTTCGCACTCTCAGAACGTGGGCTTTGTTGGGTTATATGGTAAAGCTGATCTTGAGATGGGGAGATTATCTTGCGTCATCCCTGGGGGCCCAGTGGAATCACAAGGATCCTTCAAAAGGGAAAAGAGAATTGGAAAGAAGAATCTAAGCAATGTCAGCACAGGAAGGACATGGCTCAGCCTTGCGGCTTTGGAGGATGGACCCATGAGGCAAGGAGCGAAGAAGGTGGCCTTTGGAAGGTGGAAGGGAAGATGGAAAAGGTGAGGAAATGGATTTTCCTCTAGAGCCTTCCAAAGGAACTCTCAGCTTGCCAACACCTTGACCTTAGCCAGTGAGATCAGGTTGGATGTCTGACCTTCAGAACTTTAAGGTAATATATTTGTGTTGTTTGAAGCTACTAAGTTTGTGATAGTCACATCTTAATCACCCTTTAAGCAATCTCCTGCAAGCACAACTGTGAATTCCACTTCGCTATATAAGATAACATTCACAGGTCCCAGGAATTAGGACCTGCGTATCTTTGGGGGTTACTATTTAGTCTAACACACTTGGTCCAAGAAGGAGGTGGCTTTGCCTGCTCCTGGGCCAAAGAACCTAAGACTGGAGAGGGGATGAGCCCAGTGTTGACTGACTTTGCCACCACTGTCAGGTTCAATACTGGGATCTCTCTGTGGGGGCAAAGGACATGGCATCGATCTTATTGATCTTGAATTAATCATCCATGGAATCACGTGGAAGCTGGTTTTTGTCTTGGTCACCTAATTATTTTTCTCTTTTTGTAGTGTGGAAACTGAGTTCCAGTGACTTGTCCAAGATTGTAAATGGCCAGTTTAGCAATTACATGTGGCACCTGAATGGGCTGGAAATGAGCACATTTCTTTGATTCTCCCTGGAGGGGAATGTGTGTGGCCTCAGGTGCCCTCACTGATGAGAGCCCATCCCTGATGACAGTCCCCACCCCACTCCACAGGATGCGGAGTACCAAAGAGCCACTGCATGGGTGAGGTAGTCTGGGGGTGGGAGTGCTCGATGAGCCTTTAAACACCGCATGCAAAGTTTCTGGGATATGGGGAGGTTTATTTATTTATTTATTTTTTTTGAGAAAGAGAGGGTTTAGATTCTTGAAAGGGTGCACATCCCAAAAGTTAAGATCAAGGTCTGGGTCCTCTCAGAGGCTGGTGAGAAAGAAGGAAGAGGAGGAGTATAGGGAAGAAGAAGACGGGAAGCCCGGACCAGTCCACTTACAGCCTTAGCTGGAGAAAATGGCTTCATTCATTTAACAACTACTTTCTGTGAGCCAGATCCTGGGGTGTGATCCAGAAGCTGGGAACTGGGAGATCAAAAGCCAGGATCTCTGCCTTCAAGCACTGAGATTTTGAGTTTGCTTTGACTTTGATAGCTCATTGACTTTCTGCCTCTTGAGAATGCTGCAGTCATTCTCTGTGCTCCGAATACCAGATATGTATTCTGTGCAGACCCTGTGCCGGGGCCGGCACCTGCCCTCAAGTCTGGTAAAGCATTGGGAACTGTTGTCCATGGAGGGTCCGAATGTCAACCACACAAGGGAGCTTGTGACCAACGTCAGGTGGTCTGAGGGTGTTGAGGAGGAAGGGCTGCCTGTAGGATGCAGATGACCTCATGGTGGTGGCAGGGCTTGCAGGAGGGACAGTGGGCAGGGAGAGGGGGAGAAGTGGTTTGGAAGGATATTCCAGGGAGGAAGAGAAGAATCGTGAGCAAAGACGCAGAGTGAAAACTCTCACCCATATGAGAGAGGCCATGAGTTCAGTCTGGGGATTAGCGATGTGGTTTCAGGTCCCTGAGTTTTTTCTTAACTGTTGTCTACCACGCCTGGCCCAGGTGAGGCACACCTCTGCATTCAGCCCTCCCAGGACTGGGACTGTTCTCCCAGTCCTGGTTCTGACCTTCACTCTCATTAAACTGGAGCAGCTATGTCACCTCTAAGGCGCACCAGGACTAAAGCTATCCACCTGAGCTCCAGGAAAGCTGGCCAGGACAGAGGGCAGGGATCCAGCCTCATCCTTACCTGGCTGCAGCAGCCACAGGGTCCTAAAAGCCATCATCACAAGGCTGAGGAAGCCAGGCCCTCACCCCATCAGCTCTGCTCAGGGGATTTGCTTGAGAGACAAAGAGGTCATCAGAGCAGGAGCCTCCCAATTTCCACCAAAAGCCCTGCTGTGTTCTTTGGTCCCCACCAGCAGCCACTGTGCAAAGCCTCCTTCTCAGACTCCTGCTGGCTGGGAAGTCAGCTCACCCCTCCAGATTTCCTCCCCAGCAGAGCTGTACCCACCCGGCGGCCCTCATTTCCTCAGCAGATCTCCCGTGCCTTCGAATGAGTGATTCTGTTTCATCTGGTCCTGCTAGTTGTTCTTGGCAGGAATGCTGGTCTGCCTTAAGCTACTATATCCCACCAGGAAGCAGAAAACCCTTTTCTCATCTTTGCTTTTGAAGACTACAGTCATTGTAGGAACTCTGCGTTGGCAGTTGTTTTCTTTTAGGACAGCGAATATATTATTCCCTGTCTTCTGGCTTCCATTGTTTCTGTCAAGAAGTTGGCTATCAGTCTTCCTGCTGCTCTGTGAAGGTAATATTTCTTTTCCTTCTCTTGCTGCTGTAAAGATTTTCTGTGTTCTGGTACTCTAGTTACAGTGGAGTTAATTTTGTCATCATGTCCCAAGTGGCTCCTATGCGCTTCTCTGTATTTTCCATCCTTTGGCCTTTCCGGTATCTTCTGACCTATAACCAGCCTCCCAGGCCCCCACCTGCTCAGGTGCTCAGCGCCCCTCAGCTGGGTCCCCACACTCAGCCCTTGCATTCATCTCCCCGCTGTGAGGTCTGCTTCCTCTTGTGCTTTCTGCCATCCTCTAGGCCTAGTGACCTTTCTAACACCAAATATGACCATGTCCCTCCTCTGCTTAAAGCATCAATTGATTTCCCATTCCCAAAGGAGTAAGTCAGTTCCCAGCTTCTTGATGTGGGACTTAGGACTCTACATTTTTTTTTTTTGAGCCAGAGTCTCACTCTGTTGTCCAGGCTAGAGTGCTGTGGTGTCAGCCTAGCTCACAGCAACCTCAAACTCCTGGGCTTAAGTGATCCTACTGCCTCAACCTCCTGAATAGCTGGGACTACAGGCATGCGCCACCATGCCCAGCTAATTTTTTCTATATATTTTTAGTTGGCCAATTAATTTATTTCTATATTTTTAGTAGAGATGGGGTCTTACTCTTGCTCAGGGTGGTCTCGAACTCCTGACCTTGAACGATCCGTCTGCCTCAGCCTCCCAGAGTGCTAGGATTACAGGTGTGAGCCACCATAGCTCTACATATCTTTGGACTGATCTGTCATTACTTTCTGCCTTTAGCCTTCTACTCTAAGAACTCTGATAGGTTTCTCCTGTGTACACACACACACACACACACACACACACACACACACGCACACGCACACACACGCACATTCTATCCAACTTGTTCCTCTATCCCATGCCTCTGTTCATGCTGCTGCTTCTCTCTGGAAAGTTCTTCCATCTACTTTTTTTGTTTTTTTTTTACTAAGCTACATTTATTCTTTCCACCACGGCTCAGTTGTCATCACCTCCAGGAAGCCTTCCCATGTCGTCTCTGCTCCCCACACCCCTCCTCTGCACATCTCTATAATCACACTAGACACAAATGACTCTCTCTTGAAGTGTCTGTCTTCCCCCCTAGATTGCAAGTTCTTTGACCAACTGTGTCTCATTCATCTTTATAACCCCAGTGTCCAATGCCTTACCCGTGACACAGAAGATACCCAATAAATGTTTAAATGACGAATGATTTGATAAATACATTTGCATAAAAATTCCTTAAGTTTCACATCCTTGCACGAGTCAATGTTAGTCCTATTTTAGGTGGTGAAAAAAATATAGACTAAGGACCCTGCCTCTAATTGCAAAAAGACAAAGCTCCCAAAGTCCTCTGTGTCTGAGGAAGCCCTTGCTGACTTTCCTCTTCCTTCTCTTAATTCTTTTGCCAATCAGAGTCCTTAACACATGATCTACTAGCCTTTGATCATATGTGACCTTCTATTGTTCTCTAATTGCAACAGAGGCAGAAAAAAATCAATTGGCCAAGTGTTTTCCATGACATTTTCCATCATTTTAGTTCGATACTATTGCTGTATTGATCAATGGCATAGAAATTAGGCATCAGAAAGACTGCTTTGACTAAATATTATTGCCGAGTTGGGGGTCTAGACTGGGCAGAGCTGGGGAGGTGGAAGCATACGCCTCCCTGGGGAGGGGCTTTGCAGGCGGGGATTGAACACGAGTGGACAGCAAGAAGAAGGCAACGTCACAAGCGTGTGCTGAGGAGCAATAGGTCAGTCTGCACCAGGCCGGCCACGGGCGGGGGTGGGATGTTGGAGCCGGCTTACACAGGAGCTGAGCTACAGACGCAGCAGCAGGCACTGGCAGGAAAGCATCCAAACAGCAGGGCCCTGAATGCCTAGCTGGGGTCCAGGCCCCACAGTGCTGCAGTCATAGGGGACCAGAAGTCGGGCTAACCTGACACAGGGGCAGCTGGACTCCTTGGCAAATGTATTGCTGATGGGGAGGAATGCATTGCTCAAGTCTGGCTTGAGGTTGAGCATGTGTGCGAGGAAAGAGAAAGATGTGGTCAGGTGGCAGAGTTCGAGGACCCAGGAAGACACGACTGCTCTGGGCAGACACTGACCACAGCAGGTCAAAGGGGCAGCCGATTTTGAAAGCAGGTGAGAAGCCGGGAAGAAAGAGACAAGGAAGGCAGAGAGACTGGAGTAGGAGGTCAAGAGGGGAGTGAGACGGGGCTGGGGACTGTGGCTGAGGGGGAGCTGTGGGCTTTGTACCTGGTGAGTCAGACCCCAGGCAGCTGAGCCACCAGCCCAAGGTGCCAGGAGGATGGCTGGGCGTCGATAAGGCAAAAGGAGTCAAATGTCACAGTTGGACATCAGAGGGGACTGAGTCGGGGGTTAGGACCTGGGTCTGTGGTCAGGCTCCCAGGGAGTCCTGGCGGGCACGGGCAGGCCAGGTGGGTGCTGCATTTAGGGTTCAGGCAAGATGGTGGTCAGGAAGCTCATATGATGGTCAGATCCAGGGAAGTGACACAAACCAAATAAGCAAGACAGCAACAGACAAATGGGCCCAGCACAGGCACCAAGCCCTTGCTAACTGAGACGGCTCTGCTTCACTGCCTGAACTCTCAATTTACCTCTGGAGGGGCAGAGATCAGGGCCCAGAGTGGCTTTTTAAGGTCCTCCTTCCAGATGGCAGCAAGCAACATGGACAAATGGCAACTGGGTATGGAAACAGCACAGATCAGTCTCCCGCCTGTGGTTCGGGAGTGGCCAGGCACGGTCTCCTTGGAAGTCTGTAGCTGATGGAGCTCCACTCTGGCTGGTTGGGGACCCAGGTCATGCCGCAGCCCAGGGATCAGGAAATCGAATGCTCTCAGGCAGTATCTCCTGCTGTTGAGCCATCAGAAGCATGGCTCCTTCATTACATCTTAGTTGGAGCCATCCTGCACATCCAACCAGTTCGCCTCCATTTGGAAAGATTTCAGCTCATTTTCATGCTACGCCGCGCAGTTCTGCCTTCTTAATGTAGTTTTAAAGTTGTATTAAATAAACAATGGGTATCAAATCAAATTAATTATTGGACACTCCATGCTATTTAGTTTTAAGGCTCCCATATTGCTAGTATTTCTTCTGAGGACAACAAGGCGTGGAGTGACCTTCCTGAGCATCCTTGTGGAGGAGGAAGAAGGGGAACAGGGGAACAAGAAAGCTCAGAGAGGAATGTTGATGGAGAGAACCATGCTCATTCCTATAGGGAAATGGCTTTGGATCCCATTTCTTGGGTTCCCCCAATCATCTGGACAGCCAAGCAGGAAGAGGATAAATTGGGGAAAAAACAGATGAATTATGGAGTATTCTGTCTCAAGAGTCCTTGGGTTGTATCTGCAAAATCCCTTTTCTGAACAGGTAAGATCTGAGCTCTTCCCATTTGCACTGTGTCCAAAGTCCTCCCCAGTTGGCAGGTCCCTGCTTTGCTCCTTTGTGATTACACTCATCATTATACTGCTGCTGCTGCAGCACCCTTAGCCCTCATCCTCATGGCCCTGATCCTATCTGTGATTTCATGTTTATTTGTCTGAGGATTTACCTAGCGCCTGGCCCCTCCCTCTGAGCTGCAGCTCTATGCGCGTAGAGGGCAATTCTCTTTTCACTCACTGGTGTGCTCCTGAGCCCTGGTGCATGGTCTGGAACATAATGGGTACCTGGTAATTACTGGATGGATGGAAGGAAGGGTGAACGAAGTCAGTAGGGAGGAAGGGAGGAAAGTTGTCCATGCAGTTGTAGCCCTGGGGATCCCAGCCTCTTTAGAATCCTGGAACTTGGCTTCTGGAATATTCTACAGCAGGAATATTCTGGAGCAGAGTAGGGCTTTCCCCAGAAGGAGTCTGGAGCTATTTTGGGCTGCTTTCCCCAAGGGCTTGCAATTTCCAACCTGCCTTTGTGTGCCAGCTTCCTATGGACCCAGATCTGGCTTGATTACCTGCCTTCCTGACATTGTCTCTGAACATGGGCATGGTTCTGTCTTCATTCCATGAGATTCTAATCAGGGACAAGAATTGTAGCCCCTCTTACATCTGCAGCTCCCACAGGGGTGGATCTCTTCTGTGAATATTGCCCCTTCTGTTCCTTCTGCTTGGAGAGCCCACTCTCCCCCTCATCCAGTCCTCCCATCCTCAAAGGCCCAGCTTAACTCTACCTCCTCCCTCTTGAAGTCTCCCTAAGACACTACCCTGTGCTCTTCCCTCTGTAATTGCACAGAGAGCCTTAGCACAAGCTTTAACTGCATCTCACCTTCGATCTTCCTCTGATTGACTGTCTCTGCTTGCTGCAGTCAGATGTCTGCCCTGTCTAGGGTGACTGACTCCAGTTTTCCCAGACCTTTCCCAATTTAAGCACTTGAGGTCTCCTATCTCAGGAATCCTCTTGGTCCTGGGCAAGCCAGGACAGCTGGGCACCCTAACCCTTCCTCTAGCCTGACCTACCTAGTCCAAATCTCTGCTAAGCTACCGTCAAGTTGCAATTCAAGACTCAACTCAAAAGTCACTTCCTCCAGAAATATGTCCCCCCAAAATGTTGAAGTCCTAACTCCAGTACTTGTGAGTGTGACCTTATTTGGAAATAAAGTCTTTGCAGATGATCAAGTTAAGATGAGGTCATTGGGGTGACCCCTAATCAAATGTAGCTGGTGTCCTTATTCAAAGGGGAAATTTGAACACCAAGAGAGATGCGCAGAAGGAAGATGATTTGAAGAGACAGAAAGAGAAGACGCCAGTTGCAAGCCAAGGAGCGCCCGAAGCTCCAGAAGCTGCAGCGAGGCCTGGACAGACCCTGCTCAGAGTGCCTTCAGAGGGAGCAAGGCCCAGTGGGCACTTTGGTTTTGGACTTGTGGCCTCCCGAACTGTGAGACAATCAGTTTCCCACCCAGGCTGTGGTGCTTTATCTCAGTAGCCCAGGAGACAGATGCACCAGGGTTCAACTAGGAAATAGTTGCAATGTCCACCCCATCCAGTCCAAAGAGTCATCTCATAGTGGTGATTAGAATGTCCAGAAAAATAACATTTAAATACTCTACACTTTTCCCCTCCCATAGCCCGGATGGCTCTGGCGGCCTGGACTGGCAGGGGTGGGGGTAGGGGTTGGGGTTGGGGTGGCGAGGAGGGGCTGTTGTGGGCTGCATCTCCGTTTCTTACTCACCTGGAATAGGTGTGGCCTGGCTTTGCTTTTCCCTGTAGGGACACGACGTTTCGTACCGACTTCCTCTGAGTTGGCCAATGTTCTGAGCTGATGATTCTTCTCAGGGCGCTTCCGTGGAGTCATGCATGGAACCCTCAACCGCACTTGCTGTGAGGGTGGTGCAGGTGAGAGGGGTCGCCGGGCCACGCACTCCTCCCCATGGCACCAGGGAAGGGGCTCCACGCTCCCACTCCCTGCCAGGCCCGCCCTGCAGCCCCGGGCTGTCCTCATGGGCAGGATTAGATGTGACCCAAATGCTTCTACCCCCGTAAAAATTTTGTGAAAAAAAGACCACTGGGCTTCTCTCTCCTGCAGGGCCCTCAACTGGCCCGATGGGAAAGCTGTCCTCAGAGGGTGGACGGTGGGCAGCCCCTGTGCGGACAGGTAGCCTTCTCACGTCCCCATCTCCCTGGGCTGGGACTGCGGCCTCTTGTTTGTGATGGCTTGGCATATGTCACACACCAGCGCAGCCTGTGTGTCCCTAGCTCCTGGGGACACAGTGCGCTCTCCAGGTGTGCTCCTCAGGCGTACCTCCCACCACCTACAGGTGTGGGACTCAGCACAGCCGCAGCTCTCGCTAGCGGTGTTCTCCAACAACCCTTGGCTACTTTGTGTTTTTTTTCTTTCTTTCTTTGAGACAGGGTCTTGCTCTGTCACCAGGGCTACAGTGCAGTGGCCTGGAACTTTTGGGCTCAAGTGACCCTTTGGCTCAGCCTCCTAAGTAGCTGGGACTAAAAGTGCACACTACCATGCCCAGCTAATTTTTAAAGTTTCTGTGAAGACAGGGTCTTGCTATATTGCCCAGGCTGAACTCAAACTCCTGGGCTCAAGTGATCCTCCCACTTCTGCCTCCCACGTGCTAGGATTACAGGCGTGAGCCTCCGTGCCCTCTTGACTTCCACTCTTTTCCACCCTGAGGTGTGTGGGGCTGAGTCCTGCATCAGTGGTCCATGCCTCACTCTTAAATGTGAGGCAGCAGCTCCCATGAGAATGGGTTTGTTTTGGAAGGAAGCAGGACTGCGGTGTGGACAACAGATGTACTGGAAGAGTCTGGAGTGTCTCGTCGTGTGGGGAGGGGAGGAAGGGCTCCGAGAATCAGGGGCCCTGTGAGGAAGAGACGCAGAAGCCAGCTTGCGGCTCTCAGGGCCACACCTGGAACAATGTGAACATGGAAATGACAGTGAAAGGAATGAATTGTAACCCACAGAATGAAAAAGACACTTGGGACCATGCTTATGCTAAGAAAACAGAATGGGTCCAAGAGTCAGAAATGTGTCTGTAGCGTTTTTTTTTTTTGTTGTTGTTGTTGTTGTTGTTGTTTTTGAGACAGAGTCTCGCTTTGTTGCCCAGGCTAGAGTGAGTGCCATGGCATCAGCCTACCTCACAGCAACCTCAAACTCGTGGGCTCAAGCAATCCTCCTGCCTCAGCCTCCCGAGTAGCTGGGACTACAGGCATGCGCCACCATGCCCGGCTAATTTTTTCTATATATATTAGTTGGCCAATTAATTTCTTTCTATTTATAGTAGAGACAGGGTCTCGCTCTTGCTCAGGCTGGTTTCGAACTCCTGACCTCGAGCAATCCGCCCGCCTCGGCCTCCCAGAGTGCTAGGATTACAGGCATGAGCCACCGCTGCCCGGCCTCGTTGTTGTTTTTTGAGGTAGAGTCTCACTCTGTTGCCCAGGCTCTAGAGTGCTGTGGCATCAGCCTAGCTCACAGCAACCTCCAACTCCTGGGCTCAAGGGATCCTCCTGCCTCAGCCTCCTGAGTAGCTGGGACTACCAACACGCGCCACCATGCCCGGCTAATTTTTTCTGTATATATTAGTTGGCCAATTAATTTCTTTCTATTTATAGTAGAGACAGGGTCTCGCTCTTGCTCAGGCTGGTTTCAAACTCCTAACCTTGAGCGATCCACCCACCTTGGCCTTCCGGAATGCTAGGATTACAGGCGTGAGCCACTGCGCCTGGCCAGTAGTGTTTTAAACTTGCCCCTCAAGTGCCTTCACAGACAGCAACTCTCATTTGGTCCTACCCTGCCCATTTTTCAGATGGCGGGACAGACACATGGAAAGATGTGGTGACTTTTCCAGGGTTGCTCAGTGGTCTAGTCAGTGACAAATCCAGGACCAGACCCCAGGCCTTTTGACCCTGGTCGAGTGCTCATGGAATCCCCCACTGAAGCTGCTTGGTAATGACAGCTGTGGTGGCCTCCCCCGCCCAGCGTTCCAGGGCCACCTCTCCCCTGGTAGGGAGGCTCCCATTCTCCCCCGAGTCTGGCCAGCTTTTACTCTCCTGGGTGGAGTGAATGCCCTTGGAGCAACCCTCAGAGGATCCAGCCACTCTCCCACCTCCCGGCCCCCACGACAGAAACTTATTAAGTAGCCGCCTGTCACCTCCACCTTAATAAATAAGAATCTCTTCAGCTTCTTTGTCTTCCTCACCTCGGGGCCCACCTCCTGTAACCACACTGTCAATTACACCCCGTGTCTAGCAAGGCCAGAGCTAATGAAAAGCAATAGAGAATTCACTGCCTTTTAATGAGGGAAACATGGCTTTTTACAGGGAACAATTTATTGGGCCAATTCCCCCCGTCCATCACCCAGGGGACTTACTGCCTTTTTGTGCCCCGTGTTTGTTACCGTGTCAGGCACTGTGTAAAATTGCCAGCCAAGAACTGAGGTGAAGGCTCTGACTCAATTTACAGGGTGACATATCTAATCTCCCTCCTTCGATCAGTAAGTGATCCTGGCAATGATATGCATAGAAATTAATTACTCTGTCTCCCCTGCTCCCCCCCACCCTCAGGCAGCCAAGAACGGGGCATCTTCCCCGGCCAGAACAGCTGGCCCAACTGTCCACTGACCTTCATCATCCCTAGCTATTTGTCCTGGCAGGAGTATGCAGGGGAGACAGAGGACTAGGCTGCCCAGAAAAAACAAGGAAAACATGCATCTTGTGCTGTTAAGTCCCATTGAAAGTCAAGGGCAAACACTAGGTCCATCACCATTTCCAAGGGAGAGAGAGAGGCAGGGGCTGCAGGAAGAACACCCTAGGCTGAGATTTAGGAGACATCTCATTCGGCCACTAATTTTCTCTGTGACCTTGGGCATGGACTCTCATCTCTAAAGTAAAGTGTTTCAAACAGAGCAATTGTTCTGATGTTCTGCAAAGCCAGGGCTCCCCTCCACAGCTCCTCCCCCATCCCATCTCCTCTGGGTAATATACTAAACTACTCTCAGTCATTGGCTTGGTTGGCTGTGTGACCTTTGCCAAGTCACTTTAATTTTCTGCACTCTACAGAGTCGTATGGTTCATGATCTATCAACTTCCAAGATGGCTTTAGGAGTCAACTATATGAAATATAGTTTCTTAAAAATATAAAATCATATAATTTAAGTTTCAAACCTAGGGTTAGCTTAGAGGAATTAGGGAAAATGGCCATTTTGAGGAACACTGACCAAGAGTTACTTCTATAACGTATTTTCCACACTTCTTGTCACATCTGAACTCCTACCATTAGAAATTCATCTCTTTGAATTTTCAGACATCACTTAATAATTAGTTCATGTTTATTTCCTCTGTTGTAAGTATTGTACTTAGATAGATCACCATCATGTTCACATAGATCATCACAGCAAATCTGCAAAATAAATACTATTGCTATTTTATGAAATTGAGGTTCTGAGAGATAAATTAGCTGGTTTAGGCCACTCTGTAAATGAAGAGGACAGAATATTGTTAAAAGTCAACTTTACTGAGATATAATTTTCAAACAATACAATGCACACATGTTAAGTATACAGTTGATGAGATTGATGAATGTACACATCCGTGTAACTGTCACCGTAATCAAGATATGGAACATATATATCCATAATCCCCAAAGGTGTCCTTGTGCTCCTACTCAATCAATTCTCACTTCAGCCTCAGGGAAGCACTGATCTGCTTTATCCACTATTGATTAGATTGATCTTGCTTAGCCTTTAACAATATATTTTCTTTTCTGTCTGGCTTTTTCCTCTCAGCATGTTATTTTTTACAATTTATCTATATTTTTGTATGTATCAATTATTTGTCTCCTTTTATTGTTGAATACTTGTTTATCCATTCACCTGTTAATAGACACATATTTTTCTCAGTTTTTGGCAATTTTGAAAAAAGTTCATATGAACATTTATGTACAAGTTTTTCTGTGGATATATGTAGCTTTTTGGTAGATTTCTTAGGATTTTCTAAGTACATGGTCATGTTCTATGCAAATAAAGGCACTTTTACTTATTTATTTCTTACTCATAAGCCTTTCATTTATTTTTCTTGCCTTATTTCACTAGCTAAGACCCCCAAATACAATGTTGAATAGGTGTGATAAGAAACAATATCTTTGTAATGTTTCTAATATTAGAAGAAAAGCATGCAATATTTCACTATCAAGTATGATGTTAGCTTTAAATTTTTCATAGATACTATTTATCAGTTTATAGAATTTCTTATTTATTTCTAGTTTGCTGAGATTTTTTTTTAAATCATGAATGAATGTTGAATTTTATCAAATGCATTTTCTGCATCTATTTAGATAAACATATGGTATTATTTATTCTGTTAATATGATAAATTATATTGATTGATTTTTGAATGTTAAGCTAACCCTACATTGTATACATAAACCCCACTTGGCCATGGTATATTAACCTTTTTATATGTTGCTGTATGTAATTTGCTAATAATTTGTTAAAGATTTTTGTGATCATATTAACAAGAGGTGGCCTGTAGTTTTCTTTTGTTGTTATGTCTTTGAATCTGGTGTTAGGGGTAATGCTGTCCTGATAAAATGATTTGGGAAGTATTCCTTCCTCTTTATTTTCTAAAAGAGTTTGTAGGGAATGGTAGTATTTCTTTTTGGTATTTTCTTTCTGGGAAAGTTTGGCTTGTTTATTACTAAATCAATCTCTTTATTAAATATATGACTCACTAGTTTTTTATGTTTCTTCTTTAGTCAGCTTTTGTCATTTGAGGTCTTTCAATTTGTCCATTTTATCTAAATTGAACTTATTGACATAAAGTTACTTCTAATATTACCTTATCATTCCACTGAAGTTTATAATATTGGAGCCAGGATTTTAACATAATCCTGTCTGACTCTGAAGTCATTGTGCATTCCTACTCTGGTTATGAAATGCAGTCTCTGGGAGAGGCATATATGAAGTCCTCAGGAAGAAATACCTTAATGGCAATCAAAAGCCAGGTGAGAACCAGGATTGCTGGAAGGAAGTTCATGTGTGAATGTGAACTTGGGGTCAGAGAGCCCAGGGAGTGCAGCTGAGGAGCTTGGGGAAGGTAGAAGAAACATGGCAGTGACCATTTGTTTCTTTAAAGTAATTGAATAATAGGCTTAGACTGCATAAGCACACCAGGGTCTTTTATGCTACCAAAGAATGAGTCTCTGTATGTTGGGAGGGGCAGGCAAAGAAGAGGAGATGCTGCTTTACTGAACCTATTGCACAGGGTTTTAAGTAGGCTTGCCTATGGCAACATGTTGCAAATCATGACTGATTTTCTTTCACAGTTTACTTATTCCACCACAAAACTGTCACTTTAGCAGCACGTGTTGACAGCACATAGCTTTAACTTGGCACTAATCCATCATTTACATGCCCAGAACCCATCCCTTTACCCTTGTTTCAAGTGAGCAGAGCTTGCCTTCTATCATAGAGTCTAAGGATATCAGATATTGGCTTTCCCAGCTTCCCTTGCAGCTACGTGCACCATTGTGACCAGTTGGAGCAGAAAGAAAAGTCTGAAAAGTCATAGGAAATCAAGAAGGGGGAGGGGCTCAGGAGAGGGGTAAAAGCCTATCTAACATATACAATTAACACTATTCAGGTGATGAGCATACTAATAGCCCTGACTTAAGCATCATAAAAGCCATCCATAAAACAAAAACATTTGCACCCCCTTAATATTTTGAAATAAAAAAAGGAAAAATCTGTTGAGATACTTGTGGGGGAAGATTTCCTCTTCCTCCAGATGAGCACTCTCACAGCCCCACCCTGGCTTTCTGCCCTTTACTTTAGTTATATGAGTACGGGTTGCCTGGGGCATGGAGCAGTTCTTTTGAAACAGGGGGCAACAAATCTGGCTTTGGAAAGCCAATATGCATCAGAATAGAAGGATATAAAGAAGCTGGTCTGGATGATACACTGAACCTCTAAACCAGCCCTAGAAACACCTAGCTCCAGGCTTATTGATATAAGGCAGTAAATGTCTTTTGTTTTTTCTAAAGCCACCCATTACATGGGTATTCTATTATTAGAAGTGTAACATCTTAGCAGTGAGACCCATTAGGTCCACTTCTGTTCAGTGGTCTCACTTGGCACCAAGATGTTTGTAAGGTCAGAAATGTAGGCACTCTAATCACATAGCAGTACTAAAAACAAGATGATACAGAAAATGCTTATATTAATATAATCTTAAGATTATGAGTAAAATGAAAACATGAATTTAAATTTTCTCCTAGAGAACTTTAGAACCCTGAAAGAATATGACCATAGTCCTGGTCCAAAGACCTCAGTTGGGAAACCTTCTCCAGAAGTGTAGGTTTTGAAAGTAAGAATTTTGTAAAATTGTGGGACATTCATAACATTCCTCTCTTTGTTATTTATATTATCTCTTGCCACTTTCTCCAGTGCAATTGGCAGTATAACCTTTAAACCACAATGGATTTGGCACTTGCAGTGGGGTGGTATGAAAGAATAATGACTTTCTCTTGCAGAAGCAGCCTTCTTAAGAGAAGATGAGCCCAGAGGGATTGGGGAGTGGTGAGATGAAAGGGAAGAGCTGCTACTACCTTGAGGAGAGAACTCAAGCAGATAATCAACCTATGAAAAGAAGGTCAGTCTCTCTAGGAATCAGGGTAATCAGAGAAATGCAGAGAAATAAAAATTCAAACCACAATGTAATACTGCTTCAAAGTATTATTCAAGATACTATTACAAAAAGAAAGAAGTCTGATCACATCAATGGTTGGTGAGGATATGAAGCAATCCTAACTCACATATTGTGCTGGTGAGAGGGTGAACTGCCAAAACCACTCTGGAGAACAATCTGGCAATATCTAGTAAAGTTGAAGATATACAAACACTTACACCCAGCAATGCCACTCCTGGGTCTACACTCTAAAGAACCAACTGCAGATTGTGCACGAGGACAGATGTATAAGAAGGTTCATGGGAGCACTGTTTGGATAGCGAGCAATAGAAACAACCCTCATTATTTTTCAGTCAACTTCTGCATATTCACACTGTGGAATACTACACAGCACTAAATACAAATAATCCAGGGCTTCCCCACTGTTGAGTGTGAGAAGTTGTAGAGGATTGTACACAGTGTACCACCATTTACACAAGTTAAAAACCTGCAAAACCAGACTGGGTGTCCTTTGTAGGTGCATCCACATGCCTTAATAGTAGAAAGTCTTACATGAAAATTATAAAACCAAGTTCAGGATAATTCCTGCCTTTCTGGAGTTGGGAGACAAACAGAATTGAGAAGTGATACACCAGAGACTGCAAATGGATTTGTCATGTTTTATTTCTCAAGCTGGGTGGTGGTATGTGGGCTTTCATGGTCTCTATACCTTTTTGTGTGTCTGAAAATTTTCATTAACACTGTTTTAAAAGTAATGGGAAGCAGATAGGCAAAGGAGATTTGCATGGAGAGAAGTCCTTGGGGCTTAACAGTGAAAAGGTCAGTGATAAAGGCAGGAGCCTTGGAATCAGAAACCTCTGTCTGCATCCCAGCTCTGCTGCTCACCAACTGTGGTGTGGTTTGAGGGGCAAGTTAATTAACCTTTTGTTAACCTGATTTCCCAGGTGCAAAAATAAGAATAATGATATTTACTCTTACCTGAATGCAGTTCAGTAATTAAATAAAATATTTTAAGTTCTTAGCTGTCTTAGCCCATTTTGTGTTGCTATAAAGAAAAACCTGAGGCTGGGTATTTATAAAGAAAAAGGATTTATTTGGCTTATAATTCTGGTGGCTAGAAGTTCAAGACTGGGCATGAACATCTAGTGAGGGTCTCAGGCTGCTTCTGGTCATGGCAGAAGGTGAAAGGGAGGCAGCAAGTGCAGAGATCACATGGTGAGAGAGGAAGCAGTAGAGAAGGGGGAGGTGCCAGGTTCTTTCCAAACCAGGGAACTAGTAGAGTGAGAACTCACTCACCTCTGAGGAAGGGCATTAATCTATTCATGAAGGATCTGTCCCCATGACCCAAACACCTTCCATTAGGCCCCACCTCTAACACTGGGGATCAAATCTCAACATGAGGTTTGGAGAGGACAAACATCTAAACCATAGCACTAGCACAGCACCTGGCACATTTTTAGGGAGACTACACATTCTGGTTTGTCTGGGACAAACTTGGTTTATATTTCAGTTAAATTATTATTATTGTCACCCTACACATTGTAAATACTCAATGTAATTCATGCTAATCCCATTTTTGGTTTTCAAGTCTTTAAAAACAGCAAGCAATAGTCCTTACTCACTTTCCAAATGTACTTCTTACCCTATCTGTGCAGTGAAGGTTTATACATCCCTCCATGCTGTGAGCTCTGAGTACCTAATCTACTGGATTGAATTGCTACAGGATTCTAGCCGAAATTCCATTAGGCAGTAGGACCAGAATAAGCTGGAAAGTTCAAATTGTTAAGAGAATATTAAGACAAAAAATATTAGTGACAAAGAGCAAAAAGATTGCTGAAGAAATAAAATCAAAACTTATATTGAGTACTTACTATGTGCCAGGTATTTTCTAAGTCCTTTACGTGTAGTAACTCATTTAATCCTTACAGATGAGAGAACTGAGATCGAAGAATTAGTAAGTGTTATGAAACAAGGTAGACTGACACCACAGTCTGTTAATTGTCACACTCTGTTGCCAAAGAGTCTGCTATGAGGTAACAGGATTAAGTCTTAAAAGCAATTAGTTCAAAACACAATGTTCCAATGAATGTTGTCCTTCAAAGTAGCATATTGGAAGGCTGTCTGTGTGTTTCCACCATGTGGACTTTGATCAGCATAACTAGAAACTTCTTTGGGAATTCCTAGAATAATCTGGGCACAAGCTCTCAAATACCTTCAGTTTTCTTGTCTACTAAAGTAGATGTGATTTTTCCAAGAGTCAAACGTTGCTTTGAAATGCAGATTAAAACCATAACGAGATACTACTACAAACACACTAGAATGGCTAAGTTAAACAGATTCCTACACCAAGTGTTGGTGATGATGTGGAGTGACTGAATCTCTCATATATTGCTGGCTGGAATGCAAAATGGTTCAGGCTCTTTGGAAAACAATTTGACAGGTCATGACATAGTTAAGCTTGCACTTACCATATGACACAAAAGAAAAAAAAATAATGTCCACACAAAGGTCTATCAATGAAGATTTATAGGAGCTTTATTCATAATGGCCTCAAATTGGAAATAACCCTAAAGTCTATCAACAGGAGAGAAGATAAACCATTTTTGGTAACTTCATACACTGGAGCACTTACTACTCAGCCATTAAGAGGAATGAATACCTGATTCACACAACAACATGGATATGTCTCAAAAGTATTATGTTGAGTGAGAGAAACCAGACACAGAAGGCTTCAAATATTAGCTCATTTAATCTTCTCACTTGCTGTTATCCCTATGTTAAAAATGAGGAAACTGAGGCATAGAGAAGTTAAGTCCAAGTCCCATAGGTAGGAAGTTTTATAGAGCCAGGATTCAACTTTAGCAACCTCGCATTGAAGGCCGTGTCTTAGTCACCATGGTATTCTGAAGGCTTCTGCCTGCCACAGCCCTGTGACAAACACCCAGATGCTTCCTCAGCCACCCTGAAAGCCAGCAGAAGAAGGGTGTGGCAGCACCCCCAAACTGCAGTGCCACTGCGATGAAGCCACTGCCGATTGCTGGGGACCCAGCCTGCTCTGCAGCTGTGCTCACCCAGCCTCTGCATCTCCACTTTTTGAAATAGATTAGGCAGGTGTCAATGACCATCCCTTTTATAATCTGAGTTCTGATCGAAGAGACAATTGGGCACAAGAAGGGGGTTGGGTTCTAGTTATTTTTGTCTTCCTCTCTCCATTCCTACCCCCCCAGGACTGGGCTGGGTCCCCTCCCCATGAGGCCCCGGTGCCCTGTGCTTGTCTCTGTCACAGTCCATCATTGCCCAGTGCTGTGATTCTTCATGTGTCTGTTTTCCCCATGAGAGCATGAGCAGCTTGGTGGTAAAGAGGGCTCTGAAGCCATTGCCTGGCACCTTGCAGGTGCCCAATAAATGTTTATGAAATAATATCCACTTACTATGTAAATTGGCCAGCCAATTAATAAACAGATATTTCTTGATTATTTACTGTTGGGCAATTCTGTGGAGGATACATGCAAGAAACTGTCCTTGTTTGTGGAATTTACTCATAAGTCTTATTACTAGGAAATGAAAACCACAACATGAGGCAGAGCACACCATGTGCTGGAAGAGTGGCCCAAGGAGAGTATGTCCTGGCAAAGTAGGGAGAGACGGTGGGAATCTAAGAGGGTTCTGGGGTGGACACGTCTGTGTCCCAGGTGCTTAGGGTGGGATATGGAAGTAATTCAGAGAGTAGCTTTAATGTTTCCATGGCAAGAAGAAGTCATCTCTTACCAGGGGAAAGGAAGCTTGTGAACATCTGCAGTTTCACCAAGCTCCAATAATAGTGGAAATTGTCAATCAGAATTTTGGTCGGGAAACATGGACAGTTTTGTATCTTTGTCCAGGAAGATTTACAAATGAGCGCAGATTCAGAGTAGAGTGATGGTGTATTATCAGGGTGGGCAAGGCTGTGGTAACCATCTGCCCCTGTGGCCACCAATCATCCTTCGACATTCCCTGTCCCCTCACATAAGTCTTTCCCCCTCGCCTGGAGAGACAACCCATTTTCCCTTGAGTTACCAAATCCAGACTCCAGGCCAGCACCTTTGGGTGATGGACAGTCCTTGCCACACGTCTGCACGTGATTATTTACAGTGTATAGTGATAAGCAGGAGCAGGGATTCCCATTTGGGGAGGGGGAGGATGGGCAGTGCAGGGCCACCCCGTGTCAGCAGCAGGGGTAGCGTCCTGTTGGGGAGGTCTGGAGAAGAGCCCCTGGTTTTTCTCTAAGGGAAGAGCCTTTTGTCCATTGTGCTCCGTGGTCCCTGATTTCACTTTCTAAGATGATCCTTTCTGTTTGTTACTCTCCATGGCTACATCTGAAGTCATGTGCAGGTACAGGTATTCCTTGGGTGCTGTACAACTTTCATAGCCCCTTTGCTGCCCATGCAAGTTTAGAGACATGGAGCCATTTTAGGATTTATATAGCCTCTTTAACAAATACAATCCTCTAAAAAAACCTGTGGTCTATCTACTTCCAGTCGACTTCCCCTGCTAGGAATCACAACCAAATTTTTATGCTGGACATAGCTCTTAAACTTGTTCCCATGTCTCTATTCCCCAAGTTGGTGGACGCTACACTGAGATGTCTTGTTGGAAAGGTGGAAGCCTTACCTCCTGCTATTTCTGGTTCAGGGGCAGTTGATTTTTCCAACTATGTGAACTCTCAAACTTCTGGGCACTTTCTATTCCCTTCTATCCCTACTCTTTTTTTTTTTTTTTTTTTCACTTGTAAAATGTATTTTAATTTTTTTCAAAAACAAATCATGGCTATTCACTTGACATTACCATAGATTTGGCCCTTATATTCCTACATGTCAAGTTAATGCGTAAGTGGCTATTGATAGACCTATCACTTTGGGAGTATACAGTATTTTTTTTTTTTTTTTTTTTTTTTTTTTTATATATTTGCATATTTCTTCTCCTTTCTTCTCTTTTTTTTTTTTTTTTTTTTTTTTTTTTTTTTTTATTTTGGCATATTATGGGGGTACAGATTTTAAGGTTTCAATAAATGCCCATTCCCCCCCTCCCCCCAAAAGTCTGAGTCTCCATCATGACCATCCCCCAGATGGTGCACATCTCACTCATTATGTATGTATATACCCGCCCCCCTCCCCCCTCCCACCTCCCCAATACCCTATTACTGTAGCACCTATGTGTCCACTTAGGTGCTACTCAGTTAATACCAGTTTGCTGGAGAATATATCTGGTGCTTGTTTTTCCATTCTTGGGATACTTCACTTAGTAGTATGGGTTCCAGCTCTAACCAGGAAAATATAAGGTGTGCTATATCACCATTGTTTCTTAGAGCTGAATAGTACTCCATGGTGTACATATACCACATTTTATTAATCCATTCTTGGATTGATGGGCACTTGGGCTGTTTCCACAGCCTTGCAATTATGAATTGTGCTGCTATAAACATTCGAGTGCAGGTGTCTTTTTTGTAGAGTGTCACTGGATCATTTGGGTAGATGCCCAGCAATGGGATTGCTGGATCAAATGGTAGATTCACTTGTATCGCTTTAAGGTATCTCCATATTGCTTTCCACAGAGGTTGAACTAGTTTGCAGTCCCACCAGCAGTGTAGGAGTGTTCCTCTCTCTCCGCAACCACGCCAGCATTTATTGTTTGGAGATTTTTTGATAAAGGCCATTCTCACTGGGGTTAAGTGATATCTCATTGTGGTTTTGATTTGCATTTCCCTGATGATTAGAGATGTTGAGCATTTCTTCATATGTTTGTTGGCCATTCTTCTGTCTTCTTTAGAAAAATTTCTGTTCAAGTCCTTTGCCCACTTTTTAATGGGGTTATTTGATTTTTTCTTCCTAATTTTCGTGAGTTCTAAGTATATTCTAGTTATCAGTCCCTTATCGGATGCATAGGATGCAAAAATTTTCTCCCATTCTGTAGGTTGTCTGTTTACTTTCATGACTATTTCTTTGGCTGTGCAGAAGCTTTGTAGTTTGATCATGTCCCATTTATTTATTTTTGTTGCTGCTGTGATTGCCTTTGGGGACTTCTTCATAAACTCTTTGCCCAGGCCGATGTCTAGGAGAGTGTTTCCAACTTTTTCCTCTAGAGTTCTAATAGTTTCATATCTTAGGTTTAAGTCTGTTATCCAGCGTGAGTTGGTTTTTGTGAGAGGTGAAAGGTGTGGGTCCTGTTTTAGCCTTCTACAGGTGGCTATCCAGTTTTCCCAGCACCATTTATTAAAGAGGGATTCTTTTCCCCAGCGTATGTTTTTGTCTGCTTTGTCAAAGATGAGATGGCTATATGAGGATGGTTTTATATCAGGATTCTCACATCTGTTCCATTGGTCAATATTCCTGTTTTTGTGCCAATACCATATTGTTTTAATTACTACAGCTTTGTAGTATAGTTTGATATCTGGCATATTAATGCCTCCCATTTTGTTTTTGTTGCCTAGAATTGCTCTTGATATTCGGGGTCTTCTTTGGTTCCATACGAAGCGTAAAATTATTTTTTCTATATCTGTGAAGAATGCTGATGGGATTTTAATAGGTATTGCATTGAATCTGTAGATCAGTTTGGGTAGTATAGACATTTTGATGATGTTGAGTCTGCCAATCCACGAGCATGGTATGGATTTCCATCTGTTTACATCCTCTGCTATTTCCTTCCTCAGTGTTTCATAGTTCTCCCTGTAGAGGTCTTTTACCTCTTTGGTTAAATATATTCCTAGGTACTTTAATTTCTTTGTTGCTATTGTGAAGGGAATTGAGTCTTTGATTTGGTTCTCAATTAGATTGTTGTTGGCGTATATGAATGCCTCTGATTTCTGTGTATTAATTTTGTATCCTGAGACTTTACTAAATTCATTGATCAGTTCCAGGAGTTTCTTGGTTGAATCCTTGGGGTTTTCTAGATACAATATCATATCATCAGCAAACAGTGAAAGTTTGATCTCTTCTGCCCCTATTTGGATACCTTTGATTCCATTTTCCTGTCTGATTGCTGTAGCCAAGACTTCCAGCACTATGTTGAACAGAAGTGGAGATAGTGGGCAGCCTTGTCTGGTTCCAGTTCTAAGTGGGAATGATTTCAATTTTTCCCCATTCAGTATGATGTTGGCTATGGGTCTGTCATATATGGCTTGTATCATTTTTAGGTATGTCCCTTCTATGCCTATTTTCTTAAGTGTTCGTATCATGAAAGGGTGTTGAATTTTGTCAAAAGCTTTTTCTGCATCTATTGAAAGAATCATGTGGTCTTTGTTTTTGCTTCCTAACCCTACTCTTAAATTCCACAATTCATATCTTCCTTTTGTTACATATATTATGCAACCCATCTTTCTGCGGGAAGGGTTTTTTTTTTTTCAATTTGTTTCCTTAGAGCTGCAGGTTCTGCAAGCCCTTAGTCTGGCTTCCAAGTCACTGAATGCGACTGTTCTATCATGTACCTTGCAGCATAGTTCTCCTCCTTTTCTGCTTCCAGTGTGTTTCTCTGCTGCTCATCACCAGACTCTTAAGCCAATGCTACATACTCCAGAGTTTTGAGACAGTAGTACCTACTTCAAAGTATCAAGCACAGAAGTTTATTCTTGCTTAAGTATGAGTATGACTTTGATATTATTGGCCACTGGGCAGCTCTTCTCCACATGGTGACTCAGGAATTCAGGTTCCTTCCCTCTTGAGATTCTGTGAAACCTTGGGTTATCATCTTGGATTATTATCTACACCACCTAGTAGCAAAGAGAGAGAGAGCATGGAGGCAAGGAATCATATCTTCTCTCTTAAAAACCTAGAAGAAGAGTACATCAACACCCAACATTTCATTGGTTAAAACTTCCATATGGCCATACCTAATTGCAAAGAAGATTGGCAAATGTAGTCAGCCATCAAAATAACAAAAGAAGTCTGACTTAATGACTTTATAAAGTTCTTTGTAGCACCTTCAATGTTTATTTATAGATGGGTGTCCTTGAGGTGAGTGAGCACAGAGTTTATTCATAAACAGGCTTAGACAGCTCTAGTCCTGTCCATGGAACTTCCCTTATTTGGATGATCAGGATTCTATGACAGGTTGTTTTGTTTCCTGTCCTTGTATACTTGGGAAAGCCATGCTCCCTCAGTTTCCTCATCTGCAGTCTAAGAGGACTCAATAAATGGTCTCTAGAGACCTCAGTTTACTTGGCCCATGGTTCTATGATTCTAGTTACTCATTCAGCAAATCCTGAGGACTGTGGTGTAGTCTGTGTCTGGGTCATCATTTCTAGCTTTGAAGGAGCCTAGAATCACATAAACACATCCTCTTGGAGACAGTTGTCTGAGCAGTATGATGTGCATTTCAAGAAGTACATAGAAAGCTACAAGTCTTTGGTCAAAGTCTTGCATTGGGGGAATCAGGCTACAGATGGCCAACTGGGTCAGACTCAGTCCCCAGGCTGCACCTGCCTTAGACAACGTCCGTCTTTCTCAGGAAATGACATTGCATGGAGAAGAGCAAAAATGGAAGATGCTCACAAGAACTTGAAGTAGGTGCCATGAAAAAGCCAAACACAAGAGGAAGAAGAAAGGCTGAGACAGGAAGAGGGGCTCTGGTCACTTCTTTCCAACTAGGAGCATCTACTTTGGCTGCATAGCAATCGTGCTATTTCTTTTATTTGGTCTCCCAACAGATCCACTATCTGAGAGGAATTCTACAGCCCCCTGTCCACTGGAGCATCACATGTACATGATTCAATTAACCTTTAAGGTGGCTCGGGAAGTTTGTGTGCTAGAAGAGCCATGCCTTAATTGGCAGCCTGACACAGACAATAAAGTCTGATCAGATGAAGAGGGCATCGGGGACATAATTAGCATCCTCTACTGAAGACTACGTGGTGTGTAAAAGTTGTTTAATTTCTGCTGGAGAAGGAAGGGAAGGGGAAACCTGGTTCACATTTCTTGTATGTTTGGCTTATTAAATATTACATTTCCCCACTACAGATATCAAGTGAGCCTGGCATTTTGGTGTGTGTACAGCTTCCAGCCTAGTTTTTACTGCTCTGTAATCCACCAAATGATCATTTCCCTGTTATTAAAACTTTGCATTTCACAAGAGGTGCTTTGGAAAAACAAACATAGAGGCAGATGGAGCAATTCCTTTTCAAGAGCTTCAAATGGGAGGAATTGGCAGGGCTGAGGGGAAGTCAGGCTGAGATCTGGAGGAAGCTGGAGGATGGTGGCCTTGTGTTTCTTTAACTTTCACCAGGGGAGCAGGTTGGGGAAGGGACCCTGGAAACCAGGGAAGTGAACAGAAGGCCAACATCTGGATCCTTTCTCCTTACTCAGAAGATTTTAAAATCTTGACCTTCCAGGAAGTCTTCCCTGAATGAGAAGAGAAGAAAGGAGAAGAGAAGCTGACATTTCCAGAGGGCCTTCTACGTGCTGGGCACAGTCCACAAGATCTCCCTGATGCACATGAGCAGCCCTAGTAATGACGTTCTATTGTGCTGCTTCTATAATTGAGGAAATCGAGACAGAAAGTTTGCAAAACTTGCTGAGTGAGGCAGTGAGTAGGTGACAGGGCTGGAATTCCATTTCAACTCTGTCTTTCTCCTCTGCCCCATTAGAAAGAGGAGTGATAGACTTCTTCAAGTAGAATCTGACCAAGAAAGCTCCTCTATTTTAAGTGGATCATCTTCCCCTTTCTCTACGACAGACAAAAATGCCTCCTAACTTAGTATATGTGCCAAGTAATGTGCATTTAGGAGAGGTTTGAAATGTACAATACTAAAAATGAGCAATTAATTTTCACTCACACAGAGGCACTTAAAATTAAGTGGAGCTAGACCAATGTAGGTATGATTATCACTGCTCTGTCAAAAATTATTTTGCAATCAATAAATTGTCATCAAATATAGAGAAAATGCTCACTCTGAACAAAATATTGAGGACAGTGGGGGAAAAAAGAAGTGGAAAAAGGTGGATTCTGCGTTTTCCAGCAGAGCAGACAAGGAAAGAAGACAGGCAAAGTTGATGGTACATGGGCCATGTTCACACTCATTCACACACATGCATGCACAGAGTCACTCCTTACTCACTAGAGATACATGCTAAACCAGATAGACAGATGTCTGCACTTACGGAGCTTACAGACTTGAAAGGAAGACAATCCTTGAATAAATAATGGCAAGTGTGAAGGGGAGGGAGAAATCAGACCAAGAGTGGCTTCTTGGAAAAAGAGGGACACGGAGTCCTGGCTCTGCGTGTCCCTGGGCACCAACTCAGCTTCTCCATTTAAGCCTTTAACAGCAGGATTGAATTCTATGCTCTCTTGCAGCTCCATGACACACTGTGACTGTGAATGGCATGGGATGCAACTGTTCCAAGCGAAAGAGGGAATGAGACAAACTTTATGTGCAGGTTCTTCCTCTTGAGGGCTACCATCCTATATCCTTCCTTCCCAGCTTCACTACCCAGCACACTGTCCCAGCTGGACCTCTGTCCTAGCACCTTGGACAGCTCCCCCCAGCGCTCCTCGACCTCATTCTCATCACTGCCTGTTAGGTCATTTCTCCCCTTCAGCATCCCCCTTGCCCTGGCCTTTGGTGCCTTCTGACACTTGTGCCAACAGGGCGCAAGTCTGTAGGTCCCCCCACCTGATCCTTGGCCATTTCAGCTGCAGCCTGGGCAGACAGTGCTTTAGTCGAAAACACCCAGGGAGGGCTGGAAGGGTGGGAATTTGAAGGCAGAGGAGAAAGAACAGCATTAATGTAGGTGCCTGGGGATTTGGGGTAGGAAGGGGTGTTGTGAGCTGGACTAGAAGGGAAGGGGTCTTTGTCTCAAAATTCACTTTCATGTAAAGCCTTCTTCTGTGTCAAATACACTCAGTGGCAGGAATGGAAAGTTAAGGGGCAATGTGATGGTTAAGCCAGAAAGCCCTCCCCCTGCATTTAGATGCATGTCTTTTAGTTCCTTAATTTCCAGGTTCCATTCAGCCTTATTCTCTCCTGATTGAAAACACAGGAATAGTTTGATGAAGCAGAAACTCAGCAGAAATAATGATGATGGTGATGATGATGCTAATAACAATGATAATAACAGAGGAAATAATCATTTATAGAGCTTTTTATTTCCCATTTTTGTCTTTGTTCTGTCTCAGATGAACATCAGCTAATTGCTCTTTCCTGCATCTCTGTGAGGTAGGTAAGGATTAGAATTCCTTCTCGAGAAATACCCAACTTGTTAATAACCAAGGAGGTGGGTGACAGACTCTTAAGTTACTGGCTTTTACCATCCAAAGTCACTGCTGGTCAATCTGCTCCAACAGTTATGGTGGACCCTGGTTTCTGGGTGCACTGGGTGAGTCTGGCACACAGTAGGCACTTAATAAATTTTCTGGTAGATCAACTAAAGCACTGACTGACTAAATGAATGAACAAACGAACGGCCTGGGGAGTTTGTCAGATGCAGCCCACTTGGGGTCTTCAGAGACTGAGTACCTGTGCTCCAGATGTTTCTAATCAGCATGGGTGATTTTAGACATGCCATATGACACCTCCACTAGGCTGAAGTTCCACGTTTTCATTTATCCTCGCCTGCACTTTGTAGGAAGGGAGGGCCCTGGGAAGGGGGAGATTAGGAACAATATACTGATGAGTGAGTTGCCCCTTGTGTTCTGTCTAATCATTCTTCATTTTTCCTCACTTCTGCCTGTGTACCGCTGAATGATTCTCTAGCAACTACTCTGGGAAAGTCAAAACATTCTCATTGTCTCCAGTTTCTTTCTCTCTTACAATCTACATCCACCTCCTCACTGGACCCAGAAGCTCAGCTCTGTTCATGTAGCTCTCACGATCAACACACAAGCAAGAAAACAAACAAAAGAACCCTTCCCAGCTGCTGGAGTTGTTCCCAACTTTTCCAATCGCACAGACATTGGCATTAGCAGACTAGGTTCTTATTAAAGGTTAGCCCTTAGTAGCTTTGAGGCCTTGAATATGTCCCTTAGTCTTTCTGGCCTCAGTTTTCCCATCTGCAAAGTGGAAATATTAATATCTACATTGTGGGAATGTGGTTTGAATCAACAACAAATGTGCAATTTGGGTTTTTTGGTTTTTGACAAGCCCTTAAAAAGAAAAAATTAGAATCTAGGGTGTAGAGGGGAATAATAGGTGAAATACTAGAGCTTCAGAAGCCTTCACAATGCCCAGGGTCTGCCTGACCTAGGAGTGTACCTTATTCCAGACCACCTCACCTCTCCTCTGCCCCCATCAAATCTCACCTGGACAAAGCCCCCTTTCTCCAACCTGCTCTTCTTTCAAATAATATGATTAACTAGCATGAACTAAGGAATTAATGGCTATAAACAAATTAAAATACAGTAAAGACCTGTTAAATAATCATTTATTTTAAAACACTGACTTGACATGCAGTCTATTTCTTTGTTTTTATTTTGCTTTTGATATTTAATTTTATACATTTCCATAATGTTAGGTTATTCCATTTGCCCACGTTATTTTAAATTTTATTTATTTTTCCTTTACATAAAGCAAAATTCACTCTTTTTGGTGTATAGTTTGGAGTTTTTACAAATGCCTAGAGTTAGGTAACCACAATCAAGATACAGTATAGGACTATTATGCCTCCTAAAATTCCCTTTGGAGTCAACCGTTCTCCCATGTCCATGCCCTGACAACCACTGATCTGCTCCCTGTCACTATAGCTTTATTGTTTCCATAATGTCACATAAATGGCATTATAAAAGATGTAGCCTTTTGAGTCTTTCTTCCCTCACTTGGCATAATGCACTTGAGACTTATCTATATTGATTCCTTCTTACTGCTGAGTAATATCCCGTGATACAGATGTTTCACAATTTGTTTATCCATTCACTAGTTGAAGGCTTGTTTCCAGGTTTAGATAATAAGAACAATTGCCATTACAAACCTTCACATATAGGTTTTCTGTGAACCAAAGTTCTTATTTCTCTTGGATAAATATGTGATTGCTCGGTCATATGGTCAGTGTATGGATAACTTTATAAAAAATCAGACAAACTACCAAACTGTTTATCAGAGTGGGGATGCACCATTTTGCATTCCCATCAGCACTGTTTGAGAATTCCAAGAGTTCCACATCTTCACAAGCACTTAGCATGGTGAGTTTCTTTTACTTTAGCATGCTAATAGATATGTAGTGGAACTATCTTATATAGAAGCCCTTTATCAGGTTAAAAATGTTCTTTTGTCAAATGCTTTTTCTACATCTCTTGAAATTATTAAATGTTTTTTTCTTTCATCTGTTAATAGGGCAAATGACATTAATTTTTCAAATGTTGGCTCAGACTTGCATTCCAGGGATAAGTACTATTTATTCATGATTTATAATCCTTTTTATATTTTACTGGATTTGATTTTCCAAGTTGTGTTTAGAATTTTGGCATCTTTGTAAATATTAGTTCTGTAGTTTTTTTTTTATCTTGTAATGTCTTTGCCTGGTTTTGGTATTAGCGTAATGCTAGCCTCTTAGAAGGTAGGCAGCCGTAGGTAATACGTAAATGAATGAGCATGGCTGCATTCCAATAAAACTTTACTTATAAAAAGAAGTGGCAGATTAGGGCCCACAGGCTGTAGTTTGCCAACCACTGGTTTAGAATATTGACTTGAGATCCCTCTTTTTTTTCCTAAGCATTTAATGCTATACATTTTCTTCTAAGCACGATTTAGCTGCACTCCACAAATTTTGAAATGTTGTATTTCCATTTCCTTTAGTTCACAATAATGTCTAATTTCCCTTGATACTTCCTCTTGGACCTATGGGTTATTTCAAAGTGTGTTGCCTAATTTTTAAATATTTGGGGATTTTCCAAATATTTCTGTGTCTGATTTCTAGCTTAAGTCCATTATGGCCAAAGAACATACTTTTTATGATTTCAATTTTTTTTACATTTTAAATCTCATTTTATTATTCAAGATACCATCTATCTTGGTGAACATTTCATGTGTACTTGAAAAGAATATGTATTCTGTTGTTTTTTTTAATGGACTATTCTATTATTATCCATTAGGTCAAGTTGGTTGATAGAGTTTTTTGGTTCTCCTGTATCCTTGGTGACTTTCTATCTACTTGCTTGTGATTACTGAGAGGAATATTAAATTCTCCAAATATACTTGTGGATTTGTCTACTCCTTTTACAAATTTCTGTCAATTTTTGCTTCATATATTTTGAAGCTTTGATGTTAGGTGCATATACATTTAGGATTGTTATATCTTGTTGACATGACCCTTGTGTAGGTATGTAGTGTTCCTCTTAGTCCCTAGAAGTTTTACTATTCTGAAGTCTTCTTTGTGTAATACTAATAGAGCCACTCTTTCTTTCAGTTAGTATTTACCTGGTATAGATTTTCCCATAATTTTATTTTTAACCTATTTACGTATTTTTTTATTTAAAGTCGTTCCTTTTGGACAGCACTTAGTTATGTCTTCATTTTTTTTTATCCAATGTGATGATGTTTGTCTTTTAATACATTTACATTTAACTTAATTTTTTAAATAATTGACTTTGGATCTACCAGTTTATTACTTGTTCTCTATCTTTTTATTTTTTTTTTCCTTTTGTCTGCCTTTTCTGCTTCCTTTGGGGTTGCCTGAATATCTTTAGCATTCCATTTTCATTTATCTAGTTTCTTCAGGAGTGTATCTCTTTGTATTCCTTTTTTTCACAATATTTATTTTTTTCAATATTTATGATATTTATAACCCCCAAGACTATTTACAGTCTATACAGATTGACAATTCATAACATCAAATCAAATACAGAATTCTTATGACCATATAGATCTTTTTCCTCGCTTCACCTTTATGTATACTTGTCAAATGTATTACAGGTGCATAAGGTGAAATCCTACCAGGCAATATTATGCTTTTTGCTTAATAATCATACATATTTTACAGACCTCGAGGGAAGAGAAATAATCTATTATATTTATCCATACACTTTCCATTTCTGTTGCTCTTCCTTCATTCCTGAAGTTCCAAGTTTCCCTCTAGTATCATTTCCCTTCAGGCTGAAGAACTTTCTTCTTTTAAAGCATTTCTTTTAGAGTAGGTCTGTTGTTAATGAACTCATTAGGAGACCTTCCTTTGTCTGAGAACATATCTATTCCACTATCACTCCTGAAGGGTGTTTATGCTGAGAATTCTGAGTTGACAGTTCTTTTCCTTCAGAGGTTAAAGATGTTGTTTCACTCCATTCTGGCTTTCATGGTTTCCTGCAGAAATTTATACTTTTTCAAACTTTGGTTCCCCTACACATAACGTGCCATTTTTCCCTGGCTGCTTTCAGATTTTTTTCCCCCTTTATCTCTGGTTTTTAGCAGTTTTAGAAGTTCTGATTATGATTAGTCTGGGTGTGGTTCTATTTGATTTTTATCCTGTTTTGGGGTTCACTGAACTTGAATCCATAAATTTATGTCTTTCACCAAATTTGGGCAGTTTTCAAACATTATATCTTCAAATTTTTTTTCTGCTCTGATCTTGTTCTTCTCTTTTTTTGTGGGACTTTCCTAACATAAATGCCAACACTTTGATATTCTTCCCCAGATCCTTGAGGCTTTACTCATTTTTTGGTCAGTATTTTTCCCTTTCTATTCTTCACATTGAAATAATTTCTATTGATCAATCTTCAAGTTCATGGACTCTTTCCTCTCTCATCTCCATTTTGCAATTGAACCCATTGAGTGAGTTGTTCATTTGAGATACTGTTTTTACAGTTCTAAAATTTCCATTTGCCTTTTTTGTAGTTTTTATTTCTCTGTTGAGAATGTCTCTCTTTCTACTCCTTTCAAGAATATGATGGTAATAGCATCTTTAAAGTTTCTGTCTGATACTTTCAACATTTGTGCATCTTGGCATTGGTGTGTGTTAAATACATTTCCCTAGAGAATTGATCACATTGTCCTGGTTCTTCATGTGTCAAGTCATTCTGGATCTTGGTTTTTATGCTGTGACTCTGGGTTATGTTAAGAGTCCTCCAGAGAATGCTGATTTCGCTTGTTGCCTTGGCATACAATTAGACCAGTTAGGTTCTGACCACAAGTTCTGTCTCCCCTTTGGTGGGTGGAAGTGCCAATGTCAGGTTGGTTCTTTTTGCTGCCTTGGGCATCCCCAAGTAGCTGGGACTACAGGTGCACACCACCACATCCAGCTAATTTTTCTATTTTTTGTAGAGAGAGGGTCTTGCTATGTTGCCCAGGCTGGTCTTGAACTCCTGGCCTCAAGCAATCTTCCCCTCTCAGACTCGCAAAGTACTGGGATTACAGGCGTGAGCCATCACACCTGGCCTGTGCATAAATGGGGATTCCCCACAGAGGTTAGGGGTCTTGTGGAGGTCCTGAAATTCCTGAAACCTAGGTTTCAGCTGAGTTCTCTGGGAACAGGTTACAAAACTAGATCTCCACGCCCACCCCAGGATGTTCTACTTCTTAAGTGGGAACTAGGAATCCGTGTTGTTAACAAGCTTCCAGGATGATTCAGATGTAACCTCCAGCATCACCCCCTCTTTATGGAAGTTTCCCCCAGAACAGAGGTGGAGGGATGGGCAGCAGCCTGGGGAAGGGCACAAATGGGGCTGAAAGAGATGGTTCTCTAGGAAGGGAGACTCCTGGGGTCGGAGTCTGAGAAAGGAGCTGCCCAGGGGGAGGGAGAAACGCAGGTGAAAGGAGGAACGAAGATGGCGTACATCTGTAGACACAGCATGGGCTCCTGAGGGAGGATGCGGAGGGCCGGGGTGGGTGTCCTCTGAGACTGGAGGGAAAATGGGGAGGGTGAGAAAAGGACCTGAGAAAACCCGAGGTGAAGGTGGGGAGCACCTCCTCTCTGATGGCTCCTGTCTTCTGTTAGGGTAGGTGAAGGGGGCTTTCTAACGATGGGGCCCAGGGAACCAGACGGGTGGCCAGAGGAACACAAGAGGGGCCTGGGGCGGGCATTTTACACACCAGCTATACCAACCAGTCCTGAGGGAGGAGCTGGGGCCAGCAGCCTCAATCTGTGATGAGCTGAAGTTGGTGGCCCAGGGCCTGGGCTGACAAGGGCAACCAATGAGGCAGGGGAGAGATGGGCTGGAAGGTGAAAGGGAACGTACGAACTGGGGGTTGGACCGGGGGACACCTGGGTTCCAGTGCAGAGCCTACCGCCATCGTGCTGTGGGATTTGGGGCAAGTCACATGACCCTCCGGCCTGGGTGTCCTCACCGTCAGATGGGAACACAGCATTACACATCTCCCATGAGGATCCGATGGCGTAGGGGGTTAAAGATTAAAAGATTGGTCTACAGATATTGAGTTAGTGACTGCTATTCTTGTTATTAATACTCCAATTCAGCAGGTGTTATTTCCTCATGGTTTTGGTTATGCTGAAAGGGGGTATTTAACCACGCTAAGGCAGTGAGAAGCATCTCGCTGTCCTGACATAAGAATCAATTCAACACAGGCTTCCTGAGCTGGGTCCTATTGTGATGGAATTTAAGGGTGTTTATCAGGCGTTGAATAGACCCAGTTGGGGGAAACATGTGCTGCAGAAACCTCAGAGATGGGTAGTACCTGGCAACTGGTGCTGTGGTTTTCAGAAATTGACATAATGTTGCTGATTATTGCTTTATAATACTTTGCACGCTCCCCCCATTACCATTCCATTTTATGATGATGTTAATATACAGATGTTACTTTAATCTGTTTGTTAATTTATCTTGGCTATCCCACAAGTACATTTGCAAGTGATGCATTTATTTAGTAGCACCTCATTTATTTTAAAAGTATTTTCTTTTATCACAGTGAATGTGCTAATGACATTTACACATGGCTTCTATTGCAGGGCTCCATTCACCCAGAGCCAACAAGCATTTGGCATTCTTCTTCTCAGAGCCGAGGTCACACTCCTCTCTTCTGTGGCCAAATTGCCTGTCACCATCCTGCCCTTACCACATGCAGGGGTGTGTCTCTCTCCAGACCTTCCTTTTTCTTGGGAGTGTGAATGCAGAGACCAGGCTGGGTTCAAGGCTGGGTGAGACCCACCTGCTCAACACCCATGGAACATCTTCCCCGTAAAATTCTGTCTTTTAGTCCATTTCTATCTCTGAGATGTAGAACAAATATAAGGATGGATTTACACTGGAGTGCAGACTTGCCTGTGGGATCAGAGTATATTTTTGGTGAATCTGGTCGTAAGGGGTCTTAGAGATTGGCTCTGGGAAGGGGAGGTAGCTTCCATTCTAGACAGTGTCACTTCTGGCTCTGGTCCTGTCCTCAGCTCCAGGGTGACATTTCCAGTCATAGCTGAACATCTCCCCATAGCTCTCAGCTAGCTCAAGCTTGTATGTCCCAACATGAAGTCATCATCTTTCTCTTGATGGCTTCCCCACCAAGACCCCCAGCTCTTTCAATGGCTGTCTTAGTCTATTTCATGCCACTATGACAGAATACCCGCAGAATGGGTAATATATAAGGATCAGAAATTTATTGTCTGATTATGATGGGAAGTCCAATATTGAGGGGCTGGAATCTGGTGAGAACCTTTGTGCTGTGGTATTCCATGGTGAGAGGCAGAAGAGCAAGAAAGAGCAAGATGAGGTCAAACTCATCCTTTTATAAGGACCCTGCTTCAGCCATAGGGAACTCACTCTGAGATGATGACATTAATCTATTTCAAGTGCAGAGAGCCCTCACGGCCTGGCCACCTTGCACCGGGCTCCACCTCCCAGCACTGTTGCATTGGGGATTAGGTTCCCAGCACATGCTTTTGGGGGGACACATTCTAACCATAGCAACAACCCCTCAGGCTTCCCTTCACCCTGCATACCTGTCATGCTACACCATGCTCTGTGGTCCTTCCCTTCAGTCTCTTGGCTGTCATGTCTCCAGCCCTGGTTCTCCTCCATGGCCTCGGTCAGGCCTCCTTCCTGCACCCAAGTGACTGCAGTCCTTCCTGAGACTGCAGCACCTCTTGCTGCCTGCTGGCTCCTCCAGCCCCTCCTGCAGGCCGGGGTGCAGTTCTGATTGGTGCCAGGCCCTCTCTTGCTCAGTAGACACCAGCTGCCCATTTTCCTTATAGAAAAAGACCAAATTCCTTAACCTTCCATCTCAGCCTCCTAAACACAGCAGCCTCGCCTGCTTTCCTCTGTAGCCTTCTGCCCTGCCAGGACTGGCTCTCTGCTCCTGCAAGCACATGTTAGAGCTCGAGCCATGACAGTGTGTTTGCTACTCAGGCCACAGGGAGACTCTGGCTCCTCCCACTCCTTGCTCCTCCAGGCTTGGAGTCCTCTATTCAGCCGCCTAAAGAGGAAATAGAGTGTGAATCCTGCGGGGGTTCTATGGGGCAGTCCTAAAGTGGCAACTTACACCTTCTGCCACATCCCATAGGTCAGGACCAGCCCCTGGCTCCCACCTAGCCACGCTGACCACTAGAAAATGTGGCCCTGGCCCAGGATGAGCAGGAGAACACAGACATGCTGCCCCATGTTGACCACCATCCTGCTGCCTTCCAAGGGGAGCACGTGTAGTTTTCGTGTTGCTAAGAAATGAATGCGGTGGATGGACAGAGGCTAGGGACAGACACCTCGAGGCAGCAGAGTGAAATGTGATCCAGAGACCAGACCCCAGGCTCCAGCGAGACCAGACAGGCTGCAGGTGCTGGGCTCTCAGGCCTGCTCTCCTCCTGTCCTCGTTCCTGCCTTGCCTAGCCAATGTCCTGATGTGGAAGGAGTGTCCCAGAGGAGGGATGGCCTCCCGCATGAACCAGAGCAGAGCCCTCCGGAATGGCAGGGACGCGTGTCAGGGCAGCAAAGTGCCCCGTGCATTGAGCATAGTGCTAGGCAGTCATCTGTGGACCGAATGACGTCAGGAACTCAGACTTTTTAGTAGCTGAACGACAGAGCCAAATCAGAAATGTTTCTAGAAGGTTGGTAGAAATCTGAACGAAAAACGCCACTTTGGTGTGGTGATCTTGCTCCTACCTTGGCTTCACAACCTTCAATGACTTGAGCACCGATCCCATCTTTGTCGTCTCCTACCAAGCCAGCTGCTTTAAGAAGGCCCACCCCCTGTGCTCTGCTTTCCCCACAGCAGCTTGTTTGCCTCAGCCCTCTGGCTTTCTCTTCCCTCTTGACCTAATGAAAGAAGGAAGAAAAAATCATGGACGTGCATGTGCAACCGAATTTTCTCTACTCCGAAAAATGTTACTTTGGCAAGATCCAAGCCACTCCATCCAACCTTTAATCCTGTAAATCCTTCCTCCTTGTTAAGCAATGCCTGAGCCACCAGGGATGCCCCGTGACACCACACATGTGGCCTAAAGACTCCCGGCTCCTTGCCCCTATGACCACTTGGGGCTACCCTTTAGATGCCGGAGCAGTGGGCCAGAGGGGATGTGGTGTCACTGGGGCCAGGCACTGGGTAAGCATGGTGTCTCTTCTTGGGACTTATATTAGTGTGCTCCTTTTGCCACCGCCCAATGTCCCCATCTATTTTCTGCTCTTCTCTGTTCTGCTGTGTCACGGTGGGCTTTCCTTTACAGAGGACATCACCCAGGTCCCAGGTGAGTTTGGACAAGGGGAAGCAACTTGGGGAGATCCAAGGTGGGAGGAGAGAGAGGTTGGGGTATTTCCTACCCTGCTCCCTGTGTGCCCCAGGGTCATATTTGGGCAGTGGCTTCATCCCCCTACAACTACATCCCTGTAGGAAGCAGTCCCCACACCTCCCTCGAGAAACCATTTCTACCCCTTGTCCCTGCAGACCAAAGGTGGTGGCAATGGTTTCTTGACATTGCTAGTCTTTTGTTACCTTGGCATTCCTGGGTGATTGCTTTAACCCTGCTCATATTAATGTAAATAGTCTCTTCATCAAATTATCCTCAAAATCCCAGCTGAAGGTCCCCTCTGTTTATTGCCAAGACCCTGACTGAGTCAGATGGTGAGAGGTGTAAAGACATCTGAGTAAGTGTTTCAATCCTTCCCTAGAGTGGTCCTAGAGTGGTTTCTGGGTCGATGCTCAGGAAGTCCCCACAGGGCAGTGAAGAAGGCAGGATTGGGGAGAGAAAATGTGGACCTGCTGCATGGTTGCAACTGAGCTCTCTGTGGATGCCATGGGGAGGTATGGAGCTGGGATGGCCCTTTAAGTTGTCCCAAAATAAGGCCAGGGGGCTGGGCATTTGTGACACAGGCTGACCCTGGGAGGGATATAACTTTGGGCAATGCCCAGGGAGGGACATGACTGTGAGCCCTCAGCAGCTGACCGCCCAGCAGCCAGGGGACAGGCATGAAGGTCCCACAGAGGAGATCTGGGTGGAGCACTTGACATCCATTACAGCCCAGCCCTGTGCCACCCAGGTGTGCTTGCTACCTACAGCTAGGTTATCCCATCTGGTCTTGTTTCCTAGGGAAACTTAGAAGAGAAAATTTATGGGACAAAGTGGGACCAACTGAACTGGTCTCACATTGACAACTGATGTCGATCATCTCCTTCCTCCAGCACCATTCTAGCTTCTCCCTGCCTGTCTAGCACCTCTGCTGATCCTGGAGGCTCATCTGGTGGCGTGACTCACGTAGCATGTCTGCTCTGGCACGCTGTCATGGCTTGAATTGTGATCCCCCCACAAAAGGTGTTGAAGTCCTAACCCCCACTACCTGTAAATGTGACCTTGTTTGAAAAGAGGGTTTTGGAAGATGATCACATTACGATGAAGTCAATAGGGTGAGCCTTAATGCAGTAAGACTGGTGTCCTTATTGGAAGAGGAAATTAGGACGCAGAGGCAGACACGCAGAGAGGGAAGACGGCACGAAGCCATGGGGAGGACGCCACGTGAAGACTGGCGCCATGCTGCCATGAGCCGAGGAATGACCAGAAGCTGGGAGGGAGGCCCAGAGCCGATTCTTCCCGAGACCCTTCAGAGGGAGCGTGGCCCTGCGGAACTTCTGACTTCAGACTTCTGGCCTGCGGAACTACGACATGATAAATTTCCGTTGTTGTAAGCCATACAGTCTAGATACTTTGTTATGGCAGCCCCAGAACACTAATCCACGTACTTACTTAATTTCGAGTCTCTTGGTCCCCTCCTCTACCATCTGCCACTGAAATTCTGGCATTTCTGTCTCACTAAGTGTGGACTGTTACTTTTTCTCAGCTTCAAGAACCATCCTACCAGCATGTTGAGCACTGTCACCTAGATCCTTGCCAGGGCATTAAATCCTGTACAATGGATGAGAGATTATTCCCCCCCCCCCCCGTCAATAAACTTTCCCTTACCCAATCTAAGTCCCACCCCCCCCTCTGCCCCTGATATCACTCCGAGGGCTCAGTACTCCCCCTGACACGGGAGTGTTTATTAGTTAGATAGTCCCTCTGCTGCCTTCGAAGTCCAGCACACCCTCAGTCTCACTGTATTAGGATGTGTGCATTTTGATGGGTCTGGTGTTGATCCTAAGGAGGACAAGTATTATCTTGCAGGGCACCTGTTTCACTTGACACATGAGCCTGATTTTTAAGCAAGAGGTGGGATTGTGGCAATGATGATGGGGACAACCACCCCCTGTATGTTCTGAAATAGGGAAGTGGGCCACTTATGCAGGACCTGCAGGTTCTGTGAAGTCCGGGAGTTCAAGGTTCTCAGTGGCACCTACCCAGATATCCCTGTTCCCAGTCTCAGGGTCCCCCTGCTTGTATACCTCACGAGGCCTGACCTGGGTGTGTGGGACCTGCCGGGCTGAGCAGCCAGTCTTCCCAGGAGCTCTTCTGCTGGCAGGGCTTGTGCTGCACCTGCGCCTCTCCTCTATCTGCTCTGGCCGTGGGAGCTCATGGGGTCCGCAGTAGTAGCTGCCAGGAAGGCCCTCTAGCTTTCACATGGTGTCTGGGATTGGTGATTAATCACCCTAAGCCTGCCATCATCTCTCTTCAGTAGGTCAGTGGCGCTTAGCAACAGCCACCTAATTCCATAGTCCTTGTAGTCACTTTCACTCATCCCTCTCCAGCGTTGGACGTTGCTCCGTTCTGTCCTTCCTCTTCCGCTGGGGTCCCACACGGCTCCCCACTGACGCACGTTTTAGCAGTTGCACTGCTACCGCGTGCCTGGAGCTCCCCAGACTCCACTGACCAGCAGCCATGGGGTCCTTGCTGCCAGCCGGCCAGCCAGCGAGGCGGCCAGCTCCAAACCCCACTTTTAGAGTCTAATTCTGAGGGTAGCTCCCACACTGTCTTGGGGGGGGGAGCAGAGAGGCGGAGAGCGGTGTGCAGAGGCTGCCTGGGGAGAAGTGAAGCAGGCAGGATGGGGCCCAGGGAGTGGCTGGGTCACAACGTGGTGGCAGTGAGGGAGGATCTTAGCTGATCCTACCGGGATGGCCCTCCAAGTTGTCCCAAGTTGAGGCAAAGGGGCTGCATTTTTGTATTTCCATATCAGCCAGTCCTTAGCCCCACACCCTCCCCCAGAAAGGGGGCGGTTTCCTGGGCAGTTATCCTTAGGCAGGACAGCTCCCTGTGGCCTAGGTCCGTGCCCAGTGGGTGACAGCTGTGAGCCGTCGGCAGCTGATATTCCTGACAGCGGGATGATGGGTCTGTCAGTCCCATAAAGAAAATCTGGTGAAACACCAAAGTGTCCACTACAGACACCACTTCATGTTAGAACACACGACGAGTAGACTGCAACATTTGCAGGAAATTTGGAGATAAAACATGGAAAGTCGCAGACATCCCCACCTATCGCAGCCTCTCTGCAGAGGCCTGCAGACCCTGTGGAACCGGCCTCCTCTTCCCGGCACTGATACGAGGAGTGCTTTGGTGAAATGTGTGAGGGGCACCCCCTAAGGAAACCTGCTCCCCCAAAAGGCCAGAGACACCCACCGACACTTCCAAGCCAACGCAAGGCCTTGGGGCCCCTGTCCCCAGAGAGTTTGCAAATTAAGGCCCATTTCCCAGCACGGGGAGAAAGACAGTGCTCCCTGACAAAGGGACTCCAAGTGTCATTAAGCAGGTGTGTGAGAGTTGCAGGGGGATACAGGGGGTTGAGCGCCCTCCCAGCGCTTCTGGGATCCCGCCATCTGCACCGCCCAAGCAGAGAGCTGGTCTAGCAGACAAGGGTTGAAAGAGGCCCCGGCTGCATTCAGGGCTTGAAGCTTTGCATATGTTAGAAAATGAAGTCATGCCGAAACAAGGTTATAGAAACTCTGTACGTGTAACAAATTCTTCTCTTTAATACACACACCTGCAAACACAAATGCAGTCGTTTGGTATGTGACCCATTTGGAAACACTATGAAAAGCCTCAATTTGAGTTTGTGTGAGAATACAAGTTCTGGGTCAAGCTCAGTCCTGTCCATATTCAAGGAAGGCCAAGTTCAAGTCAGTGGCTTCTAGATAAAAATGGGACACATGGAAGTCCCATTTACAAACCCCAATTCTAGAATTGTTTTCATTTTGCTGTACATATGTTCAACTCTTTCTCCCTCTCTCCAACCCCCCTGACATACAAAGCTTACTTAGCCTTGCATATTCTATCGGGGAAGGGCTGCATACAGCCCCAGTCCCTAATAGAAACAAAGCCAGAGGGCCATTTGGTACCGCCTAGATCTCGCTGAAGCTGATATCTTCCAAATGTATTTGCTATTTGCTCCTGTGTCCCTGCAAACCCCTGCTGTTCCCAATTGTCCATTGCCTATTAGGAACGGTTCCAGCCAAGGTATTTTTTTCCCTGTTTATTTGCTCCCTTTTCCCTGGGAACTTTACTACGCATGAGTAACTGGCCTGGGATGCTGCTTTTGTACGACATTTTGCATTCGTTAAAAACCAGTCATCTGCATGTTTTATAAACCCATAGGGGTCTCTCTCCCCTTGATCAATGTTGGAAGTACTCATTAACATCTGGGGAAGTTATAGCCCCAGACGCGGGGGGGACGCGACCTACCGAGTGTGGTTTTAGGGGATTTGTCTTTAAAAAAAAACACCGGAGCACTTTATATTCATTGCTGGGTTGTTCACTAATAGAAATGAGCCTGCCTGCCTTTAGTACCTCAGCGTATTCCCTTTCCCCAGCCTCGAATGCATTTCCCTTCCACTCTGCTTGTCTAAGGCGACTTCTCCTCTGGGAAACCTTTCCTGGTCACCTCGGCCGACTCAGAGTCCTCCTTTCTCTGAAAATCACCAGTGACACAATTTAACCAACTTCATAGGGCACCTCCTATGTGCCAAGCACAATGCAAGGAATTGTTAGGGTTTAAGATAAATAAGAAAAGTCCTCTGCTCTCACGTGCTAATGAAGAAAGCAGACATATGAACAATTTTTTGTTTTGAGACAGAATCTCGCTCGGTTGCCTCAAGTAGAGTGCAGTGCCATCATCATAGCTCGTTGCAACCTCAAACCCCTGGTCTCAAGCCAGCCTCCTGCCTCAGCCTCCTGAATAGCTGGGACTACAGGTGCCATGACACCCAGCTAATTTTTCCATTTTTATTTTTAATAGTAGAGACAGGGTCTTGCTCTTGCTCAGACTGGTCTTAAACTCCTGAGCCCAAGTAATCCTCCCACCTCGGCCTGCCAGAGTGGTAGGATTACAGGTGTGAGCCACCATGCCAGGCCATACAAATGAATTATTAGGACAAAATGCAGTGAGAGTTTGGAGGGCATTGTATAGAAAGATTAGAGGCAGGAGAAGAGCAAGGGACAACCTCTGCTGTCATTGTTAGGTATGGTTTCAAAGAGGAATTGGTCACATGTGTCATGAAAGGAGGAACTTGAATTCTGCCCCACTGAAAAACCATCTCTCAAATGTGTTCTACATGGACCAGACATGCCAGAATTGCATGAGATGTTTGTTAAAATGCAGTTTCTGGAGACCCATCCCAGACAGCTGATTCATGGGGTATGCATTTTCTGCAGTATAATGGGTCAAGTTAATATACTCTGAAGTTTGAGAAATGCTGTAGTGGCAGACGAGACCCATGAAAGGGTTTGCCTTGGCTTTTATTGGATACGTATTTATGGTTAATATGTAATGCATGCACGTGGTAAGTCTCTTTCTAGTTCCTCTCTCCACCTGCCTTCCACCTCCTCCTACCCCAGAAGCAACCATAATTACTAGTTTCTTAGGTGTCTTCCCAAGTGGCCTGGTGTCTGGTCACTTGCCTACTTGCTCTTGGCTTCCCTCCCTGCCTTCCTCTGTTTTTTCCCAGGCTCTCTTGGCCACTTTCTGGTAAGTCTGGTCCACAGGAGGCACTAGAAGGCAACTGGAGGGCAGGAGGAGCAGAGACTCAGGGACTCAGGTCGCCTTCTCCCTGTCTCACCTTTGAGCAGCATCCGGCACTCTGTGGCCTTGTGGTCCCAGCTTTTGTGGGGCAAGCTTTAGATGGGTGGCTTGTCCACTGTGCCGGCTCCAGACTGGTGGCCCTTGCTTCTGAGCTTTGATAATTTCATCTCCTTCCTCTACTCCATTTGTCCTGATGTCCTTGATCTCTAAATCCCCCCACTGCTTTCTACCTGCTCTTTCAGCTCATTCAACACATTCAGCATGAATTTCCTATATTAAGTTTCCTTCATTAAATTGCCTGGCTTGGGACATTTTTCTAACTGCCCTTGCCTTGCTATTTTTTTTTTTCTTTCCACTTAAAAATATATCTGGTGGATGGGCACAAAGCTGTTTTCAACCCACTTTTCCTCTGAGAACAACTAGAAAAGCCAAGCGAAATATTTTTCTAAAAATAACAAAAAACAAAAAATATTTTCGAAGGTATTAGAGTGCTTCCAAGGCCCTGAGGAATTCCAAGGCCAAAATTTAGGAGAGCAGGAAAGACCAGAGAAAGCAGCTCAGTAGGTGAAGCCAGTTTTTCTTTCTAGGCTAATGATGTCTTCAAAAGTAACAACGACTCAGAGGCCAAGAAGCTGAGTAGAGCTTTCAATAGACTCGTAGGGCTATGAAATAAAAAATGGAAGTTCAGAGCCCATTAGGGAGGAGAGGCCTTGGTATATACTCAGGCTGGGACTCAAAGGGCTACACCTTAGGAGTAATGGAGAAATAACAAAGAGACCAGTTCACACAGAGACTGAAGTCCAGCTTGGAGTCATTGTACCTCTTGGACTAAGGTGTTTTAGAGTTGTCAGTGCTGGTGCCTAGCTGCCCTGCCAAAGCAAAAGTAAATCCTTTGTGGAAGAAGGTAATGTCATCTAGAGGATCAAATTATCACCATAATTTTCCATATACAAGTCTGACATTCACCAAATATAATCAGGTATATAGGATGATGAGACATGACTGAAAAACCAAGATAAACAACAGACACTAGAAATAGACTCAGGGGGTATGGTTATCAGATTTGGACTTTAAACCACTATGAATAATATGTCCAAAGGATTCAAAGAAAAGATTGATCATTTTAGTAGAGAACTAAAAAATCAAATGGAAATTCTAAAACTGAAAAAAAAAACCATTAACTGAAATTAAGAACTCAATGAATTATACACACTGAAGAGAAAAATTAGTGAACTGAAGAATAGATTACATGTAAATATCCATAATGGAGCACAGAAAGAAAAAAATCACAGAAATATACATGTTTTCATAATGGACAAATTACTTAACTCTAATGTGCCTCAGTTTCCTCATCTACAAAATGGGAGCAATAATAATAATTCCTATGTTCTAGGGTTGTTTTAATGATTAAATGAGTTAAATATAAAGAAATATGCTATAAATATAAAATTATATATAAATATATAAAGCTTCTAAAACAATGTCTGACAAATAGTAGATGTTATGAAAATATTTCTTTAATTGCTAGTATTTTATCTTGGAGATCATTCTGTAGCACGATCTCCAAGCATGTAGCACTACCTCATTCTTTTTTCCCTTTCATTTTTTTTAGCATTATATATTATTAATATATGCATACAATGATTATTTAGGGAGTTCTTTGCTTGACATTTGAGATATTTTTAGTGAAGATCCTCTATATAGTTTTGTGTTAATGTACACGGGTTTTATAGAAAAATTTTATAGATATATAATTTCAAAGAATATATTCTTTGAATATATTCTTCAAAGAATATTTTTAATACAGTATTAAAAATTGGTAGATTTTTACAGTTTCCAAATGTAGTACATTACCACCTATAGCACTTGAAAGTATGACTTTCCCCAAACTTATCAATTCAGTGTATCATCAAACTTTTTGACATGGTCAATCTGAGTGTGTCTAATTTTAGAGAAATTGGCATTTTTCTTATTGTGAGTTAGAGCTTCTTTCCATATGTATAGAAGCTACCTATATTTCATTTCTCTTCATGTTCCCTTGCCAATTTTTGTATTGGATAGTTAGGTTTTTCTCTTATTGATTTGTAGACACCATTTATATATTTAGGCTATTAGTGCCTTGTCATTTATACTGCAAATAATTTTTTCTTAGTTTGTTGTTTGTCTTTTGACTTTGTTTATGGCACTTTTTTCCAAGTAGAAAATGTTAATTTTATGTATTCAAATTTATCATTCTTTTCTTTTATGGATTGCTTGTTTTATGTCCTATTTACAAAGGCCTTCCCTACTCCTATATTTAAAATGTTCTCCTTATGTTTTATTGGATTATTTCAAGTTGAATAGTGTTAAGATCAGATTAAAGTTAGAGAAATCATTCTCTCCGGCTGTCATTTGAAGAATAGGTGGGAGGGGAACAAGACTTGAGACAGGGAGCTGGTTCAGAGACTTTTATACTAATTCAAATGAAAACCAAGAAAGGCCTGAGCTTAAAGCTGGAGGGGAGGTAGAATCAAGGAGTGTTTAGAAGGTAAAATCAAAAAGACTTAGTGATATGAAGGTGAGAGGCAAGGAGACATCTACACCACACCCAGGTTCCCAGTGTGGGCCAGATTGGCTAGCTGTTTGGCACTTGTGTTATATTTTTCTGGACTCCTGGCTTTTTTTATGTCCTGGCTTCCTGTGATACCTGGCACCTCGCATGTGCAGAAGCACCTTAGAGACCTCTTTGGTTCCCAGTAGAACCTAGACCAGTGAACACACGAAAGGGGCCAGTGAAACATTTGCTGATGAGCTGCACAGTGGTGTCTTCAAACGAGGAGACCGTATTTGCTCTTGCCTATGAATAGGTGAGCAACGACATGCCTACCTGGGCTCCCGCATTGGTAGGAGGATTTCCTTGTCACGGTTTACTATCCCCTTGCAAAGTGGGCAAGAGAGACCTCCCTCTCCTTTATACTTTGCATCCCAGCAATCTTCAAATCCTGGCAATTATTCCTCCGAAGTAGCTTCAAACCCAGCCCCTTCTGTGTATCCTGTGGCCACTGCCTCAGTTTGACCTTTGCCTCCTCCCATGTGGACTGCCCCAGTGGCTCCCTAACCAGTCTCCCTGCCTCACATCCCTCTAGTTCCTTTCCACCCCACTGATAGAGTGATTGTTCAGAAAATGAGGGTGACAAGGTCACTCCTGTACTTAAATGCCACAGTGGATAAAAGAATAAGTACTGTGCTTGGTATACAAAGACCCTTATAACCCAGTTCTTCCCTGTCATCACCACACACTGGCCTCTGAACCCTTCTCTGTCCCCAGACAGAAGAAGTCCTCACACGTCTCTGTGCCTTTGCCATTGCTGCAGGAGGAAGAATGTTGGTTCCTCAAAGATGTTCACGTTCTGACCCCTCGAGCCTGTGGATCTGGTACTTTGTATGGCAGAAGTGAATTCATGTTGTCAGTCAGTCGACTGTACAATAGGGAGTGTGCTGGGGTAGCTGAGTGGTCCCAGTGCGATCGAAAGGGTGCTTAAAATTGGAAGAGGGAGGCAGAGGAGGGGGTCAGAGCAATGCATTGTTGGAGGGGAATCAACCTGCTATTGCTGGCTTTGGAGATGGAGGATGGGGCCATGAGCCAAGGAAAGCAGGCAGCTTCTGAAAGCTGGATAAAGCAGGGGAATGGTCCTCCCCTAAAGCCTCCGGGAAGGAACACAATCCAGTTAACACTGTGGCTTTAGCCCACTGAGACCCATATCAGACTCTGACCTGTAGAACTGTAAGGTAATAAATTTGTGTTGTCGTAAGTCACTAAATTTGCGGTAATTTGTTACAGCAACAATAGAAAACTAACACACTTGCTATACTCTCTGCCTGGAAGACCGTTTCTTCAACTGCTTTGCCCAATTTGATGTCGCCTCTTTTGGAAGTCTTAAATTCCTACAGGCGGTGGGAGCGGCTGTGATGGGGGGGATATCATATCATATCTTACTTATCTCTTTGCAGCACCAGACCACACTGTCATTTATTCTACCCTTCATATGTCTCTCCCGCTAACTAGAAACTTGTATATTAGGGTTGGGACTGTCTTTATTTTTATTTCCCCAGGAATTAAGACAGGACTTGGCACATAAGGTGAAAAGAAAGAATGACAGATATGAAAATAGGCCCAGTGAGATTACGACTTGTCCAAAGAGTCACAGCTGGTGAGAGGCGGTGCAGGGACCAGAGCCAGGCTGGCCTTGCCACGAACAGCTGACTCAGGGAAAACAAGGTCCTGCATAGAGTAAACAGCTTTGCAGTCAGGTCTTCCTGAATTTATCCCCAACACCTTCCTGGTCCCGGAGCCCTTATTTTGTGGGGGCAACTGGAGAAAAGTGTCAGCTCTAAAAGCTTAGTCACTGCCTGTCTGTTGCTTAGGTGTTTAGACCAAAAAAGTGAGGCCTGGGTTGGTCCACACATTGGCAAATATGCATTGAGCATCCATCAGCACTTAGTACTTAGTTCTAATCTCTGAAGGGGACAGAGAGATACAGTCTTGGCTTTTAGTGATAGTGACCTTATTTATCAGCTTAAGAGACATACCATAGCCAGGTGAAAAGTATGTGGCACAGCAAGAGGTAAATGGCATCAGAGGTCAGTAAGACAGAGGTAGGAGTTCCAGCCACATGAGATCAGAGTCCAGGGGATCGGCCTCTGAGGGCTGGGACCTTCAAGGGGCTGGGCCCGGCAAGGCTTCCTTGGGGCGTCAGCGGGGGGTGCCATTGCTAGATATCTTGAGCACTATGGATTTCAATTAGGCTGTGGCCTAACTGACGTCTGATTCTGCAGCCAAGTGCATTCATTTATTCAATCAACAAACATTTCAGGAGCCCCTGTGATGTCTAGGAATAGGGTGGAAGTGCATTAAAATGGGAACACAAGGCTGAAACCAAGCTGCAGGGCACTGACTAGCCCCTCCTGTGGCACTTCTATAATCCAGTCTGGTTATCATCCAAATAAAATTTCGCCCTAGGTGCTTGATAAATAAGTGTGTATGGGTGGTTGGAGGGGTGAGAAATCACTTGCAGCCAGGAAGGATCAAAGGAGGCTTCTTGGAGCAGAAGGTCTCCTAACTTGGCCTTGAGGGATAGTCAGGCAGGTGACAGGCGGAGAGGAGAGGGGCAGTGTGTGGTTCTCCTCCACAGTTTGGGTTGAGAACTCAGCTCTTTAAGGTGCATATATTTTAATGGGGATTTATTTTCTGCGTTGTTAAAGCTTAATGGTTGCCTCAAATCACACTGACACAAAGAGAAGGCAGAGCAGTTCACCAAACAGCGGATTTTGCCCTGAGCAAAGGCACTTCTCCAAGCGAGGAGCAGTCCCCCACTGTTTCCCATAAGAGCCTGTGCTGGCTCTGGAAATCAAACAGGAGCCCTTAAACAAAGCACTCCCTTTCCAGCAGAGGAATGACTAGGGGCCAGGTTACCCCAGGACAACACCTGCAGGAGGATTATGCTAATGGGCGCTGTAGGAAGCCAGCTTGGCCCCACTCAAGGTGAGCACCCAAGGCCAGGTGGCTCTTAATTACTGTTTATTTGTAGTTTCTCACCTAGTCCCCAGTAAGTCAAATATGCGCTTCTGTACTCTCTTCTTTGTGGGATGGAATGAACAGGCTACATGGAAGGATGGATTAAGGCCATGTGTTGCCACTGAGTGACTGGAATATGACAGGCTTCCTGGTGATGTCAGTTCATCCTGTCCTGATGGAGATGTGCTTTGACGGTCTTCATCGCAGGATTGATAGATGGGTGTTTACCAAGGTCATCTGTTGGTGAGTTTCCAGGAGGTCAGAACGCTGGAGTGATCTGAAGCTTGAGGATCGTGAGTTCAATTCCCTTAGTTTGCCAATGTTTGCCAAGGTCAAGGAAGGCGCCCAAGGTGGCATGTGGCTCCTCTCCCAGAGATTTATTTCACGAAGGGTTGCTGCCTGCCTTCAGGACTGGTGTTTAAGGATGTGCAAACTCTGCATTGCCTGTTTTGGTCAAAGGTCAGTTGCTTTGAAGTTCTTCCCAGAGAGGGCAGCAGACAGTCATCCTTTTAATGAGAACTTATAAAACAAAACAATACATACACAGTAACTTGAGAGCTCAAGTACCGTCCCAGTTAGATAACTCTGGCAGGAGTGTGGGGACTTAGAAACCCAAGCTCTCCTCCCCTGCAGCAGGAGGCCCAGGGGTCCTGCCCTCCCAGCCCTGAGGCTGTAGGAATCAGGGTCTCTCTGTGGGGCTCTCAGCAGGAATGTTCTCATTTCTGAGGCTCCTCTGATCCGACTCTGGAGGGTTGGGGGTGCAGGGAGAGGAAAAGGAGGCGCCTTTTATATTCTGAAGGATCCTTCCCAGTCCAGGGGATGAGGTCCTGGCCCTGTTCCAATTTGGGTAATTACATTTTCCCTATGTAAATTGCTCCCCTGCATTTGCATAGAGGAGCGGGTGGAGCCCCAGAGGACTTGGCCACCTCTGCAGGCTCCTGCCAAGCCCAAGTTCATTCGCCTTCTCCTTGGCTCCTCTGGTTCCCAACTGGCATCACCAGCTACCTGCCCATCATGGCCCTAATGTTTGTGGCCATCCTGTTCACTTAGGAAGGTTTTAATCTGCTTAAGAGCCCCTGATCAGGGTGAGATGGCACAGAGGGGAGACCAGAGGTGACTGCAAGGAGACCGGGCCATGGCCATGCACCAAGTCTCCATCTGGAATGGGTTCCTTCCCATGGCTCCACCTCTATTTCTTCATCCCTGAGATGTGGGATAAGATTAGACCAAGATTAGTGAGTTCTGGTTTCCACACCCTTTGTAGCAACACTTTCAAAAATTTTTCAATAAATGCTTTTTTTTTTTTTTTTTTTTTGTGGAAAGCCAATATTAAACCAGACCTCTTCTTAGATAGTGGTACCCATGTCCTGAGCACCCCCTGAGGCAGTGCCTCTGTAGATGTCCCCTGGCTACATGAAAATGTAGTGGCCTTTGAAGTGACAACTTCTGGGTTCAAGTTATAGTTCCTCCATTTATCAACCGTATGACCTTGGAAAGGTTCATTAACCACTCTGGCCCTCAGTTTCCCCGTCTGAAATGGGTATATATCTACCTCAAAAGGTTACTACGAGGATTAAATTCATACACCCAAAGTGAGTTAGAAAAATAATAATAGTAATCACTAGCTCTGTACCAAGCGCTGGTCTATGTGCTTTGCTTACAATCACTCATTTAAGCCTCACCACCATCCAAAGAGATAGGTGCAATTGCTATCCACATTTAACAGAGAAGGAAACAGAAGAACAGAGAGGTTAGGTCACTTTGTAACAGTCACACAGCTAACAGGGAGCAGAACCCTATTCGAATCCGGGTAACTGGTGCCGGAGCTCAGGATCTCAATCACGGTGCTGGCCTGCTCTGTCTCAACCTGTATTAGTCACTCAGCATAGTTAAAAGTCCTTTTCAGCATTGATGTCCTGGAATTCTATACTTAAATGAGATTATAAATGTAAAGTTCTTGGCATGGTGTCTGTCACAAGGCTGTCAAATTGAAGAGGTTAATTCTGTCACGCCTTTCTTCTAGTCTGTGCTCCCCTTAGTCTCAACGTGTGTTCACTCCTGCCAGAGAAAATCATGCCATGCCTTTTACAAAATATATACATTAATAACTTCGGAGACATTATGTTCAAGATGTATTAGCTGGGGCGCCACTTTTTCTGTCACCTCCTCTCCCTGTCAACTCTCCCTGACCCATCTCAAGAATTTGAAAGATCACAGTACGTCTTCATAGTCGCATCTCCAGCCTGTGTCCCCTGAAGACTGCATGCACCTTGGGGACAGACCACGCTTCCTTCACCTCCTCCCCCATTCAGCACACAGGGTGTGGCACACAGTAGGCGCTGAATGAGTGTTCACTTAGTGGCTGAAGAAAGAGATTGAAATTATTAAGCAGATGGTCCAGTCTAAATGCCCACTGTGAGAGAGGATCAGGCAGAGAAAGGACCGAAACCTGGCGGCCAAAGCTGCGCCCGCGCAGGGCGGCTCTGCCTGAAGGGGGCGCCAGAGCCAGGCTGGGCGCAGCCCCGGTGGGCCGCAAGGGATGGACCAGGTGAGCCAGGTGAGGACCGCAGAGTTGGGTGGAGCGCCAGGACACTTTGGGAGATGGCAACAGCTTAGCTGGAAGGACTGTGGAGCAGGGGAAATCGGAGACTGGGCCCCTGGCTTTCCCGTCGCCGAGCCTGGACATGCGGGGCTCCTCTGCCTCCATGGGCGACAGCGGGGAATGCAGTTGAGAGTGGGGGTGGCCAGGAGCAAGAGGGTTCCGCGGCCTCCATACCCTGATCTCTAGAGGGGAGGAAATGGCCGCTGCAGGGCGCACAGACAGGAGAGAGCGAGGAGCAGCAGAAGCATCTGGAGCCACATGCCCCCAGGAGCTGTCCTGGAGGGGCCACTCAGAGTGGGGGTCCAGGGCACCAGGTGACCAATGTCAGTTCACCTCGTCTGTATGTGAGCACCTGGAGTCACTTGTATCAGGTTCATAGGCTCAGCTGACGAGCACCGATCTCAGCCCCGGGCCAGGGGTGCCAGAGACCTGCGCACACGGGGTGGACCCTGGGGCCGCGCACAGACTGTCTTTCCCAGTCGGGAGCTGCGGGGGCGAGCTCTTGTTGCACCGGTGCCCAGAATGGAGTGAACAGGGCACCATGCCCGTTAGAACAGAGAGAGGAGGGCAGCCTCCCATTTCAGGCCCAGCTTTCTCCATTTCCCATGGTCCTGTCCTCCTTCAGAGAGCCCCACTGGGTTTTGCTCTCCACTTTCTGGACACGGGCTGCCCTGGCCTGACTCCGGTGACTCTTAGCTCTCTTGGGCCAAGCTCACAGCCCCGACTCCCTGTCCACTGCTCCCCGACTCTCCACCCTGCTCCAGGAAGCTCCCAGGGAGCCCGTAGGACTAGGCAGAGTGCGTGACAGCTCCAGCCCAGGGCCTGGCCCACAGAGCTGCTCTGAAACCAGAGTGGTCAGGGATTCCTGCCTGTGTGTCACTGTCCTGCCCATCTCTGCTCAGTCTCACAAATGGCCCCATTTCCTCCCATTAATAGTGGGAGAGAATAATTGGGGAGAAGATGCCTGATCTCCACACAGAGGCCCCTGTATCCTGACAGCAGTGGCTGCTCGACTGTCGCCCATGTGTGGCTCGAGTGTATGTGATGTGTCATTGTATGTGCACGTGTGCCTGTGCCTTCTGCACAAGCCGAACACTCGGAATCCGTTTATTTCCCTTTTATGATCACTTTCTCTCCCTCTGTAAAGCACCAGGACGGGCCTGGCGTTCCAGGAATGGCTTGCAAGTGGTCCTCCCAGCCTCGGAGCGGCCTCTGCTGTCCCCATGCGGTGTGCATAATGGGTCCTCCCAGGGACAATTTGCATAAAGGATAAATAAGAGAAACACAATGTGAAGTTTATTCATTTTTAAATCCTGCAGCGTTTGTGATTGAAGGCCCAAGCTCAGATGTTTGCCGGATGCGTCCCATTAAGGCTGGGGGCTTTGTCTAATGTCTGCTCTGTTCCTGCAGGGGGGTGTAATGTGCGCTCCTTCTCCACACTGGAGTGCCGTTTCCAGAGCCTCCCGCTCGACAAGGGACAGGGAACTGCGGGCTGTGTTCCCTTCCACCAGGCCCCCTCGCCTTAATTTGCTGTAACAGCGCCAGCACATTAAATACAAAACATATTGATGTTCTTGAGAACCCTGGAGGGTCTTTACCCTTCCTTGTCAGAGGAGCCTGGCACGCCGGGAGGGAGAGGAGATGGTATTTGGCACACATGCAGAGTGGCGCCTCCAGCAGGTCACAACCAATTGTCTGCCAAGAGCTGCACCCTCCCAAAGGACAGAGGGTGGGCAAAGGGGCAGAGGTGTCATTGTGCATGCCTCAGAGACAGAGAGAGAGAGAGAGAGAGAGAGAGAGAACACGTAGACAGGGAGGCACCCTCGGATCCAGAGCCCCTGTGGACACAGCAGTAGTTCATGAGCTAATGACAAGGAATGGGAAGAAAAATGGGAAGGAGGGAGGGAAGGAAGCAAAAGGCTACCCAGCAATGGTGCTTGACTGGGCCTGGCCACTCCCAGGTCAATGCCAGCCAGCCAGTTACCAAGATGGTGCAAGAGTTAGGGGAAACTGGATGGGGCTCTAACTGTTGGCATCTCTCTGTTCAAAATGCCCCAGGATCCAGGAATTTGGCAGGGTAGCTCTGGCTGTCATATTGTGCATATTTGCTACAACAAGTGATGCAAGAAGAATAGAGGCATCTCCTCCAGCAAATTCACCACTTGCCTAACAGTGTGTCTCCCAGGGTTGGAGAAAACAGAAGCAAGAGAGGAAACAAAGCAGTCGGCACATTCTGGAAGGACAGGGCAGGACTGAAGAACCAGCCCCTGCTGCATATTAACTTCACATTATTTTCTCAGGATGCAAGGAGCCCCAGAACTCTGGGGTGAGAGCTTTCCTCTTTTCCCTGAAAAGACTAACTATTAAGCAATGAATTTAGTTCTTCTCTTTATAAATATACCCTTCTAATAGTAGCCACTGTGCGTATGGTCACTGTCCTATGCTACTGTACATATATTGCTTCTAATCCTCCCAATTCTGTGAATTATTATCATCAGGAATCTAAGACTTTGAGAATTTAAATAAATTTCAGAAACTCACAGAGCTAATAATGGACTGGGTTCTAATTCAAACCTAGTCCTGGTTCTGGTGGTGGGGATTGTGTTGGCGTAGTAATGGGGGGAGACGATGGTAGTTGTGGTTGTGGTGTTGGTGTTGGTAGTGCTGGTGACTGTGTTGGTGGTGGCTGTGGTGAGGGTGGTGCTGGTGTTGGTGTTGTTGGTGGTGGTGCTGGTGGTGGTGGTACTGACGGTGGTTGTAGTGATTCTCTGAATGTTCCTGGAGAAGACATCACTAATGACTTTAAATTAGTTGGTTGTAAGGTTCCCAGACTACTAGCATTAGCCCTGACCCTGTTCTCTCAGGGGTGAGCAGGGACTCATCATGAGCTGGAAGAGTGTTGGGATGTCTGGGTTTGGAGCCCAGGTGAACTGGGCAGGCTGGGCCTTTGAGATGTGACCTTGTGCAGTGCCACTCAGGGGTTTCTAGACCTTTGTGAGCAAGGTCTGGCCAATTAGGAGGTCTCTCTCCCTGAGGGACTTGAGAAGTGACAGGTGAGACCCTACCTCCTGAGTCTGACCCGACCCATGATCCAAATGTTCTCTTTCTGCTAATGCTTCCTAGAAATTCCACTGTTGGCTTCTCATTTTAGGTGCTTATGCATTTCATTTTTCCTATTCGAAAGGCAAATTTCCTACTTGTGAAAATTCTTCAGGGAGATTTATGATACTGTGAGGCCCCTAGCAAATGCCCTGCCCTGATTGAACTCTGTCAGTTCTGATTAGAGAGAAGGCCATCTGGATGTCCAGAAAGGGACTGCAGATGAAGTACTGCCCTCCTTTACACGGATGGGTTCATCATGTCTGGTAAGATTAGGGAGATGGGACACTTGGTGGTTGGGGTGTCTCTCTAGTTATCAAGAGCAACTCATCAATCCTTGCATGGGAAGAGAGCTTCATTGAAAATATAACTTCAATTAATTCTGGTGTTTGCTTTTCTGAGTTTGAACTGGGCTGGCTTTGGCTTTTTATGGGCGAGATGATCCTAGGAATGGTCACTCACTGACAGTCCTACTAACCACTGGCCCTGCCCAGAGTGAGTCTTTAAATTGAGTCTATGTGCGCTCCCATCCTCAGGGTGGGCAATGGGGCACATCAAGTTGATTGAAAGATTAAGAAAATAAAAGCACTTACCAAGCAAGGATGGGTGTCATTGTCTCCCTAGGGAGATTGCAAGTGATTTCCTTGAGTCTAGTCGCTGACTCCCTCAGGCTCCTGGAACCATTTTCCTCATCGACAGCTGTGGAGATGGGGAACAGGAGTTCCTGCAGAGTTGTGTGGGCAGGTGCTAATTTGGGATGTGCAGACAGAGAGTCATGGAAGGTTCCATTGACCCTGATCAAGTGTCTTCTTTTCACACTGTTTACTATTAGTAATTCCAGACATGCGCATCCCTGGATTCCCTCATGCAGTGTGGGCAGGTGTTAGGCCAATGATGACCTAAGTTGACACCTCCCAGGATCCTTGCATCCTCAATATCCAGCCATTGATGACTTAAGTTAACACCTCCCAGGGTCCTTGCATCCTCAATATCCAGCCATTGACAACTTAAGTTGACACTTCCCAGGGACTCCACATCCTCAAATGAGCTTCTGGGAGAAGGAAACACATCAAAGCAGAGGTAAGAGGGGAGTGACTGGCACTAGACTCCCACGAGGCCTTTTCTGAGACACACTGATGATGTAGTGCAGCACCTCTCAAATGCCTTGTGCTATGGTGAGGTCCCCATCACAGCAGGAATTCAAGAAGTGGTGGAATGACACAATTATGGCATACAGGGAGATTTTCTATGTTGGATGGGCCATTGAATACATGACCTCTAAGTAATGCCTCACAAAAGATGCATTGTGTATGTATCTGAGAAACAGAAAAATAGAGATTGAGTCAATGATTAAATCCCTCTGGACACATGATGGCTATTATTTAACAACCAATGTTGAAGACATCACTTTCTAGCCTGCTTTCCAGGAGTCAGGATTCCTAGCTCCCAGCTCCATCTCTAATTAGCCATGTGACCTTAAACAGATTTCTTTACCTCCTGATCCTTGGCTTGTTTGTCTTAAACTGGAGACAGTGACGGTACTGTCAGTGTTGGCTAGATTGCTGGGCTCATGGTCCTCTTGAGGTTAAGAACAAAGGCCCTTTTCTTGCCCAGCTCTCTGGAGTCCATGGGTGAAGGAACAGCGTAGATACTTGATAGTGAGCTGAAATATGGTCATAAATGGGAGTGTGCTTAAGAGAGGGCACAATGAGAAAAGTTTCTGTATGAAGATGTAGCAACTGTAAGGTCTCCTCTAGGTTCAAAGTTCTACGTGGTACAATTAAAGGGCCGTATGGGGGCGGGTATTGCAAAGTCCTGAGTTTATTCACCTCATCATTGCCACCTCCAAATGTTATTGAGAAACATTTATTGAATCCTTGTGCTTCTTGGCACAAAATTATGTCCCCTGCCTACCTTACAGAATGAATGAAAGAATCAAATGAAATTGTGTATTTGAAAGTGCTTTGGAAAGTCTACAACACTATTCCAATGCAAACATTAGCATTTGATTCACAGTCTGAGTTTAATCTCTGGGGTAGTTTTCTGGTTGACTGCAAAAGGTTTAACCAGTCTCCAAAATGATTTTCGTCAGCTGCCCTTTGTGCTCCTGGCAAGTTACACAGTCTCTGTTAGCTAGATCAGTGGTTCTCAAACTTGAGCATGCATCAGACTCTGGAGAGCTGGTTGAAACAGATTGCTGGTCCTCGGTGTGTTTCTTACTCAGTAGGTCAGTGGAGGGTGGGGAGGGAAGTCCCGAGAATTTGCATTTCTGAGTTTCCAGGTGATGTCGCTGCTGGTTTTTCAGTACTACACTTTAAGAACTACTAGTGCAATTCTTCAATATGCTTAATATTTATGCAGATTTTCATAGTTTGATCACTCCCAAGTTATCCCCTAGTACATCAATGAGGTGGCCATAGGGTCAGGCAGTATTAGGGATAGTCTATACATGCACAGACTGCTCAGGGACTGGAAGTGGTGATGTGCTGAGGGCCTCATAGCGAGTCAGTGCTCAAGTGGGGATAAAGCCAGTATTTTTCTGGACATCCATTTCGGTGTCCCTCCCATTGGGCTGGGCTGCTCCCTACCAGCCGGTCAATCATGGCCACAGCAACCCTCCTCCCCACTATCTCAGGCTGGTGACTAGCTGCAAGTCTGCCCTGGTCATTCAGGGTTGTGAGCTCGTCTTCAGGGGTCTGGTGCTCGTGAGGCATCTGCTTTGGTGGACGGTGTGGAGTCTAGAAATGGGTTTTCACTTTCACAGGTTCTGCAGGTGGGAGCTGTCCCATCTGTCCCTCACCGTCACCAAGCACCATGCTTGGCACTTTGTCTAAACGCAGGCACTCTGCAGGGAAGACTAAGTCCTCACCCGCATGGCTTTCCTAGACCAGGTTTAATTAAGGTGGACTCCTTTGAGCTGTCTTCTCCACTGAGCCTCGTTCTTGGCCTGCAGAGACCAGTTTTAGCAAAGAATCCTGCCAAGCTAGTTTATAGAGAATCCTCACCCTTGATCTCCAATCAAGCTCCTGCTCTTCCATCCTTGATATCTAACCAAGTCCCTCTTCCTCCTCACCCTGGACACTTAACCATGTCCCTCTTGGTAACTTTCCATCCTCTCCTCACCCTGCCCCTGGCTATAAATCTCCACTGGTCCCTGCCTATCCAGAGTCGGGTCCAACCTCTCCCCTATCGCAATAGGCTTGAATAAAATCTGTCTTGCAGCTTTTCACATGTGCCCAGTGCATTACTTTTCTTTAATACCAGAAATGCATTTGAGGTTCCTCCTTCTGTGCCCAACCTGGGCATCAAGGGGCAGGTATGTTAGTATCCTCAAAACTATCCTTAAAACCAAATGACTTGTCAACCCAGCATGTGAACCCTTAGCCCTTGAGGTGCTGGGGAATTTATCCATACCTGCTAAAACTGACTTTGCCCATTCCCATGCCTGGAGGCCCTGCTAGCCCTGGGAAGGGGCCAGCAATGCTTCGACCTTCCACCCATTTATCCCTTCCCGTGCCCTATAGAGACCCCCTATGCTTTCTCCCTGCCGAGGTCCAGGGTCTCATGGATCCCGGGTGAGGCCAGGTCTGGTCCCAGAGAGGGGCTGGCAGTGCTGAGACTCCGGAAGAAGGGAGCTGGGATGGTACCGAGGCTTTCTGAGCTGCTCAACCAGGAAGGGTAGGCAGTGTGAGGCATGAAAACCAACGAGTGAGCTGTAAAGACCAGCTACAAGCACTTAGTCCTGCAAAGCCACAGAGAAAGGCTGGATCTTTTGGCTGGACTTTTTTCTTCCTTCCTTCTCCCTCTGCAGATTCACAGCAGTCTTCTTCAGGCTGAGCAGGTTTGTCTGCTGCCGTTACTATGGCTGCTGCTGTCTCGGATGCCTGTGTGTGTGTGTGTGTGTGTGTGTGTGCACGCGCTCGCACGAGCGCATGTGTATGAGAGCGTGTGTGCGTGTTTTCTCCAGAGTGACTGGTTTGTGCTGTCATCAGCCGTTGTTTTGGTAAATGGCGAGTTAAACAGATATATCCAAGCGTAAAATCTAAAAAATGTTCCCTCTGGGCGCCCGGGGGGTGTTGTTTGAAATCAACTACATATCAATTGAGCGGCGGCGAGCGGATCCGATGATAAATTCCAGTCCACAGACGCCTTATAAATTACATTTTTTTGTTCGCGATCTTGCCTCATCTCAGCTCCCCAGAGGCCCTTAGACTGAGAACTATGATTGTGTTGGAGAAACGTTTGCTCAGCTTGAGCGAGGCCATTAGCATCGCATGTGCCAGTCCGTCCCTGTGCTCCCCCCACCTCCCCCGGCCCCCCCACCCGCCCCTTTAACAAAATACAATATGTGCCTGGTAATTTTTCTGTTCATTATCTCATTGTTTTCTGTAAGTACAAGGTTAGATTGAATTACTGCGGGCTCCGCCGTCTATTTGTAATTCTCCTTCCATGCCGAGCTGCTAATGAATGGGCAATTTAGTCAATTCTTTGTAACGGCTTCTTCTGTGCGTCAGCCACTTAATTACTCTGAGCCTTTCTCACTGATGCTTTATTGCACGGAAAGTCGGGGCTGCTTTGAGGGCTTGGCACGGGAATCTCCAGCTTCCAAAAAGCAGAGAAAAAAAAAAAGAGAAAAAAAATTGTCAGAGGCAACCAGGATTCTGTATCCTTGACGCTTCCTGCGGCGGCTGGAGGGGCACTCTGTGGCCACGCCACACAGCCCGTTCCATCTGCACACGGGGTTTATCCTCCTCCTTCCTTGCTGACAGTCGGCTTAATCCTGGCTGCGGCAGACACTGTCAGGATAGCAGGAAGGTGCAGCCTCCTAGGGGGCGGTCCCCGTGTGCTAAGACATTGATATTAGCCCGAGCAGGATGCTACCTATGCCATTGTCAGTATGTCCAAACCACAGCCAGGGGTCCTGTTCTGGGACAATCAGTGTTTCCTCTTTGGCTTTGTGCAGAACACGCCTCACCCCCATAACATGGGGGAGCTGGGTGGGGTGTTTATTATCTCCATTCGACAAAGGGAAGCACCAAGTGTGTGCCTGCGAAGGGGCTTGCTCAGGTCAATGAACCAAGGATAGCAGAACCGGGACTCGCATTCAGATCACCCAAGGAACCTGTCAGCGTCCCACTCTATCCCGCTGCCCAAGGGGGAACAAGACTATTGTCCTATCACTGGGCTAAAGAGTCCTAAGGTGGAAATAGAGTAGGTTGGCCTTCCAGAGACCTTCCAGAGTTATTCTGGAAAGGGAGGAGACTTTCTGGCAGTGGCTGGGAGGCTGAAAACCCCAAGGAACTGGGAACTCATTAAATAGAACATCCGTTTACAAAGTGGCACCTTTGGATACATCTGTCATGCTACCAGGATATTTCTACGCGCCCCAGAGTTAGACGCACATATAATTTATCGTCCAAAGTGGGACACGTTTGAAAGTGAAAGGAGGCACGGTGAATAATCATGCCGGGGCCACAGGGTGAACTGAGACTGTTCAGAGCAAACCAGGTCATATGGTCACCTGGCCCGAATAAATGAAAAGGCATGAATGTTGTGCCGACAGCTTGTCTCACACCTGACTTTCTCTGATGACAATACTTGGAGAGGAGTTTTGCCAGCTGGATCCACCCCTGTGCTTACAAACACCCCCTGTCGCTTTGCACCGCTGCGATGTGTAGGAGCCGCGGGGAACCTTTACCCGTATCCAGAAACTGACGGATTCAACAAACACTGAGTGAGCACCAGCTAGGTAACAGAGACACAGGGACGAGAAGACAAGATTTTCTGGCTGCGCTAGCAGAAGGAGGGTAAATGCCTCTCTGAGTGTCACTGGTCTCCCAAAACAGGCTCCTGAATGTGCCAGGTCCCTCCTTAGAAAGCTCTTGTCCTTCTTTGGGGTCTGGTTGACTGCTGTTCATCCTGTGGATGTCACTTCTTTGGGAAGCCTTCCCTGGTCTCTGAGATTACATTAACACCCCTTTTATTCTGCGTCATGGTATCCTATACTTCCATCTTCATTATTTTCCGCAATTATTAGTTATTTGTGTAGTTATGTGTTCAATGCCTCTCTTCCCTCTGCCCAACCCCACCCTGACCTGTCTGCACACGGCCCTCAATAAATACTTGTTCAGCACTACCTTACATTTATTTTGTGTTTCTTTTATTGATATATCATAGCTGTACATATTTTAGGGGTGCACACGATATTTTGATGCATGTATACAATGTATAGTGATCAAGTTATTGATCATTAATAGGGTATCCATCACCTCAAACATCTATCTTTTCTTTGTGATGGGAATATTTCAATTTTCTTCTAGCTATTTTAAAATATGCAGTAAATCATTGTTAACTATTAATATACCTTCTCTACTGTACTATTGAATACTAGAACTTATTCCTTTTATCTAGCCATACCCCTTAACCACCTTTTCTTCATTCTGCCCCTCCCCCCTTGCCTTCGCAGCCTCTGGGAACCACCATTGTGGCTTGCATTGAACAGCTATGCCTAGGTGCCAGGCCCTGCTCTAAGTGCTTTATACATTTCACCATTGAAACCTCACAACAATGCTATGTGATGGTTACTATTATTATCCCCATTTTACAGATGAGGACACTGAGGTCCAAGGAGGCTGACTAACTTGTCGTGGGGAGGCAGAATTCAAATCCAGGCAGTCTGGACTTCAAGTCTGGGGAGAGTGGGGAGCTTGGAGCTAGAAGATGTTAACCTCCCTGCCCGGCTCTGTTGCATGTCAGCAGTGTGCCTTTGGTTGTCACTGAGTCCCCAGGCAGTGGAGATTATAACAGACCCTCATACATCTCACCACTCTGCTATGAGTGGCAAATGAAAGTGTTATTTGCAAGTGTTTAAATGCCAAGGGTCTCTGCAAACGGAGGTGTGGTTGTCAGCTGAAGGTAGCCTTCCCATCCCCCATCTCCACTCAGCCCACTGGTGTGCCCGTCATCCCCACGGACACTTCGTTATGATGACCTCTGCACATTCACTCACGAGCCAAAAGTGTGGAGGCCCACTTCCTTTCCCACCTGTTGGTACCCCGGGGCCAAGCGCAGATGCAGAACATTTGTTAAACTCTGCAGAGCCAGCCACCTCTCTGGATCCGGCTCTAGTGGCTTCCTCTGCTGGAAGTCCTCCTGGGTTGCTCCAGCCCTTCCTAATCGCTCTCTTCTCTGAGCTCTGTGTAGCTCACACAACCCGCAACACCACACAAAGGGCTCAGGTCTATCCTGGCCGCGCCTGTTCTCTCCATAAACTGCAGGGTTGTGGAATCAACGCAGTGGGCTGCAACCAGGAGGGGGAGGCAGGGAGGAGAGAAATAGAAGGGAGGAGAGAAATAGAAGGGAGGAGAGAAATAGAAGTAAGCAGAGGAGAAAATACTGGGATGCATCATGCTTGGCGAGGTGTAGGATGGTATCGGGACACTGTTGCTCCAGTTCTGCCTGTGCATACACACACGCACATGCACACACACGTGGGTGTTGAGTCACAGTGTGAAATGTATGTCTTAATCTGAGGCTCAGTCCGGAAAGGTTGCCCACTCTGCTCGAGGGGTGGGTCTGTGTGAGCCCGTCAGCGTGAACGGGGTGGCCTTTCTGACACAGCAGTTGTGCCCCCCTGAGCTCTTTCCTTGCCCTAAGGTCTGGGCTGAACACGGAGTTGTCTCGGCGGCCCACCCGCTTACATCTCTGGAGGGCTCGAGGGCCTTAAGTGCCAAAGGTCCCCACGGGCGTCCTCTCACTGCTTGTTTTCTCTGTACTTGGCCCTGCCTTGGGTCTCTAGGGGAGATGGAGCTACCACATCCTCTCCTCTGGGCTTCCTATGTGGCTGGGGTCTCTTCTCGCCTCTGGCCTGGGCTCCCCTCCAGCAGGTCCTCCACCTTCCCTCAGGTTCCTGGGCATCCTGCTGCAGGCACTGCTTTCCGCAGGATAAGACAATGTCTTTTCTATTTCCTCTTCTCTCCTATCTGCCACAAGGGAGCAATTACCCATGTCTTGAGGCTTGCTATTATTTTGCTGCCCTGAGCCTCGGTTTCCTCAGCTGTTATTGCATCCTCGTGGGATCTTGGAGGGAATTCAATAACAGAAAACACATGTGAAGGGCTCGGCACAAAGGAAGCACCGCGTCAGTCCTCCCTGCCTCTTCCCCCCTCCTCCTCCCACTTCCAGCCACGGCCAGGATGGGGGCAGGAAGAGGGCTGGGGGATTGATGTGTGCAGGGCTCGTGCTGCCGCTGCTCCTGCTTTCTGTGATCACAGACTAGTTCCCTGTGCGCCCAGTGTCCTCCTAGAGATGGGACCATGGCCTCTGCACAGTCGCAGTGGGCTCTGGGCATCACTGGGGGAAATGACATGGGTTCTTCACTTTTGATATTAATAACTGCAGGCTCAACTTCTATTTTACAGGAAGCTGCGCTGAGGGCTTTCCCAAGTCAGGGGAAGGTGTGTCCTTTCCTTGAGTGTTTATCATCTAAGCAGGCTCCACGACCATGTGGAACAATGAATACAAACCCTGTCCTCATGGAGCTTTCATAACAATGGCCAATCTTACAGCACTCCATGTGCCAGGTTTTGTCCTTGGCAATTTTTGTGAATTAATTCATTTCATCCTCATGACGACTCTATAAGGTGAGTGTTGACTAGAGGATGAATGGAGTTGCCATTTTACAGATGAGGAAAGTCATCACAGTTCAGAGCTCTTGGAACTGTCCCAAGGTCACCCAGGGAATAGGCAGTAGAACTCTGACTCACACCTGGGCAGCCCAGGCCCAGCATGAGCCCAAAGGGAAGGGCTGGCCTCCTTCAGTCACCTTGCAGACAGTGTGCAACACTTCAGCCCAAGCCTTTGGGAGAACACCCTGGTTTTTAAAAAGTTCATTCCCTTTGACACAATATTGGGACTCTAAGAGACAGTGCTGAATCAGGACCATGTATTGTGAAGATGTTCTTCACAGTATCATCTTAATAGAGGGAAAGAGAAAAACTTACCTGCAGGGAAAAAGGTGTCCAAGTCTCACCTGAGCACCAGTTAACCTGAGATGGCCATTCTCACAGCCCCCACCCACCTGTAGACAGCTCCTCCTTGGTAACAAGGAGCACACGGGCTGTCCGTCTGCCTGCCCAGTGACACTCTGATTACTGAGGCCAGGGATTCTGATTTATCAGCCTCTGAATCCCTACACTGAACAAGACACTCGTATACACTGGACGCTTCATATCTATAGACAAAAGAATAATGGCCGAGTCTAGACAGAGGGTATGTGGTGTTGCCTATAAAATTCCTTCTACTTTGCTGTATGTTTGAAAATTTTCAAAGTAAAATGTTGGGGTGGGGAGGAAGAATAAATGAAGGAAATGTATAAGCAGATTATAACAACATGGAAAATGTTCGTGCATGTGAAAAACAGGCAGGAAACAAACTAAAATCACATCTGCAAAAATGTGTATGGAAGAATGTTGGAAGGAAATACATGAACCATTAGGATGATTTTTAACATTTCTCTTTTCTCATATTTTTCATATCCTTTGCAAGGTACCTTTTACTTCCACAAGGAAATAAGTGTCTTCTTGTCTGCTGAGAGTCTTCAGCCCAAGTTTCTATGAGGAAAGAAGGGATCCCATTTTTATCAAACCCAGTGCATAAAAGCAAAGACACACTTTGACTCCATGAAAGGTCTGTGCTTTACAGCAGGATTTCCAGCAGTGCTGCTTTCAAAGGCCAGAGAAAACTCATCCTCATGGCTGATGTCAGGTGGTGTCAGGCTGCCCTCCTTGACTTAGAAGAAGCTGGTTTGTCCCCAAGAGGGAGTCAGCCTTCCTATGCCCCTGCCCCAGGTTTGGAGCCTGCAGAGGTATTGTGGTCCTCAGCTACCTCTTGTGCAAGAGCACAATATCCTTAGCAAACAGGTGATGGATGGTCCATCTCCTTCCCCATAAAGGCAGCCATCATGGCCCCCAGGAGAGGGGAATGCCAAGAGACTCTGCCCAAGGTGACCTGACACGTCAACAATGCCACCCCTCTCCCTGTGCCTTACCGACCTGCACCAAAGTCTCCCTCGGGCCACCTTGATCTCCCCAGCTTGGCCACAGTGATGGGGGCTGCTACTTGTTGAAGACCCCCAGAGCAGTGAGTTTCCGTGATGACTCCCATGTGGCCACTAGTCCCCAAGCACCCTATCCACCAGTCTCTCTACTCAGCCTGTATTTCTGCTACCCAACCACAGCCTCGGCCATGTGCCTTGGATGAGGCCAAGGCTGATGTCCTGCAAGGAGGGACTCTGTGACTCTACTAGAAACTGCTGAGGCCCTGGTCCTGACCTGGCTGTCACTAGCCAGTGCTCTTGAGCAAGTTCAGAAATCTCCATGGGTGGCAGCTTCCATCTTTCAGAAGGAACTAACATTTATTAAGCATCTATAATCAGTCGGAGGCTATGCTGTGGGCTCAGTTAATTCTCACCTGATATTTTGGCATCTAATTATGATCCTTATTTTCCCAGTGAGGTAACTGAGGCTCAGGGAGGTTAAATAACTTTAATAAGGTCAAAGCTCCTAAGTGACTAAACCCAGATTTGAACAAAACTTCTAAAACTATAATTGTTAAACAAATGAAAGGAATTATGAACGTTTTGAACCTGCAGGCACTCTCTTTGACAATACAAGTGCAATTGGAGAGCTAGCTGTCAGTCTTACTGGGAATTAATAAGGATTTCTTCCTTGGCTGCTGCTCTACCCAGACATTGCAGGAGGGGGATTTTTGCAGTCATTTACATCATAGTATGAGTTAATCAGAGGAATTTTCTCCCTGACAGTGGCCAAGGACCTAGGCACCTAGAAAAGAGGATTTGGGTTAATGGGAAGTGAATGATAGAAGGAATCATTTTGTACAAAGGACAATCACCTGAACGGGGCAGGCCCTGCTGTGTACTGAGGGTGTGCAAAAGCCTGAACCCAGGGGACAGAGAGGATGATGACTTGGAACAAAGCACACTTCCACTAACTTCTCTTTGTGGCAAGGGTGTGGACTTCTGCCTATGATTTCAGATCACTGAGAGAATCAGGAGTGTTGGCTTCTCACCCAATGGGCATGGGAGAGGGGAATTTGTTTAGAACCCAACCTCAAAATCCAGCATGGAGCAAAGAGAGCTGCTGTGACTCATTGGCCGGGAGCCCTGGACCGTGTGACCTTGGGCAGGTCTTTCTCCCCCACTGGACTCCAGAGTCCTCTCAAATGAAACCTGGGGGTTCCTCCAGTGTTAACACCATGATTCATATATCAGTGCTAATATTGGCCTCTTCTTAAAAGTAAAGGTCTCCACCATGCCCCTAAGAAGAATTGCAGACACAGCGTGGCATCAGGGCATGGGAGGCTGGGTCACCTACTCACCCCGTGCCTGAAGGAGAGACACAAAGGTACTGTCACTCACTCAGTGCCGACTTTGGTTAGAGCCCATCTCTCCTGGCTCTGAAATCAGCTCTCTCCCTGTCTGTCCCCTGCATGAGACATCAAGGTTTTAGAAACAGAGACTGCATTTTGTCTCCTCCAAACCCTCAGCATCTTCCATTGTTCCTGACACCAAGATGCTGCAGTTGCTCATTGCAGGTTTGTAGAATAAAGGAACAAAAGAATGGAATTTGCACCTATTAGAATTATTTTCATAAAACTCTGTCTTAAGAAGAAGGAAATACCATTCTGGGAGCCAGCCTTTCATTTTTCTAGCCTTTCACTTCAACCATTTGTAAGAGACAACTCCCACTTAACAGATAGGAAAACCGAGACTTAGAGTTTTACATATGCAAAGCAGGAAGGGACAGAGGTTCCCCATCATCTTTTAGATTCCTTAATATTACACAGGAGGAAATTGAGGACCGAGGATTGAGGTGATGATGGCATAAGGTCCCACAGCTCAGCGGTGGCAGGGTAGGGACAGGAATGCAGCTCGCAAACCATAGTCTAGGACTACTCAACACAGAGCTCAGGCAGCCCTGGGATTCAGCTCCAGGTTCCCATGGCAACTATGTGGAACAAACCATCTTCTTTGGGTAGCATTGACTCATTCTTTACATCACTTTTCTTTTTCTTTGAGGGAAATACACTCTTCACCCTCCTCAAATGGACTCATTTATGAAAGGAAGAGACCCCCAGAAATAGGTGTCCAGACAGGAGATGGAGATCCCAGCTGACAGAGGCTGGGGGAGGTCTCTGGATTTGTGAGTGTGTCTAAATAGAATTAATGGCAGGGAGAAAACCATTCTGGAATCTCTGTTTGGAATTTCTTGGCTTATCTGTGCAGCCCCGTTCTGCACGTCTCTTTCTGAGTATTAGCAGCCCTTCATCGCGGGGAAATATGTTGCACAGCCCTGACAGCTCATGCTCCCCAAGAGGTTTCTGCCATATTTGTTTCATTTGATCCTGTGAAGTAAATAGGGCAGATGTTGCCATTTTGCAGATGGGGAAACTGAGGGCCAGGGAAGGGAAGGCCACAGGGCTACTGTGGAATTCCTCAGCTCCTTGTCTGAAGAGAGGCCAAGGGGTAAGCACCTGGTAGGTGTCAGACCCTTGTTAGACACCTTGGATACCTCAGCGGGGGCTCAGTCCCCAGAGAGGGAGAGGAGGCCTGTGAGGTGGCAGACAGTGAACAAGAAAGTCAGTGGAGAACTGGAATTCTCACTCGTCATTGTAAGTGCCATGGAGGAAATGCAGGGAGGGACACGTATAGGATGGCCAGATGTGTCTCTGAGGGGCTGGCACTGAATTTGAGAACCAGTGAGAAGGGGCCCAGCACCCTGAGAGCACAGTGGTTTGTGTCCTCAGGGGGGTGAAAGGGGCTGGCGAGGGGCCAGCATGGAGTGGGGAGGGAAGAAGAGGCCCTGGGGGGGAAACTGGAGGGTAGATAGAGGCCAGATTATTCCAGGCCTTCCAGACCAGGTAAGATGTGTGCATGCAATCAAATGCATGTTTATTCTCATATACCTAAATCTGTGGGCACGCACACACACAGCCACACAAATGCATGCACACGTGTGCTTAACATGGCCACACATGCACTGACACACAAACATCAATTTACCTGAAAATGCATGTATACATGGAAACACATATACCCAACTCTCTTACACATATTGTCATCTGCACTTGAACACACTGACACACCCGTGCACATACAAATGCCCACTCATATATACCCACATGCCGATTCATATCTGCACAAAAGCACATACACACATTCTCTCACGCCCATGCATGCTTTGTCTCATAAATGCACGCATTTGTACATGCATGCACACATGCCCAAGTACACATAGGTACTCACATGTGCGCATGTACAGCCCATAATGAGCCCAGCTCAGATGAGCTCTCAGCCACAGATAAACTTCTCTGCTGGTTGGTTATAATCTGTCATTGGAACTGACACGTTGATAGCCCCAGTTTTTCTAGGAAGTGACCTTCATGCCGGCTATTGATTTCCAGTGGCTATCAGGCGCCTGCCACTGGAGTGACAGGCCCGGTCAGAGGTCAGCCCTTAAATAAAGCTTCTGGATTACTAAGCACCAGCCATGCCAATGAAAATGGAAATTGGCAGCACTGGCTCCCTTTTATGTGGTGTGCTCCTGCTGACGGAGTTTCAGCCCTGAGTGACCACCTGCACCCCACCCCCGGGGCCCAGGGTGCTGTGGGCGCCCACAGGTGTCTGTTTCACAGGGAGCTGGGCTGAAGGCTGCGGGTGGTGGCAGTCACCAGGGCCTGAAGCTTCCTGGATTCTACTTTTCCGCAAAGCCCGAGACTGTCCCCATAAGCATGGCAGTCTGCTAACAGACAACTGCTATAGGTCCCAAAACCCTAAGTGACCCACTCTGTGGTCTTGAGCAGGTGGTGTCACTTATCCAGGCCTTGGTTACTTCCCCCTTCCTGCCCCATCACACACCATTGTACATCCTCTTCCCATTTCTCGAGGCTGTGGTCCCAGGGAATGAGCTGTGCTGAGCTGTATGAAGATGCTGCTACTAGTAGCCATGCTTTAAAACTATTGCAATTACAAATCACAAAATCTGCTTGATGAAATCACATGTGTATTTGATGACCCAGGCAGCCCCTCAGGTTGGTTGCAGCATCTTGGGGTCTTATGGAAAGCAGAGGTTGAGAGTGGAGGGGCTGAAGGAATTTCTGGTTCTCAAAAAGTTTGTCTTTTACCTCTCCTGCCGGGAACGCAGATGGAGGCCAGGAGCACTGCCTCACCTGGTATTCAGGGCCTGTGACAGCCTTCCAGCTGGACACCAATCAAATCTCACAGCCAAACACCATCCCCGAAACATGCCCTGCACCTCCATTCCCCAGTAGTACCCCCAGCCCTGGAATGCAGCTTCTCTCCCCTGGACCTGTGTAAGGACATCACCCCCAGCCCGGCCCATGGTCCCCTTCCTCCTCGTGCCTGCCCAGATCCCCCGGTCCATGTAATTGAGGGAATCACTGAATAGTCCTTACTTACTCTTTGGCTTTGGGAAGCGCATTCAGCCTCACTTCCCAGCATGGATGTAATTTTTGCCTCAAATCTAAATTTACAGCAATAACAACAGCAAAAACCCTTTTCTTGAATAATCTGGCTTGGAAGCTCCCAGTTTCCTAGTATCCCTCCAGTGCAAATGTCTGTCCCTTTCTGGCTCCACCTGTGCATCTGGCGACCTTTCTGGACAGTGTGCTTCTCCCGTACAAGGGTCCTGACAGGAGGTTTGCGTGTCCTGAAGAGAGGAGAAGCAGAAATTAGAAATGTTTTCAAATTAATTATTTGCAAAGGAAGTGATTCATTAAACAAAATCTGGAAGAAAGAATTGCCAGTGGACCCCGACACTCAGATAAGCCACCCATGTTGAAGGGAAGAAGCCCAAACAATCTTCTATAAACTTGGACCCAGAGCAGGACCAACTGGGGACCCCCTGGCCTGCCACGCAGCAAGCAGGGCACACAATTCAGGGCAGGAGGTGGAGAAAGGTTCAAGGTCGTGTACTCTATATGTGTGGTTGGGCCGCTTTCCTGGCTTACATATAACTTAATGCTTACCCCAGAATCCACAAAATACATCTGGGGACGGGCACTCTAGGAACAGACTGTGTTACATGACAAGCACAGAGGATGTTCAGAAATGTACCACTTACTTTCAGAGAAGGTTTGAGGTGACTCACAATTAAAGACTTTTGTGCAATTGTTAAAATAGCAATAGTAACCACTTAACTATATTTCAATTTTTTTTAATTCAGATATTTCACTTTTATAAAGACCGTCTCCCAGCTTGTAGACGGTGATTTAAGGGCTCTAAAAGACACTGCCCAGTGAGTCTTACACCAATGTGGTAAAGTGACTGAAGTGTCACCGAGTGGCATTGCTTTGAGTTTCTTTCCCTGGGGATCTCTTTACAACATGAGCATCCCTAGGAGGGATTAAATTTCTCCCAGCACCCTGGGCCGGGTCAGACACTGTTCCGGGGAGAAAGGGTTGGTCCGGGGCACCGAGCGGGGAGCCTGGGGAAGGTGGACCCTGAGGAAGACACATACAAACATCCTTGGCCCCAGGCCAGGTGTGCACTCATAGCCACCACGCTGCGTGTGCCAAGCCCTTACACTGGGAACCAGGGCACAAAGCCACAGCAATACCCAAGACCTGACTTCAGAAAAACAGGTGCAAACCCAGCTCAGCTCTGTCACTTCTCAGCTGAGTGGCCTCAAGCAAGGCACTTGTCTAAACTGCAGTTTCCTCATCTGCAAAAAGAAGTCAAGAATTCCAGACTTACAATCATAGCAATCATTAAGCAACTCGGTGTCCCTAAAACGCCTGCCAGCGGTTTATGCAGCTTCATAAAAGGTTATCGTTTGGGGGAATTGCGGGTCTGCCATGGCCACAGCGAAGTTACCCACTGCTCCATCTGTCTTGCGATTTGGGTGAGGCACCAGCTCTCGGAGCGGGTGACTTTGCTCCTGTCCCAGGGGACAATTCAGTAAGGTCTAGAATCATCTTTGGTTGTCATACAGGGGACAGGGGTGCCACTGGCCTCTAGAGAGTGCAGGCCAGGGTGCTGCTAAACACCCCACCACACACAGGGCAGCTCCCACAACAAAGAATTATCTGGCCCCAAACAGCAATACTGGCAAGGGCGAGAAACCCTACTCGACGCCCCTGTCTCTCCGAGATTAATTTCCAGTTCTCTCTTCCCCTTAGCGGATTAGCACAGCAGCTTCCGCAACCCTTCCATTTCCCGAATGCCACAAAGACTCAGAGTCCGAATGAAGAGCTGCTGCCCGCCTCCCTGCACCCCGAGGCCACTCAGCCAGCTGGCAGAGGGGTCAGCAGCAACCAAACATCTAATGACGTGTGACAAGTGTGGCCAGACAGCAGGCCCAGGCGGGGCCCCTTCGAGGCCACTCATTGGGCAAGGGGGACTCATAAATAACAGCACAGTGACAGCCCAAGTCTTGCTCAGTGGGAGGGACGGAGCTCCGCCCGGCTCCCGGCCCCTGGGGCAGGACTTTATGGGACAGGGCTCCAGCAGGAGGGACCGAGACGGGCTGAGGACCCCGTGAGCAGTGAACGGACACGCAGGGGAGATGTGCAGGGGTCTGTCACTGGGGCATCTGTCCTGCTGGTGATGGGCTGGCTTGGCTGCATTAGCTCCTTCCTTGATGGTGAACTCTTTTAATTTCTGTCCCAGTGTCACTCGGCGCTTCAAAGCACTCGCCCAGCAAAGAGCCGGGGGTGGGAGGCACAGTGGCGGGTGCGTGCGGGCTGCCGCAGGTCCCAGTCTGAGCTTCAAGACCCTTCACTTTGCTTGAGCCTCCATCTCCTCATCTGCTAAATGGAGATACTTGGGCAGCAAACTTGCTAATTCATGAGAAATTATATACAAAGCAATAAATTAGTGGGAAAATGATGATGATGATAATGATTATGATTATGATTATTCAACCGTTTGGGAGAGAAGAATTTATATTGGGGGGGAACCATACTTCTGATGTTCTAAAAATATTCATCAGTTTTTAGGTTTTTAGGCAGTTCCAAATAGCATCTTTGCAATAATAATAGTAATAATGATGCCTATATTAAATAGCGCTTTTATTTTCACATTTATTTTTCTCAAGCCTCATGTGGCTTAAAATGGGACCTGTTTCCAATGATGCGTATTCTTCTAAAATAAAAGTGAAAAACATCAAAACGAGCAGCTGGCGTGTGTTTTTTGGCTTGTTGAAGTCCTGGTTCAGATGTCATCTTGGGGTTTCGGGGAGCCACTGAACCAAGGCTGGGGCCTCTAAGCCCACCATTCAGCCTATTAGGGTCTCAGTTTTGCCATTTACAAAGTGGGGATAATAATTTTTTCCTGATGGTCTCAGGGCTGCCATATCGGTGAGACCATGTACACAGACGGTTCATGATAAGGTTAAAGCATCATCCCACATGGAAGTCTTAGCAACATGATTGTGATCTTCATTATTATTGTTAATTATTATTCCTAGTAATGTCTGCAACATGGAGTTACTCCCAAGCACCATGCCTGTGAACAGTTTTTACGTACTTTCACAAAAATCTCTGCATGCACGTGATGTAGAAAGTGACCCTTTGAGCAGTCCCTCTGAAATCTAGGCTGATGCTTCCAGATTCTAAACAAGTCCCTGCCCCCTTCTTTTTATTCCTGGCTGGGAAGCTGGACTCGAGCAAGGGCCTGGACTGTGTCTTGTGGATCTTCTATAGAAATGGCTCTCTTGGCCCAAGACCTCCGATGCCAGTTTTCAGCCAGGAGCACATTTTTGCAGGGAGGGTTATAAATCACAGTGTGGGTTCTAATGAAACCGCTGACACAACTTTAACTGTAACAGAGTGCACCCAGGCACCACTCTGGAGAAATTAGAGGCACAGAGCGAGGATTCAAGGCACCAGGGCACCTGGGGGCCTCCCTCTCCCCTTCTCCTCTCCATCTCCTTCTTTCCTTCTTCCTCCCTGCCAGCTTGCTCCTTTTTTCCTTTATTATTTCTATAGATTCTCTTACTACTGTCTCATTCTGCAGCTCCTTTGGGATTCAGCCCCATGTCCAAGCTGCTGCCCCAGGCAGACCCCCTCCCTGGCCCTCTCGGGGGTGAGGGGCAGACCCTGCCTATTGCAGGCAGCAGAGGACGGGGCAGGGTGAAGCCCTGGGCTCAGACAGGACACTGTCCCAGTCCTGGCTTGTAAGCACTCTAAGACTCAGTGTTTGTCTCTGTAAAATGGGGATAACAACAGCACCTCCCTCATAAGGCTGTTAAGAGGATCAAGTGAGAGAGATAACGGCAGGTGAGCTGAGCTCTTCCAGGGAGGGAAAGGGAACAAAGGGATGGCTGTGCTGGAGCTGCTGGGGACCTTCCTGGCTACTCCCGTGGGCCGGCCCCTATGGACTGCTTTTATTTATTTTTATTTGTATTTCCTTTTAAGAGACAGGGTCTTGCTTTGTTGTCCAGGCTAGAAGGCAGTGGTGGGGTAATAGTCACTGTATCCTGGAAGTCCTGGGTTCAAGCATGCCTCCTGCAGCTGGGATAACAGGTAGACAACACCGTTAATATTTTTATTTTTGTGGAGATGGGGTCTTGCTAAGTTGCCCAGGCTGATCTCTAACTCCTAGCCTCAGCAATCCTCCCACCTTGGCCTCCCAAAATGCTGGGATTACAGGCATAAGGTGAGCCACTGTGCCTGGCCTTGACTGGTTTTATACTGAACCACAGACAGTTATTGCCACAATTTGATTTCAGAGAGACTGAAAAGACCACATCTATCACAAATCCCTTGATGTCATCAATGCACCGTTGGCAAGGCATCTGTATGGAAGTTACTTGAGGCCTGGCACGATGCTAGGTACATGGAATGTGCCCTCATTTGCTCACTCCTAGGAGAGGAATGCCCCAAATTCTTAATCCTTTGAGGATTAGAAGGAGGAGGAGCTGAGTTCACAGTGGGCCTCCCCTCCTGCAGGTGGATGAAGTTTCTGAGCCTCATCCTGTGCCAGTGAATCCCCAAGCCGCTGACCAGGTGAGAATGAGACCCCATTCTTCCCTAGGGCTGTCCTTGAACCACCCAGCCCGTCCTCCCCTCCCTCCTTGGGCTGTTTTCCCCACTCATCTGGCACCAGACTGTTAGTCTCCCGAGGACACCGAACATGCCACAGTTTCTTGAAATTTCCAAGAGGACCTTGCTTCATCAGCTTAGTCTAATTATGACGATCTGCATGTGTTTCTAGTGACAGAGGTCTCTTGCTTGCCAGTGTGAGAGGCCCACTGTCGATCTCACCTGGCCACTGCTGCTCCCTGGCCAGAGCAGGTCACAGGGTCGCCTGGGAAAGGGATACATCATCCTCCCACATAAGTCAGGCTCACTGGGAAGGGCAGCAGATATTTTGAACAATAATACAACCTATTGCACACCTAGAATAGTATATTCTACAAAGCTCTTGCTCAGGCAATATTTAATGAAAATGAGGAGACAAGAATCTTAAGACAGAAACATTTGGACACAGCTCTTCGGTGTGGTCGTTAGATCTGAACTAGCTAGCTAAATGTTGGGGCGCTGATTCTCACGGTCAGGGGGTGAACTGAAACCCAATAAGCCCTCTGCCTGGCTCGTGGCTGCGCCAGACCAGACAGGCCCTAGCTCACCTGCGGAGTTACTGCCGTGGGGAAGCAGGGCTGGGCTCACTTGCACTCCCTCTGGAAGGCAGGCTGGCATCCAAAGGCAGGGAAGGGCATTACAAAGTGGAAGACTCCAGCTTCAGAGAAGAAATGCACCCCAGTCTCCCATCCAAGCAGTCCCTGCCCCAAGTGGCGTGACCATCTTTGGAGAAGCCAAGGAGGAGATCCCTGCAGTTGCTAGAAAACTGGACTAGGGGCCCAGAGCTGAGTCTTGCAGGTTTATTTATTTATTTAGACAGAGTCTTGGTCTTTTGCCCTGGCTAGAGTGCTGTGGCATCAGGCTAGCTCACAGCAACCTCCAACTCCTGGGCTCAAGCGATCCTCCTGCCTCAGCCTCCCGAGTAGCTGGGACTACAGGCATGCACCACCATGCCCAGCTAATTTTTTCTATTTTTGGTAGAGATAGGGTCTCGCTCTTGCTCAGGCTGGTCTCAAACTCCTGATCTCAAGCCATCCTCCCACCTCATCCTCCCAGAATGCTAGGATTACAGGAGTGAGCCCACCTGGCCCTGACTCTTGCAGCTTTAAAAGCATGTCCCAAACCTCAAAGGAATACAGATTTCAGTTGTGGGGCCAATACTCACACTCCAGCACAGCAGGAGTAAGGTGAAACAAAATGTGTTAAAGACCCTAAAGACTTACTGTGAGCGGCCAGGAAGAGGGGGCTGGCCACAAGTTTTCCTGTGACTTCAGCTGGATCCCAAAGGCCAGGATACATAGGAGATGGGGGAGGGGGGCCTGAGTGGGGACGTGAGTGGAGCACAGGAGTCAGGTTGTGCAGAACAAGAGCCTGGGGAGTGCAGGGACACTCGAGGTGGCCCCTCCCTTCTCTCCCCCTCCCTCAAGTGCACAGGGTCCCAGAGGATGAAAGAAACACAGTCTGCACGTGACTAAAGGAGCCGCCACTGCCTTTCAGATGCTTTTCCCATTTCAGGTTTGCATCCTATTTTCCTGCAAACTTTTTTCCCTTTCCTTTGCCACGCTGGCTTTTGTTGGTATAACCTCAATTTCCTGCTGCCTTTTAAAGCCTTTATTCCTCAAATGCAGGGAAGGAACTTTTAATGTCATACTAGGCCCTCAGCCGGGCCAGTTGTCTTTCTCCAAATCAGCCGGGGGCTCAGGGCAGCTGGGGATAGCGGGAGCTTGGCAGGGAGAGGGAGAGAGTCAATAGCAACGAAGAAAACAGCAACTGCAACTGATGAAGGTCCCCGAGGTGATTTGCAAATCTGCTGAAATCCTGAACAAGCTTTGATTTAACCCAAGCTTGAAATGGCTTTTATTTACTGTCTATTGTGGAATAAATGACATCTCATAAACAGGCTTTATCCATTACCCCAGAATGGAGAGCATGGTGTTAGGGACATTTTATCCTCTTGATATCAAAGGAGACATGCCGGGGTGTGTTATTACAAATAGAAAAATCAATGCTGAGACACACACATCTGAAATTTCATTTTTGTCCCACCACATTTTCAAAGGAAAAAAAAAAGCAATCGCTAATAAAAATGACTTTAGAACCGGAGGATTTACCAAGCCTGAGCAAAGCTCGGGCTGGGACCAGGCCCAGACAGTGAATAAATCTGGCTCTATCCTGGGGCCATTTCCTGTTCCCCCTCCCAGACAGCCCGGCCCTGCCTGGGGTGCCCAAAGCGGAGACTTCCTCCCTCCCACCTCCTGGGTCTCCACCCCAGGCCGAGCCCAAACACTGTTCGTGCCCCCAGAAGCTCTCTCCTCCCACTGAACCACACACCACACTGGGCTGAAGACCATGTGGAAGATACCAGAACTGTCCAGAGGCCATTGTTGTTTCCTCAAGGGCTTTCCCACCTGAAGGGCAGGGTCTCCTGGATCCTTCAGGTACGGTGTGAAAGTGAAAAGGCCCCTGTGGAATGAGGAAGGAAGGGTGGCCACCCTCCAGGGGAGGGCTCTGGCCCTGCCTTGCTTTGAGCCTAGCACCATTTCTACCACCCACACTCCCTCTTGCACAGATAGGAAGTAAGAAATAAATACTTCAAACTTTCCATAAAATGTTCCTAAAATCGCCATCCTCAGGCCTCCATTGCCTTGTGTGACCTTGCATTGGAGTGCTTCTCTGGTGCAGGGCCCTGTTTCTGCAAAACGTCTACCCCCAGGCCTGGTGTTGCCTTCCTTGCGTTCCCAGTGCCGAGCACAGCACGTGAGACAGGAGAGCTGCTGGACAAATGCTAGCTGAACCCAGGCCAGCGAGGTGTGCAGGCCAGGGCTGCCAGGCACGGTGGCTGCGCTAGGAACCAGCCTCAGCTATCTGGAAAGGAGCACTCCGTCCGGCTCCCTGCAGGACCCCCCGCCTTGCAGCCTGAACTGCATGGAGTTGGCCAGTTGCCCGCAGTCAGTCACATCCCAAGGAGCAGTGGCTGACTCCATTGGTCAAGGGGATGGGCCAGGAGCCTGTGCTGGGTTTTAGGTCTCGTGCACGATGTCCTGAGCTGCCTCCTAAAAAAGACACTGGTCAGCTGGTGAGTAAGAACGGACAGCCGGGCGCAAACCCACGCCCACTCCTAGAGAATGAACAGATTCCGCACTTTGCTCTTTAGAGATGAGGAAATCAAAGCCTACAAAGGGAGGCTAATTTATCCAAAGTCACACAGCAAACTGTGGCCATTCTTGGGCCTGATCCCAGCCCTGAGCCCTCTCCTGTGCCTGAGGAGCATCCAGGAAGGGGATGTGACATGAAAGAAGAACAAGCACAGTGACCATTGCAACGCCGGCCACACGTCAGTCTCTTTCATCAAGGTGGTTGCTCTTTAAACAATTAAGTAATCATGAATAAGGTAGGAGGCACCCACACTGTACAAAGGGTAGTTTTGCTGTTTTAAGAGGCACAGTTCTTGTTTTCTCTATAGACCTTTCTTGGTTGAAGGCCACTGATCAAAATTGGGACGGGCTGGCTCCTGACGCGTTTCAGGAAGAGAATGCCCCATGAGGTACATCTTGCTCCCGCAGAGACACGGGCTGTCTTCTTTCTTCCCCGAGTGTTTCATAAAGATTTGAGAGAATAGCCTAAGCCAGCCAATACCGCTGAAATTGGCGGCAGTATTTAAGTAAGGTTTCAATAGGAAGGAAAAGTCTCTTCGGACTTGGTCTGTGATGTAGTTATCAGGAGGAGAAATTTGCAGAACCCATTACCTGCCATTCCTTCCCCCAGGAAATCCCTTGTTTGTGGAGCGTGAATCTCTGTGGCTTTCCCTGGCTTTTCCTCTGCGGATTGTCCTGGGTAAACAGCTGCCTCACACTGTGCGTTTATAAGAAGAGGCATTTGTGCCTTTGATTGTTTAGAGGTTTCTGCAGAACACTTGTGCTCTTTCTCTCTTGCTAGCCTCCCCCGCTCCACCCCACCCACTCCTCCTGAGCAAACAACCCCCTGCATTGGTTTTGGCCCTTTTTGACATCATAGTGCCTAGTTCTGTCCAGAACAGGGAAGACACACACCACAACCCTCCTGCTCTACCTTGGGGCAGAGAGTTTTTCATAAGCATCTCTTAATTGGATTGTTATTATTTATGCTATGAAAATTTTTCAAACACCTCACCTCCTACATGGAGAGCATTGAGGTAGTCACATTGAGCTATACGGGGACCCAAGTCCTGTCTCAGGCAGCTTGTGGTCTTGCTGGAGAGACGGCTTGCAAACATTAAGCAGGAGCGCTTTACCTGCATAAGGACCATAGCACTCAGATGTGGTCTGAGCTCCTTCACCTCCAGCTACAGATTGGACAGTGAGCACCGCTGTCTTCAGACAAATGACCAAGAAAGGTGTGCGATGTCAGAAGTGGGGACTTCCTGCCAGGGCAAGCAGACCCGGATATTTGAGAAATGTTTCCCAATAACCCAAAGGCGTTTTCTGCTATATCTTCAGCAACTGAGAAACCCAATCCACAATTCTCGTGACCCATCCTGGATAGTCTGGTGTGGAGTGTCATAATCCAGGTGATTTACACAGATTACAGCTGAGCCTGTTTTGAATTCAATGCTTGATGGGAGACCCAGGTGCAGACCAGGCTCCGACACACCTGGCTGGTGACCTTGGATCAGTCACTCAGCCTCTCTGGCCTCCACTGCAGCTGATTTCTAATGGCCTTCCCGTGACTAACAGTCAAAGACTAGATTGCAGCTACTTTTAAACCTGATGACTTCTTCCCTGGACATTTGTGCCTGTGAGAATCTCTGCCATATCCAGTGGGGACTTGGGGACAGCTGAGTGGCTGGCCTTACTATTGTCATTTGAGGATATACTAATGCATTGCTCAAGAATGACAACTGGGCACCTGGGAGTGGAGTGATCTGGCCTGCGATTCAAAGACACCTCCAGATTTATCTGTAATGCTCTCTTTATTTTATTTAATGAGAAACACACAGGACAACTTATTAACAATTATCAATGCTGAGTGTTTGCACACAGTTGTTAGATGATTATTGGTATTAATACTTTCTTAATTTTTCATAATTTCTCAAAGTAAAATTATAATTCAATAAGGGCAGTGTAAATTTGGATGGCAATTGCCCCTGATCAGGGATGGAGAGAGATGTAGTCAGAGAGGGGACTGTGGTCCTTCAAATGTGTTTGATATTTCTCTTGTTTAACCTGGATGGTGGAAGGTGACCATTTCACTATTTTAAAACTCTATTTACATATACTTTTTGTATGCATATATTTTGCTATAAAAACTATTTTTGAATGACAAGGTAGAAACATTGATGTTAGCTTAGTAAATGTCTTCCCTGAATAACGAAAGGGCACATATGACATTATGGTGCTCAATAGAAATATAATTTGAGCCACATAGATAATGTAAATTTTCTTAGTAGCCATATTTTAAAAGGCAAAACAAAATAGGCAAAATTTATTTTGATACTATATTTAACCCAGTATATCTAATTTATTGCAATTTCAATATGTAATCAACATATTTTTAATATTTTGCTTTATTGCATTAAGTCTTGGACATTCAGTAATAACTTTATACTTGCTGTATGTCTCAATTTGGACCAGCCGGTAACTAGGGCAGGCAAAGCCCTGGGCTCCAGGCCCCCTTTCCTGGCCAGCCCCATGGGCTGAGAACTCTGGGCTCCCTCACTGCACCAGGAATGCGAGATGGTTCCAGAAAAAAACTCATATCACCCCCATCTGAGCTCTCCTTTCTGCTCTGAGATGGGGACCCTAACTCACAAGGAAAGACCACCTACCCCACCACCAGAGGGCCAAGAAAAAAGGATCCGGGCTGCCATTGTGTCCAGATTCCAGGCAGCACAGTGCTTTCTGCAGGCAGAGAGACAGCCTTTGCTCACAGCCTCCTTTGCCCTGTCCACCGAGGAAGACCCTAAGGCCAGTTTGCTTTTAAAGACATGAGGTGTTGACAGTCCGGGAGAAAATGACAAGCAATAAGAAACAGAGCGGTGTATAGAGCCAGCTCCATAAACCTTCTCACTGGCTCTTTGGTTCAAAGGCAGCCTCATAAAACACTCACAGACAGGTGACAGATGCCCCTGCCCGGCCCAGGAAAGCAGGGATCCCTGGCCAGGGAGCAGAAGGTGGGACTCAAATCCCACCCTGGAAGGAGCCAGCTCCCTTGTCACGCTGACAAATCCACACCGCTGGCAGTGAAAGTCTGGGAGAGGCTGGATTATTCCGGGTGCAGTCAGAAAAATATCCTCAATCAGATTTGAAATACGACATCACTCCTTCAGGAGGACAGGCGTTCCTCCGATCCTGGAGAGGCACGTGTCTGGGCTCAGGGCCCAGGACCTGGGCACCCTCCTCCCTGCTCCAGAACGTACCCCACCCCAGCTGTTTGCACGGCGGATTTGTGTCTTAAACCAATAGCACAGTGAAACTGGCAACAAAGATGCTACTCAGGGTTTCTAAGGATGGACACTTTTGCTTTTTTCCATATATGTGTGTGAAATAGGACATAGGGGATATACACAAGATATCTATGAACAGGTTACATATCGTTTTAGAAAGAAAGGTCAGGCTACATTTGCACCAAGCAAAGTTTCCCCGTCCAGGCGAGCATGAAGCCCTGCTTGGAGGCTGGTAGAAAAGATGCAATTTTCCTTTGGGTGGTGAGGCTGGGATTCCCATTTAAAAGTCTAAGCCGGCTGATTATTTATTGATGTCTCTCTCTCCATAGCTGTCTGGCTCTCACTGGTTGGAAGAAGCTCCTGTGTGCCTAAAGCAGTTTTTGAATTAAGTTCTTTTCAGTCGTGTTCCCCTCAGGTGTTAACCAATGAGACTGCACTTCGACAAAAGTCTGCTTCCACCCCCAGCCCCCTTATTTTATGTCGTGAAATAAAATTAAGTGTCAGGAGAGAGGCCATCAAACAACTGGGCCTGACATGGTTATTTGGCATTTATTTTTTATTTACAGAAAGAGTGAGAATAATGCAGTGGACCCACTCATATTTTATAGATGCTTTCGGGACACAAACAGTCAATTTAATGAATAAATAGGGCTCGTTCTGGAAGACTTTTGCCATTAGCCCAGAAGCGGTTCTTGAACCTGCATGTTTTCCTCAATTCCCTGAAGTCAGGGTGGTTCAGTCTCCTGGCCACAGTTGGCTCGTCTGTGAAATGGAATGACAACCCTCTTCTTGCTGCAGTGGTCTCTTCCAATTGTAATACTCATGGTGTCATCGGCTGGAACCTTCTTCTCAGGGATTGTCCTTCAAGGAGCCTCAGCCAGAGTAGTCCAGGCGACTCCTTATTTTGGCAAGAACCTCCCACCCCTCATGCCTGTCCTTACCTCTAGCTGCCCCATCCCACCTGGGAAGAAACAGCAGCCAAATGCATTTTCTGGAAGTGATGGGCTAATTAGTGGGGCACCCTTGGTAAGGCTAGTCGAGCAGAACTGGGAGCCAGTGGAGAACTTGCCGGGGGTCCTGGCACCCCCTGAACTGAAGGCTGGCATCAGCACAGAGGCAGACCCTCAGAGTATACCCAGCCAAGGGACCTGCCCCAGCTGAGCTGCCCCAGGCAAGTGTGTGCAATACCTATTTCATTACTCAGAAAGGATTTAGGGTAACACTTTGACAGGTATCCATTGTGAGCATGATTTGATGGCTTATTCTCACTCAGCTAGTCCTGTACCAGACCCATTGGTAGGTCTTGGAGTCTGACCAAACTGGTTCAAATCCCAGCCCTGTGGGAAGCTAGGCAACCTCTCTAGCCTTAGTTTCCTCATCTGAAAAGTGGGGCAATACTACCTCAAGCAGTTGTGAAAATTAAAAGGAGAAAATATGTGGGGAGCCAACATCTGCTGTATAATAGGAGCCAGTGAACAGTATTTAGATTTAGTAAAACAGGCCCTGCTCTTAAAAAGCTGTTAGAGATAAAGCACATTCTCAGAAAAATTCATAATAGAGAAGTATGTGATTAAAAACTCAAGGAAGCATTAAGTATAGGTTTTTGGAATTGAATTAAGTTGAGTTGTTCCCATCCAGGGTGGCTGAGAACTTTCCTGGTCTTAGCACTTGGTCACCCTAGTCTCATGCTTTGGAGTATTTTTTGCCCTCTGCCATTAGTCTGGCACACTGCTTACCCCGGGCACCCTCCTCCTCCCCTTCTCCTATATCTCCCCTAATCCCCCCCCCAGCCCTGCCATTCAGATGGGTCCTTCTGGATCCATAGGACACATGCTAGGGCTGTCTCTCCCGCAGTGAGCAGGGTTGATCAGAAATCGCCCCACTCTCTGGCAGGAATGTCCCTCCCAGACAAGCAGACTCTGGGCAGGATTTCTGCATGGAAAGGTCCCCCATCCTCCTGGCCCTTGGGGGGGGTTGGGGGAAGGATGCCTAAAAAGTCATTGACCAGGAGACAAAGTTTTGCATTCGGTTGTGCTGGGGAAACAGTGGCGACCCGCACGGAACTTCCAGTCTAGTAGGGGACACAGATCTTGTCAACAGTCACACACAAATCACAGAGGCACAGCCCACGACAAGAGCCGCGAGGGGTGAGCACACTGTGGAATGGGCACGAGTGGCAACGTTGCGTGGCGGGGGGGACACACAGCGACTTCCCTCCCATCCGTGCTGCCAGCAGCTGGCAGTGAGGGAGCTTGTCCTGAGAGCAGGTGTTGATGGGGCCGGGACAGACCACGGTGAGGACCCTCAGCAGCTGGAGGAGGACGACTGGGCATTTCAGAGATGGGGGTTTAAAACACAGTTTCTGGCCCAGCCAATCTGTTGGTGGACTTTGGAGGAAAAAGAAAAAAAAGAGAAAAACTGGTTCAAATCCCAGGATCTTAGGCAAGCTCCTTAATCTCTCCGTGCCTTCATTTTCTCATCTGAAAAATGGAGACACAACTGACTGGTCCCCTGCTGTTCCACTTTCTCTGATAGCTGAACGGCATTACACGGGGACATGGCTGGCCAGGGCTGGGGTCTCCGTCTGGGAGCAGAGGGGCTATGGCCTCAGAGCCCTGGGACTATAATCCGCCAAGCCTGAGCCCAGAGGCCACATCCTCTCAGGTCCATCCTCACGTGCAGAACCCTTGCCCCATCCACAGGTGCTTTTCTACCATGTGTGCGTGTGTGTGCCCATGTGCATGTGTGTGCATTTGTGTGCGTGTGTGTTTGTGTGTGTGTGTGTGTGTGTGTGTGTGCAGGATACTTTCCAAGCCCAGTGCTTCTGATAAAAAGGGCAGGATCAACTCCAATTGGGAAAGGTGTCATGGCCGTTTTCATATGCAGGGAAGGTAAAATATAATACTCTGTATTTGCAGAGCACTTTTAGTTGCTCTTTCACACAAGCATCTCTTCGTTAGAATCTCCAAGGAAGTCCCTCATGATTTCTTCTTGCTGAAAGTTTTTGTCCCCTCTGAACATTCCCTGTACCGCTAAGCATCCTGCTCTTAATGACACTTAACACATTCTCCCTTGTATTATGACTATTTGTGCTTCTGTCCAACTAGACTTGCAGATGGAGCTATATTATTTATTTTGTATCCCTGCACAATACCTAGTGTTGGGATAGAACAACCTAAGAGTCAAATAAATGCTTGCTGAATGAATGAATGATGTGTGCCTGAATGAACGCATGGCATAAATGCAAGAGGCTATCTCCAGAGCCCTTAACTCACTGCTTAGCCCAGGACTCTTTCCATGACTCATACTTCCCACCCCAACCTCTCTCCCATCCCCTCCTCACTTCCCAGTTCAAGCAGTTCTAACAGTTCTATGGCTTGAGTAACAGTGAGACTGTCATTGAGATAGCTTAGATGAGGCCAGACACCTTGTACCTGCAACAATATCAATAGTGACAGGTTCCAGGGCCCACCTCATGTGCCGGGTATGGCTGTTTGGTTGCTAAAACGGAAGGTTAATAAGTAGGCACCTCCCCAGGCTGACCCTCTTACTGACCCCACACGTTCTGAATCTGTTTAAGTCTCACGAGGATAACACCTCTGCTGAATGGCTGGGGGATGTGTGACTACATTTAGAAAAATACAACCAATAATTGAATCAGTGGCTCCATCAGAATATTAAATGATTATAGCAATATGCATCCCCAGGGGCAGCCATCTGCATCCATGGAAACACTAGGACACAGACGTGGTGCCTTCCCAGGGAGTCCCATGGGCTGAGGAAGTCTTCTGCCCAACAATAAGGATGCCGGACACAGGAGTCCACTGTGTCCCAGGTCCCAGCAAGGAAGAAAAACAGAAAGCAGCTCTGGGCCAACATCTTTATGTCCTTCGCCCACTGGTGAAGTCCGTGGACGACCAGGAGAGCCAGAGGAAGCCAGAGTTTCGTTCCCCAGGGGCTCTCAGGCCTCATTTGTCCGCACCCTGCGGTTCTCCCACTGCTCCATGGCCCCATGTGAGTAAATCTCACCAGAAGTTGCTGATCACAGTGAAGAAACGGTGAGAGTGAGGATGGTTTCACAAAAATGCAACTTTGCTATTGAGAAATTCAACTGAAACTAATAGTCATTTTGAGACTATCCACCTGCCAGCAAAATATCACTGTCTCTGTGTGGAGGGGACAGTGTAGCAGTCGTGGTACAGAATTAGGAACACCAGTGTCTGTCTGCAAGAGGCTTACACTCAGGGAAAATGCAACCAAACATGAGCTGTTTTCTCCTGATGGTGGGTCAGAAGCATCATAGCTATACAGGAAAGACAGGGTCTATATCCTCTAGTTACTATCTTACTGAATCAAAGTGTCTGTATATGCCTAGAGCCTAGAATTATGGGCTTTGGGTTTGCATGGTTCACAGGAAAATGCCTGGACTTTGGAGCCAGACCCACTTGGTTTCAAACACCAGCCCCATCACCTACTACTGAATGTCTTTGGTTAGATAGCTCACTCTTTCAACGTTGCTGTCCCCTCATCTATTAAATGGGACTAATGACATTTTGTTTACTAGTTTTAATAAGAAGGCTGAACATCAAATCCCTAGTAAAGTAGCTGACATTTCAATGGTACTCAGTGAATCTCTGTATTTCCTCCTCCTTCATTTGCTGGACCAGAATTAGTTACTGATTACAAACTATACAACTGATCAGCTCAACTATTATATAAGCAGATTCTAGGTGTCAGGGCTGCCCCACCCGCACATGGGGTATAGAACAACTCAGAGTCAGGAAGAGGAGCTGAAGAATACCTTCTATCCCAGGAAATTGTGCAGAGGACTACTGGATGACAGAGGCTGTCTTCCTCTCCTTCAAATTCTTGGCATCTCCAGGTGGGCTTAGCAATGTTGGATGGATGGGTGGGCGAATAGATGGGTTGATGGGTGGGCGAGTGGATTGATAAACAGACAGGTGGATTTCTACTTCCAGCGTACTCTTTTGCATCCTCATTTTACAATTAAGAAGTTAACAGAGGTTAGAGGGGCTGATGTCTTTGTTGTCCCAGGAACTTGTCAGCTCATCCCACTCTCTGTCTTCTTGCAGGTCAGTCTGCATTACCCAAAGCCCTGCCTCTTTCCTGTCCTAAATCCCTCAAGATCCTACTCAAGTTCCACTTCCTCTGCCAAGCCTTCTCTGACCAGATCACCTCACACTTCTCCTTTTCTTAAATTTGTCAATACTGAGTGGCTTCCACATCATTTGAGTTTTAGTTGCTAACTATGTCATGTTTGCATCTTATCTCGCAACCTGATAGCAGAGGGCAGGCTCTGGACTTCCCTGGCAGCCCCCAGCAGGAGGTTGGGCACATGTGCCTACAATGCAAAGGCTGCAGAAAATGCTTGTAACAACAAATGACACATGTTAGGAGAAATGGCTAATGCTACTCATGTTAGTAACATTAGTTACTAATGTTATTCCTAACAATAAAAGTTGATGCCTGTTGAGTGGTGCCAGGCTTTGCACTGAGCACTTTAAATACGTTATCTAATGTCATAACATTATGATGGGCATTATTATCTACATTTTACAGATAAGGAAACTGAGTTTGAGAGAAATGGTGGTGCTTTTAAAATGCGGACCCCAAATTCTTTGGTGTTCCTCTCATTGACAGGTGGGACTCTAGGTCCCCTCTCCTTGAATCTGGGTGGGCTTCTGACGGCATCTACAATAGCGTATAGCACAAGGGGTGCTGTAGGACTTCTGAGGCTTAAAAGATCAGGCAGCTTCCACTTGGCTCACTGGAACCCTCCATGTGAGAAGTTCTTCCACTCTGAGGCTGCCATGTTGTGAGGAAGCCCAAGCCCCATGGAGAGGCCACAGGCAGATGCTCTCACTAATCCTAGTTTTTGAGTCATTTCGGTCAGACATGCGAGTGAGAGAACATTTAGATGATTCCAGCCCCAGTCTTTGAGATATGCCAGCTTTTGAGGCTTTCTAGCAAGGCCCCAGACATAGTGGAGTAGAGACAAACCATCCCTACCATACTCTGTCCAAATCCTTGACTCCCAAAATTCATGAGCATGATATAACAGATGTTTCAAGCTGCTAAATTTTGAGGTAATTTGTTGTGCATCAATAGTAACGAGAACAGAAGTTAATTTAACTCACCCAAGATCACCCAGCTAGTGAGTGGCCAAGGTGGGATTCAGACTCAGGTGGGCTGACTTCAGAGCTCACGCTCTGGAGCCACATAAGACACCACCCAGTCTGTGCATGGGCTGTGCTGGCACAGCACATGGCTAATCTTAGCTCCTGGAGGATGGAAACTGGGCCCTGAAGGAAAAAGCCTTGAGCAGGGCCCAGCTCTCTGGAGAGCAAGAAGGTGGCATGTAGCAGGTGGGGCACGAGGCTCTGCCTCAATTACAGGATCCTGTAAGATACTAGGCAGCAAAAGGCCACTGGATAGGGACAGAAGGTAAGGCCACACACCAATGCAGTGTGTGCACCGCGGGCATGGAGTGGAGTATGGTGACTAGGAGCTGGCGGGTCCTCAGAATGTGTAGATTAGATGGGGGAGAGAAGGCGGGGCCAGACAGCACATGGCAAAGGGCCGAGGGAAAGGATATCTGCAGACAAGAGGGGTGACCCCCTCTGTCACCTGCCCATCAAGACCTTCTGTGGAATCTGGCTGCTCCTTTGGGTGAGGGCTCCGATTTCTCCAGCCTCAGGGGAAGGTCTGGGCAGAGCCTCACTGCATTGCAGCAGAGTCCTCTGCTCAGTGGCAACTCTCCTCCTTCCAACGCAGGGATACCACCATCCACTTACTCTTTCTTTCATTCAGCATTTAGGAACTGCTTCCTATAGCTGGGTCCTGTTCTAAATGCTGGGGCCAGAATCAAAAGTAAAAATGATGAACTCCTTCCATTGAGTTAGCAAGCAACCAGGTAAGGGCTCTGATAGGGGTGTTTTGTGGAGGGGAGGCAGGGATCTGAACCCCTGCAATGCTGATAACTTGACACTCTCTTCTAGCTACTGGCATTTTCATTTTCCAAGTACTTTCAATTTGATGATGATGCCCATAGCCTTTTCTCTGGGCTCTTGAAATGATACCTCTGAGAATCCCTGAGCCCAGTGTCTTCATTTTACATGTGAAGAAACAGGCTGGGAAAAGGGAAGTCGTCAGCCTGAGTCACACAGCTCATGACATAGTACCTGGACGGATCCTCAAGAGCAATCTTCCTGGAGATTCAAGATGAAAGTGAAAGACTTAATGCTAGTGCTACATGGCATCCAGATTAAAACCCAAGATGGGAGAAAAGTCACTGTTACCTAATTGCAGGCAGCCTTGGAAAGGTCCACAAAGGGACCCCTCAACTGTGTCATAATGCTTCTTTACACTGCATCCACCCACCTATTGCAAGCTCATTCCTTATTTAGTGAACCGGATAAAGCCATTCCACTATGCAGGATTTCTGTAAAGTTGTCTACAGTCAAAAGCTAAAGAAAAGCTCCATTCCCTTTGGTAGTAACGAAGGATCAGAGAGTTATTTGCTCAGACACAAACACTATAACCCTGGATCATAACCCACTGTCCTGTGTTTCCATAGTTAATAATAGTACAGATATCAAGAAAATTTCACATTTTGCATACTGCTGTATAATTTTTAAGGCTCCTCCATAGACATCACGTAATTTGATCCTGACTGCCCCAAATGGAAGGTGGAACACGTGCTCTTTCCTGGGTATCTTAGTCCATCTGGGCTGCTATTAATATAACAGAATACCATGGATTGGGTGGCATGTAAACAACAGAAATTTATTTCTCACATTTCTAGAGCTGGGAAGTCCAGATCAAGGTGCTGGGAGATTCAGTGTCTGGAGACCTGCTTCCTGGTTCGTGGTTGTGTTCTTGCTGTGTCCTTGTATGGCAGAAAGGGCAAGGGAGCTCCCAGCATCTCTTCTATAAGGGCACTAATCCCATTCATGGTAGCCCCACCCTCACAAAGACCCCATCTCCCTATCACTCTGGGGATTAATTTTCAACACATGAATTTGGGAGGGGCATAAACATTCAGTCTGTAGCAGTAGGTTTACAGCTTGTGAAACTATGAATGGAGAGGTTAAGGGACTGACTCAAGGTCCACATGCCAGGCAGTGGTAGGGACACACTTGGGATCTGGTTGGAGACAGGATGCCCTGAGTTTCTGCTGCACACACAGCCCTTCTGAGCAAAACAGGACACCCCTGAGCTTCGTGCGTCTGGATGGGCTATCCCTGGTCCACAGACCTGCTGCCTGTTCGTTCTGCAGAGCAAGGCTGCAGAGGGAGGACTCTAGCTTCCTGACGAGCACCTTCTTGAAGTTCACTGATCTGTAACACACTTGGAAAAACACTGAAGGCTGGGCCCCAACATGGGATCAGAAGGGAACCTATGGGAACTCTGCTGGTGTTGCCCAAGAAAGGGCAATCCTGTGCTTCCTCGTGTATCCTGGATGTTAGCAAGCATTAACAAGAGGTGGAGTGGAGTGGGGGCGAAGGGCATGTGCTCTGAATCCATATGCTGGATCCGCATCCTGCTCTGCCACCTACCAGCTGGAAGACCTTGGGCAGGTCACTCATCCTTATCTGTGAAATGTGGGGGCATAACAGCATCCACCTGCTAGGGCTGTTATGAGGGCTAAGCGAGTTAATCTTTGCCAAATGCTTAGAGTGACTCCTGGCATGTGATAAGTGACTTATAAATGTTTGTTAAATAATGAAGTGGCCTCTAAGAGCCACATGCTCTACTGGTTCCCTGGTATAGTGGAGGGCTAGGACATACCACTGCCTCCGGAGAGCCCACAGCCTGCCCATCGTCCCATGTCTGTCTGAGAGCATGGCCATGCCCACCATTGCACTGTCGATGCACAATATTTACTGTTCCATCTCCTTTATCAACAGGGTGTTTAACACCTGGTGGTGTGGATGAGAGCTAAGTAATGTCAATGTCAAGGGTCAGCTGGGGTGGAGGATGGGGAATGGATGCCCAGGCTGAGCAGCGTTTGTCTCTGTCCCTACACCCTCGACCAGCACAGCCACTAGGCACCTGTGGCCATTGAGCTCTTGAACTATGCTCAACGGGCAGGCCAAACTGAAATGTGCTGTAAGACTAGAACCAGAACCAAAACCATGTAAAACAGCTCATTGGTAATTTTTTATACTCATTCCATGTTGAAATGATAGTATTTTAGATGTATAGGGCTAAGCAAAAATATGCTATTAAAATTAAGTGTACTTTCCTTTTGCTTTTTAAAAATATGGCTACTAGAAAAGTTTAAGTTGTATTTATGGCTCACATAATTAGCCAGGTGCTGAATGGTGTGGGTCCCAGCAGGTGAGTGGCTGGGAAGGGAAAGATTAGACTTCCCTCAGGAAGACCTTCATGGAGAAGCAAGAGTGGTACTGTGGTATTGTGATATTGTGTCAATGCTTGACCCCGGTCCCATCCTTAGTGGGTGCTCCCTTTAGATTTGTTGAATTATTGGAAAAATGTGAATTGGCTGTAGGGTGGTAGAGAGGGCAGGAAGGTGAAAAGCTCTAGGACCAGAACAGCTGAGATCCAGAGGATGCCCTGGATTTGAAATGCATTCCTTATACCCCTAAAGAAAATTAAGTAGAACAGCTGGCTAGAGCCCGTTGCTCTCCAGGCGCAGGCAATGGCTGTCCATCTGGGGCTCTCTGTATTTCAGACTTGCCCTCTCTTGAATCAACCCCTCTGGAGGACGTCACTGATGTTAGCCTCAGGGGCTCCATTTTAAAACGCAATGTAAAGAAAGGCGTGGACTTCATTGCCTCCTTTAGCAGTGGCTGGATTGAGCAAGTTCCCACCTTCCCCTGGGCCACAAGCCTCACTTCCTTCTCAGGATGAAGTTTGGAAAAGTTCAGTCTCTGCAAATGGCACTAGGGAAGGGAGGGGGAGGATTCAGGAAGGCCGGGCTGGGGGCTGGCCTCGGAAAGCCAAGACTAATTCTGCAGTCTAGTCACTCGGTCAAACGTTTAGTGTATCCGGGTGATTGTTCCCCGGTAGGCCGAGCCGGTCTATCTGCTGGGCCTTTTGTCATGTTAACTGCAGCCGATCAATGGATTGAGGTCAGGACTTCTGATGTAGGTGCAAGCTTAGAGGGAAAAAAGTCTCAAAGATTCATTTTTTCTCGTCTGGTAACACTCCGGTCACTTATTTTTTCTCAGTTAGCCTCTGCCGCTCTAAAGTGGATATTGATCAGTGCTTTAATGCAAACCTGTCAAATTAATTTTGCAGACCTGGGATATGACTGGCCTAAAATTGCTTCTGCATCTGTTCTCTGCAGCAAGCCTATGAATTTTAATCACGGCCAGAATGGGTTGGTGGCTTTTTTTGTTAGAAACTTGAATAGGAAAGGTTTAAACTGTAAATGCCAGGGAATGATGCTGTTTTGTTCTTTTCAGAAACTCATGTGGTGGAGGTCAAAGAAATTATTATGTCGGGTGTATTCTTGGCAGATGCTGTGGGAAGCTTTGCGGGCTGGCTTTCTCCGGAGCTGCGGCCCAGGGAGAGCGGTGCTGCGTAAACACGCCCTTGCAGAGCCCAGCTCTAGGGAGCGGTGGGCACTGGAAGCCGGCAGAATTTGCTAGCCCGGCCCACAGGGCGCTCTCCCTGGCTCCCGTTTTATTGTTATCCAAGACAGCTTTACCTCCTGGGGGTGAAAGAAGCTTAGACTTCATTTTGTCTTGAAGATTTAGGTTCTAGGTCTGGCTCTGCCTCCCCCTCCCATGTTCTTTGGGAAGGTGGATCTCTTTCTGGGACCCAGGTAATCATCTCAAAAGCAGGTCTAATGCCGAGGACAATCCTGTCGCACTCATGTCTCAGGGATAGGCTCCTCTGGGCTGGGCTGTGCCGCCTTTAGCTCTGTAGGCCCAGGGTCTGGCACAGAGTTCTGCCAGGGCAGGGAGACCCTCGGCCTCTGCCATGGCACTCTTAGCCTGTTCCCTGCAGTTGCCACCCTGACTCCTGGTGGGAGGCCCCTCCACATCTCTGACTCTGGGAGGGGAGCCAGAGCTGACACCCCCACTGCCTTGCCCACTTCTGGCCACCACTGCCACTGCCACCAGGGTGTCCTACTGCTGCTTGCACCCCCTGGGCACTTTTGCCAATTGGACCACTGAGGCCGATGGGTCCTTTTGCAGGAAAAGCTACTCCTGGTACCTCTGCATCCCTGGGAAGGAGGTGGCACATCTGCCACAACCACCTGGGACTCAGTCCCCTGCCCTCTGGTGGCAGCTTCTCTCCCCACAGACAGTCTTGGCAAGTTTCCTCTGCACAGAATCAACCGACTACGACTCTAACCGTATTTGGTCTTCGATGCATAATATCATCATCATCATCTATTTATTCACTATGTGCCAGGCTCTGTTCTCAGTGCTTTTCATATGTCACCCAACTGTTATCAGCTACTGGAGAGGAGACTGAGGCACAGAGAGGTGAGGTAAACTTGCCCACCTGGCACAGTCCCAAGTGGCAACGCTAGGTTGGAACTTAGGACATCTGGCTCTAGGGCCCATCTTCCAGTCTGCTTTAAGCCCTGTCTCTGTCACATGCAAGGAAGCACTGGGGCCCTGATTGGTGCCTCTGTGTTATTTTCCCTTCTCAACAAAACTCCAAGCTCTTCAAAGGGATTAACACCCTCCTTCTCGAATATTCAAACAGATAAATGAAGGTGAAGAATCCCACACCAGGGAAGTGTCTGGGGACAACTTTGGTGGGAACTGTGGTAGATTCGGCACTATAGAGTAAAGGGGAGACGCAGGTGAGGAATGGAGAGAGAAGAGAGAGAGAAACATTCCATTTCACTGGCATGGCTTGTCTCTCTGGGAGGCCCCAGCAGTGGGGAGGTGCTCCCACTGAGGTGGCCCCCCTTGTGCCTACCCCCAATAAAGAGCTGGAAGGGCTAGAAGACATGGAGCCCAGAGTTGGGCCAACACTCCCACTCAGTGCCCAGAGAGCTGGGCACTGACGGGCCCCTAGGAGACCCCAGAGAGCAGCATCTGATCCTGCTACATAGACATCACCAGCTGGCCGGGCAAGAGGAGCAGAAGAGCCAACAGAAAGAGGACTCCCCAGCACCAGTGGGGTAAAGGGACACTTGTGACCCTGTGGGGTCACTCTGCCTGTGACCCTCCTGGAGGAGCTGGTCACTGAGGAGGGAAGGGGCCTGGTGTCTCAGGGACAGGCCGGCTTTCTCCACTCCTACCCCACACCCCATCATCCCTGCCCCAGAGAGCCCTCAAGGGAGTCAGAGTCCCTCACACTGCCCTGGGGAGAGGCAGACAGATGCCATTCAAACTGAGCTTGGAGCTGCAGGGTGAACTGGACAGAGTTGCCCTAATTAAAGTGATCAGAAAGTTATAGACTCTAAGTTGTCATTGAGGCATGGAGATGGGAGATTGAGCACCGTAGGGTTGAAAGCAATGGCTAGAAAATTAAACAGGTTCCTATTTATGACTCACTGGGTTGAAGTTTCTGAATAATCTGGCAGTGTAACACAAATAATTGATAGTATAAACATAGTATGGCCACAACCTTACCTATAACCAGGTAAGGCAGGATTGGAAGCAACTTCTTCAAAACAGCCCCTTATTTTAGTCTATTGGGCCCAAATACACTACATTTCTGCTGCTGAATTCCACACAAAGAGAAGTCCTCCCCGCTGAAGACCTGCAAGAGGGCCTCGTGGTCTTCATGGCCAAGTACACAGAGTAGGCTGGTTGGTCATCATGGACAACCTGGTGGAGTTCACAGGAGCAAGAGTTTGGGTTGATAATGATGGAAATCCTCAGGGACCCCGTTCTAGGGCTCAGTCCCTGTGTGACTCTTTCTGCTTCTTGGTCTGTTGATGTCACCATTCCCTCGACTGCATGCAGTGGTGGAGATGTGGCCATGGGCAGCCACATTCCTGCTTCTGTGAGCATCCTTTCAGTGAGGACAGCCCCCCTTCCCCACAGAGAGCTCTCTGTCTCATATATGGCTTTTAAATCCTGAGGAAGGACCCTCATTGCACAGGTTTGGGTCACCAGCCCTTCCCTGGGCAGTCGCTGCGGGGGAGGTTCTGTAGGTAGGGGAGCTCAGCCTGGGCCACTGCCCATCCCTGGGTGGAGAGTGGAGGGAGGGTTCACTTACTAGAAAAGCCAGGAGCAGGCTGCATGGGTAGGTGTTCACAGAGGGAGTCAAGCCCAATTTGTGTGTTTTGTGGCTGCGCATAACTTTGTGTGCTGAGTTCATCAATTTATCTCAAAGGGAGTCAATGCCCCACCTGCCAGAATGGGGTCTCCAATCTTGCCTCTTCTCCTCCGGTATGTTGGTTGAGTCTCCTGTGTGTTAACACAGGATCCTATGAGCAGGCCCCTGCCCCCTTCCCCAGTGCCCTCCCTTAGGCCAAGCAGAAAGCGAGGAGGTGGGAGGCGCTCAATGACTGTGCAGCCCTGAATGAGCGTCTGCCTGAGTGAGTGAATGACTCTATGAATGAAGGAAAGGAAATGAAGGCAATTAGACACACACATACCCAGAGCTCACCTAACCACACGGCTTCCTGCCCTCCGCACATCTGCTAAAAGCTTTGTGCCCATAATATCAGGTTTGGGCTCCTCGGTCCCCAGGGGGGAGGGGAAGGGCGGCTGCTCTGTGGTCTACAAGAAAAGGCACCAGGCTAGGGATCAGGGGATTTGTCCTGCCGTTAATTACCTGTGTGACCTTGGGCAAGCCACTTAACCTGCCTTTGCTTCAGTTTCATCTTCCATCCAATGGGGCTAATGCTCTTTGTGTGTGTGCCCAGGACAGGGCAGAGGGGATGGACGATCTGAGAAAGCTACCAGCACAGTGTGGGAGAAGGAGGAATTACATGACCTTGGGCCCCATCGGTGTATGCATTTGACTGCAGAGCTCCAGGCGAGGTGTCAGGGTGGCGCGTGGGGAAGGCACTCAGGTCCTCTGCACTCAGCGGCTCACACGTTCAGAGAAAATCCCCCAGCATCCGGAGATGGCCCTGTCGTGTGCCCTGAGAGGCGAAGATTTAAAAGCGAAAGAAACCTGCCTGCTCTCGAGAAAAGATACACACCTAGGAAACAATTCCATCTGCACAAAGGGCTCAACGGTATGTCACAGAAAATTAGTCCATAGGTATTTGCTGAGCATCTGCTATGTGCCAGGCACGGTTCTAGGATTTGAGGATAAGAGGCAGAGGGAATGAACATATAGACAAGCACGCAATGAATGAGACGCGGTCAGACCTGGGTAAATGCAAATTTATCATCTTAAGGTTCTGGAGTTTAGAAACCCAAAGCAGGTCTCAC